>NC_048224.1:121903608-122101884 GCF_002007445.2 Ailuropoda melanoleuca
AACTTCTGCATAAGAAGCGTCCTCCTCTGGTAAGGTAAGAATTCTCTTCCTTCTCCCAGCTTGTTATGCAAGTTGCCGCGGGTGGTATGTGTACGAGCTCCCTTCTCAGAGCTTCTGGACTCCATTTAAAATGAGGCTTCATTTTACTGACTTTCATGGGGGCGTGGGTGGGGAGGAGTGTGAAGATTGAGAAACAGTGATTCCGCTCCTCCACAGCTTCTGAGCTCTGTGGCTGACGTGGAACAGGCATGGACCCATTTAAGAGCTCCAGGTGACACTAATGTGCGGGCGAAATGGAAAACCACTTGTTGAGAGGCTAGCACAGTCTGTAGGCCTTTTAGGAAAGAAATAGAAAACAACTCATTAGGGCTAGACAGCCAAGATGGTGTTGGATACACAATGCCAGGGAGTTCTTGAGGCGTGAACTACTAGTTTGAGACCCAAAGAGAAGCAGCAGCTCAGCTGGCCGCTCAAGTTCTTTGAGTGCGAGGAAAGGGGTTCGTAATAAACCTTGGATTTACTTGGCTGGAGATGGAGTCTGAGTGGGAAAACGCAATACGGTGAGTTTCAGTGTGCCGCAGGTTTCACAAGTGGGTGTATAGGCATTTCCTGTCTGGGCAAATATGCCTGAAAATGTGTGGAATTCAAAAACGGAGGAGCGAGTCAGACTTAAGTTCCAGCAACTCCATTTCGGGAATCCAGTCAGTATTTTCCAGGTGAAATCAATATCAAGCAAAGAACACTACCCAGGGCAGGATTTAAAAGACCAAACCTGTGGCTTTCAGACTTGAGTGCATATTTGAATCACCTGGGGAAGTCTAAATACTCGTGACACCAACCAATCCAACTAAAAATGGCGGGCGTTAGTCTGGAGGTGCTCAAGTGACTCTCTCAGGTGATCGCAAGGCACACTTTGGGAGAAGCTCTGGCCTGGGCTGCCATAGCCAAGACGTGGTGGCCAGAGGCTCTGCGGCCCAGAGCTAGTAGAGCTGAGCCCCAGGATCTTGTGAAGGCTGTCGTTACTAGACCAACGACTTCCTGAGGAGCCAAAGCAAAACATTTAAGCAACATCAAAAGATGTTCTTTTAGGCATAATGGGTTGAGAAAGCAGTAGTATCTTACTCCTGTAGAATGTTTCCCTCTACCAGCTTATAAACATTTCGAGAAGGAAACCTTACTTCAGTGCTACTCACCCCAAACTCTGCACCCCGGGACGCAGTAATGCTGGATCACCTCTGCGCAGACTCTTTTCTGTGAGCTCATTCTGTGTGCAGGCCTAGGCTGACAAGCATTCTAATGAGGTTCAAAACAGGACTTTTTCCTACTGTGGGCTTGGATGGAACGGTGTGCTGGGTATTATGGAAACCTACGTTAGCCTGAGATAGTGCCATTAGAAGTTTGGTATTTCTCTAAACTAGATGAATATGAAACCAGTGTAGTAATTCCTATTCACCATTTGGACTCTAAAATGAGGCTCCATGGTGTTCATCTAGCTTCCTGATATTAATGTAGTTAGTCCTTTTGCTGTAAAAGATAGTCTACACTAGGGTTTAAAATAGTTTCAACCTGCTCTAAACTATAAGAACATCTCCAGCGGAAACTTCTAGAGAATAAGAAGGAAGACTTTTTTTTTTTTTTTCAAACCCTAATATACAAGGATAGAAGTGATATATTCCAATGTTTAGAATTATTTTCAAGGGCACTTAATGTTTGGACTTTCTTCCTGGGAATAAGACAATGGAAAGTTCCTTGGAACACATCTGTTTTCCTTTGGAGGTCTTCATACATTTAGACATTTTATTGGAATATCTTGATGTCCCTTAACCTCCTATAAAATCTGATTTTCATTAGATTGAACAATGTGACCACCTAATTTGAGGTGGAAAATAAGGAAAGAAGGTGGTTATGTAGTGCCTTCGGGTAGACGGAGTTAATGTACTCTCACCCACAACCATTCTGAGAAAAACCTAAGCTGCTCACCGGTCCCTTTCCTAAGAGCAATGTGGTATTTCCTGATATGAAAAGGTAGGTTCCATTTCACAACCACCTTAGTACGGATAGTTGACTCTAACTCTCAAGTTCAATCGTTCATGCACAGATAGGACTATATAATTTATTCTAACTTTAAGAAAACTGACAGTATCTTTTGGCCTCTATATACTATCCTCGATTATTCCTTCCAAACCTGGGAGAAGTTGCGATTATTGACCTCCTAAAAGTTCAACATGCTTTCCTGAACTGTCAGAGAAGCAATGATTTACGGATCACTGTAGACTTCTGTATACCATGGATTTTCTGGATGGTTCTAGTAGCCTCAATGAAAGTAGCATTATTTATGTTAAGTAGAACTTGTTAGAGGTTTTTCCATATAGAGAAATGCAAGCATAATTGAGTCGTAACTGCATAGTTGACTATACTTAGAGAAATTATTCTATATCAGACTTCCTCAAAATACTGACAAGTCAAAAGCACAAAAGTAGTTGAATGTAATTGTGACAGAAATGAATTACTCAAACCCTTACAGCTTTAAGGGCTAGCTGGTAATCTATAAGGAGAATTCTAAATGCATTTCCTTTGTGAACTGTTGCAAATCTTTCTCCTACCTTGATATTCAGGAGCTCTTCTAGAAAATGTGTGACCTTCAAATCTCTTGCACTCTTTATGTAATTTGTTGACCCTTAAAACATGTACTGGTTCTAAAAGATCTGAGAATGTAAAATACTGACCTTATTCGTCTAGATCCTCAATAAAATCAAACTCAAAGCAACCTTCAAACTGGGGTAAACTGCCACTGAGTTTTTACACTGAGGTCTTAGTATAATATCTGATCTAAATTGTGCTTAAATTTTTGAAAATCTAAGGAAAGTAAGTTTTTATGCCCCCTTATAATATCTGGAGCATCAATTGTCATTAGATTTTTGTAATAGCTGAATAGCACTGTTCTAATACCTAGAAAATATAGTACATGATTACAACTTTCAATCCTGTTTCAACATCTAACTTCGTGAAATTGGCACATCATAGAACACTTGGCTGTAGCAATTCTTGAAATACTGGGAAAGAACTCTTAAACACCTTATTTTACAACTGACAATATTTACTGAAAGAGACCAAGATCTCTTAAAGACCAAGAGATGGGTCTTAAATTACTAGTGGCTAAAACATGTAAAGAGGCATTTTTCATGCTATTGAAATCTAGATTGAAATTTAGAACTAATTCTGGGTCTTTGTGCTTCTGAAATTCTGAAGTGCTTCAATAAAAATAAGTAGAAAGAGTTAGAAACTTTGAGTCCTTGTGTTACCTGAATATCTGAGGCATGACCTTACTGAGTTTAAAAGGATGTGAACTAGAGTACTTAAAACTGGTTTTTGTTTTTGTTGTTTTTTTTAATCAGTACTTCTTGGGTGATGTTTCTTTTCACCCATAAAATCTGAAATTAAGAGGTAACAGAAAATAACTTCTGGACTTGAGAAAAACTGCTGTAAAATTCTTGTCATTCTAAGGTATTTTTTCCCCCATGAAAATCCGTGGAAAGTAATAAAAGAGTAAAATTAACCTTCATGCCAGGGCCGTGCAGCAATGTTCAACAGTTCTATTGTTGCCAAGTATAAGCCTGACTGAAGATCTTCATAGCTTGCCGAATGGAGTGCTTTTCCCACCCCCCATTGCCAAGAGAGCTGGCTTCTATCCATCAAGTTTCCATGAGGAAATGAGCTCACAAAAACTCACCCTGTGTACCAATTTTCCTTTTCAACTTCATTTCTCTTAAAATGTGGAAGGGTAAGTGTCTGACAGATGATATGTATTAGAAATACCCATTCTCTGACTTATACAACAAAATATATAAAGGAAATACAAAACCACTTATAACTTATGAATGTTTTAACATACAAACGCTGAAACTAGTAAGTTAGATTTCATACAAATAGCAGCCATTAAACTCTAAACAAACTTCATAATGTTCTCATGCTATGTTAAAGGGAATCCTATCGGAAAAGAGTTACAACTATGTACACTTCATACATTATCTGGTAATAGGTTTCATTTTGTAAGTTTATATTCATAAGGAAACTCTGGGGCATCTCCTAGTGCTTCCATGCCTGGTGATAATAAATGGGCAATTATAGGAACCATGCACTGATAAGATCAAAGGCCAATACCACCCCAGTCTAGAAAGTTACCTAGACTGGCAGAAATGCTAGTAATGGCTAAGAAGCCTAAAATGGGTTGAAGAGAAAGGTCAATACAGATTAATAGCCTTTAGTTAGTTGCAGAAGTATTGACTGTAGCTTACAACCTGGCTTGCATTTTGACTGTTTGAAGTCAGCCTTAATAATCAAAGACTCTTGTGATAACAAAGAACATAAGTGGATCTGCTTAGAAAAATGGACTGTAGTAAACCCCACACTGGCACCCCATGTCTGTTCCCTCAGCCCCATCTGATCCCCCCTAAGCAGATCTTAAACCATTTCTCTCGATCTTTGACCCTCCCACCGCCTCCTGCACTAACCATCTTTTTGCTGGCTTTTGACTTTTGCTAAGGCGTCAAGTGCTGGCTGGATCCACATACAAATGCAGCCTAAATATTGTTTGCAACCTAATGCTCCCAGAGTTGAAAGAGGAGGCCTGACAGGCACTCCACCGGGCTGTTCTACACACAGGTTTCTGGGGGCCACTGTATCTGCCTTTCAGGGGGCCTAGAGCAGAATTGGTCCCCGTTTCCCACAACAGTAGCTTTGAAACACTTCTTTGGCTTTCTTTCCGATCCTGGATCTCTTGCCAAATACACTAAGTAAACCCTGTTCTTAGGCTCTACTTTTTGGGGAACCCAAACTAAGCCAACTAATACTAATTTCAGTTGATTACAGTGATCTTAATTCTAATACTGGATAAGAACGGTGTAAAGTAAGGTTATAGTCCTAATTATAGGTATGAAAACTAAATGAAATACTAATTATCTAAGTACATTAAAAGAACTTTATCCTGGAGTGGTCTCAGGAGTATATACTTAAAAAAAATGGGACTTCAGCATTTTAAGTGATCCTCATCCTTGCACAGAAAATCCAATAGATCGAACACAAAAATGTCTTCAAACAAGCCAGTTCAGGAAAATGGTTAGTCATCATAGTTTTTATATACAACTAGTATTAGAAAATAGAGCTTAAAATACCACTCATTACTATATTAAAGTTAACCAAAGAAGATACCATGTTTATTGAACATTTAAAACTCTTATAACACTTAAAAGAATGTTAACGCACAGTATTAAGATGTGAATTTTTACTGTTTATAAATTTTATCCAATCCTGTGATAAACTTTAGCAAGTATTTTAAATCCTCACACTGAACATAAAATTTAAAAATACAAATATCCAGAAAGAATAGAAGGGACTTGTCCTGCCAGATATGACATGAATAGTTAAGCAGTAACAGTGCGACATAACCACAGGAAGAAACAGAGCAGCTGGAAAGAACCTAGAACAGAAGTGTATGTACGGAAATTAGTATAATAGAGGTGGTATTAATCCGTATAGGGCAAGGAAGGACTCGTGGAAGGAGAAAATTGGCTCCATCAATGGGAGGAAGTCTCTAATAGACAAATGAAACTCCTGTGAATTCATGACCTAAAGAAGTAGAAACCGGGGGTGCCTGGGTGGCTTAATCACCTCACTTTTGATTTTAGCTCAGGTTGTGATCTCAGGGCTGTGGGATTGAGCCCTGTGTCAGGCTCTGTCCCTCTTCCTCTGCTCCTTGCCGTTCTTGCACGTGTGCTTGAGCTTTAGCTCTAGAGTAAATAAAAATCTTTAAAAATAACTGGAAAGATGAGAGGTAGCTCTTAAAATAATGCAAAGTACATATAATAAAGGTAAATAAACGTATTTGATTAAAGTTTTATTTTTCAATCGAGCATGCTATAAAATCTATAATGAGAAAATATTTTTGATACTTGAAAGTAAGGACTTGATACTTAAAACCTGTCAGGGTGTTTTGTAATCAACAGGTTGTAGGAAAACCATAGAAGAACATAAGTGATACACAGTTGATTCATGCTAATAGAAACTTAAATAGCTATGAAAAAATGTTCAATTTCACAAGCAATTAGAGAAATGGAAACTAAAACCATCAACTTCACACACTTGCATTTTGCAATACCTAGAAAGTTATATAGTGTAGCCTAGGATATGGACAAATACCCCTCACAGGTTATTAAAGTACAAAATACCATATTCACTCTAACCTTTAGAATAGTTGATTGCCATGCAATACGATAGAAAAGACTGATAGCCGCTGAACCAGATACTAATGTAAGCATTTTACATGTTTTCTCAATCAGCCCAGCAATCCTTCAAAGCATATACTGTTACTTATCTTATATAACTAAGGCTTAGAGAAAAAAGGGCTTCAAGTTACACACCGGCGGAATGGCAGCACAGGGATTCAAACCCAGGGTTGTCTTGGAATTGCCACTGTACGCTGGGAGACTCTCGGCTGATGCTTGTCCTGCCTTTATTTCATTGCCATTGGGCATAGGATTTTGATGTCTGATCAACCTAGAGATCCAGAACTCCCAAGAATTTCCCATTACAGTAAGTGACTACATAGTAAGCTGCACAGTAACAAATGTAGCTAACTCATCCACAGCTAGCTTCCGCCTCAAGTGTTCAGCACCCTGTAGCAAAAATAAAATGCTGACTATTGAGTGGAAACTAAGTGAGCTCTGCCAAAATAATACTCCTACTAGAATTGCTTCTACAAGCCCTGTCCCCACCACTACCCATTGCTACCACTGCATCTATATATCCAGCCAGAAAAAGGACTAGACAAAATATCCCCAAATACCATCATTGTGATTATTTTTCTTTCCTGCTCTACATTATATAGCTCTCATTTCATAGAGTGGGTTTGGACTCTGTGCTAATATGGAAAAGGTAGTCTTTCTGAATTCTCTGATCCTTATACTGGCTGTATAAACATGGCTGATATTCTGAACTTATGGTACACGTGTGTGAGCTGGTTCGGCCTTAACAAAGATACTTCGTGTATTTCGGAAGGATGGTGATATGTGGTTATCAACATTCACAAGCAGAGTATGTAATTTGTTAGCTTGACTTTTCATCCCTATTGTCAGTCTATAACATCTGTTTAATCAGTAAGAAGATACTGAGCCAGCTGATGAAAATCAAAGAATAAATCTTGATTGACAAGGTATCCAGAAAAAGTAGGAATTCAAACCTCTCCAACTGGACGTTAATTTATTGTTGGCATGGGCACTAAGTAGAGGAAACCGGGTTTTTCCTATCTTTCTTTGTAGCTTTTTAGAGATCTGTCAGTATCTGAGCTTTCTTGGAAATATTTTTATACTGGGAAAATCTATTCTTACTGCCATTTTTTCCCCATATGAAAGTCAACAACTGTTATTTTCTTTACCTTACCTCTCTGCATTAAAAGGCAGAACTGCGCTTGATAAGCAGTAATCAACCCACTAAGGTGGTTAGAGATCCATTCTAATGAGGCCAGGGTCAGGGAGTAAAGTCGCACACATGCCAATTAGGTTTATGCATAGAAATATATTATCCTATGACTACCGACGGTGTTTCTACCTAGGCCAAAACTTATAAGATGGAGTTAATTAGGATGCAGTGAGTCAGCAGAAACCTTCCACCATTAGCTGGAGGAGGGAGGAGGGAGGAATTTCAAGTTCCTGTAGTCTTGTGTGTTGGCCAATTTTCTTGAGTAAAAGAAACCTTTGAAGAGGTCAGGTGGCTTGCTTTTGTGCTGGATAGGTGTAAATTGGAAAATGAAGAGCTAAAATGCTTTGGAAAAAAAATACAGTGCAATTGTTTTTCTCCCAATCATAGAATCTCTGTACTGCTTCAATAAATATGTTTATGTAATATGTTTATGGTACAAATCTCAAGTTTCCAAAAGGTATATGTGAAAATTATTTCCCCCTTATTGCCCACACAGTTCCCTCTGTGCGTAAGTTTAACAACTGTATCAGGTTCTTGATCATTCTTCCAGAGAATCTTTTGGCATATAAAAAGGTGGGTGTTCTCCATAACAATTATTTTTTAAAATATTCATATGATGGTGTTGGGAAACTACATTCCCCAAATCTTCATTAATCTTTATAAAGCTTATCACATGTAATAAAGTGCTGAATCAAAATCAATGTTGCTGAGGAATCCTGCACTAATTCTTCAATCCTCAGGTACTAATTTAACACCTATTTTACATCAAGTACTATGAGTACTAAACATATATTTGCTTTGCATTTCTTAGTAATCTGTGTACTATATAGATTGGTTTAATGATTTTGCCTACTGATAAAACCTCATGTTGAGTGTTTTATAAAATCTTTCAGTTATTTCAATTGTTGGTATATTTGAATGCCTTTTCCATTGACCTTTATGTAAAGAAAACTTGACACCTGAAAATATAAACAATATTATTCCAAATACTTGATTAGCACAAAATAAAGCTAGTTTATCATCTGTTGTCCCCAGATGCTTTACTGTAGTTATCTTGTTCTCTAGTTATCCTCATGAGAATACTTAATATTATCCGTCAAGACTTTCCAGAATTAATCTAAGAGGACGTGCTAAGCCATCAAATGCAGTTGTACAGGTTGTACATTGAACAAAGACATCCAGCCAAGAGGACGTTCAGAACTCAAGCTTATCTCCCTCTACTTTTCATTCTTGTACCTGGCTATACAGCTAGGTACATTTGGAGCAAGAAGCCTCTTTTTCTAAAATGAACAATAGTCCTCATTGTGTCAGCCCAGAGGACTGTGGTTGTAAATCTAAAAGTGGGGTCATTTTGCAGTTCTCTTCAAAAGGTGAAGTCTGTTTCTCTAACCTTGAATGTTGACTGTCCTCATGTACTGCTTTGACCAATTTAGAATATGGCAGAAGTGACCTTTTGTGAATTTGAAAAGCAGGCTTTAAGAGGCTTTGCAGCTTTTCACCTTGGCCTCTTGAATCACTACTTTAAGATTACCATGTAAAAAAAGTGGTCTAGGCTCTGGGAGAATGAGAGACTTACATGAAGATGTGAAGGAAGATGCCCTAAGCAACATCCTACACTTACTAGTAGGCAGGTGTGAGAGACCCGCTGACCTGTCAATTTAGATACAGTCTCAAAGGAAGGCTAAGTGAACCAGAAGAGGAATTTCCCAGCCAACCCACGGAATTGGGGAGGGGGCAGGTTGGTGATTGCTTAAAGCCATAAGCTTTTGGGTAGACTAACAGTAATAAGTAATAGGTAGAAGTGTCTTAATCCTTCCATCAGGTCCAATATCCAAGGACAGAGACCCAGGGCTTTTTCCCATTCTCAGGCCCCATATGTGCGAACACGGATACTATAATTCAAAACATATCCAAGGTGTTAAAACCTGTTCAGATAATAAGAAGCCCAGCTGAGAGCATCAGAGAGAATAGTTCATGAGTGACTGATTCCTGCAGATTTCTTATAGAGGGATAGTGGTCTTAACTCTGATTCAATTGACCCTAATCATTTTCTTGCCAAATAAAAGAGGAAGTTGTAGAAATAGTCATTATAAGGAATAGTTTTGGGGGAATACAGACTAATGGCATTTAATAACAAATGCTAAAATTTATATCCAATACCTACTCTTGGACCCAGACAAAACACTTTAAGTTTTGTCTTGGTGATTTGGCTTCTGCCCAAAGTTGTTTTGGGAAAAGGAGTATTCTATTCTGCTTATTTCTATCACGGAATGAGTCTACAATGAAACTCAGCTCTTTGGATGGTCAAGAAAATGCTACAAAATTTTGGAATGTAAGTAGAATGAACATGTTCAAAGAAATTCACATAAGCTTAATACAGTAATTAGAGCAGTGACTTTAATATCAAACTTACAGCATGTATGAAGTGTAACATTTACTATTTCTTTGGCTTTAATATTATAAAACATGATCTATTTTATGTTTTATCTGCCTATAAAACTATAAATACAAAATTAAAAGAGCTTCTAGATTATGTGTTTGTGATAGTTGTGTGATTTGGTATTTTGATATTTTTATAAATGTCTATAACTGTAAGCAGTATGGCTTTTAAATGTATTTTAAATATTTATCTTTAATATTTTCACTGAAATTGACCTGCAGTATACATTTCAGGAATGTGATTCAACAGTTCTATAGATGATTCAATGTCCACTATAGTATGCGTAGTCACCATGGGTCAGCCACCATACACTGTTACAATATTGGCCATATTTCCTATGCTGTACTCGTCATCTGTGACTTATAACTGAAAGTTTAACTTCTTGATCTACTTCACCTATTTTGCCCATCACCTCAATCCCCCCTCCCATCCCCCAGCAACCACCAGTTCTCTTTATTTTGTTTTAGATTTCACATATAAGTGAAATCCTATGGTATTTGTCTTTGACATATTTCACTAGCATAATATCTAGTTCCATTCATGTTGTCACCAATGGCAAGATCTCATTCTTTGTGTATAATAGATACAATATATTGTATATATTTCACATATTTATTCATTTGTGTGGACACTTGGGTTGCTTCCATAATTTGTCTATTATAAATACTGCAGTAAGCATAGAGGTGCATACAACTTTTCAAATCAGTGGTTTTGTTTTCTTGGGGTAAATACACAGTAGTGGAATTATCACATCATATAGTATTTCTATTACCTTTTTTGAAGACACTCCACATTTTCTAGTGGTTGCATCATTTTACATTCCCACGAGCAGTACATGAGGGTTCCTCTTTCTACATCCTCGACAACACTGGTTCTTGTCTTTTTGATACTTCATACTTAATACCATTCTGACCCAGGGGTGAGATACTTCACTGTGGTTTTGATTTGCAACTGTGAAGCATTAGTGATGGGGGAAGCATCTTTTCATGTGCCTAGTAGCCGTCTGTATGTCTTTAGAAAAATGTCTATTCAAGTCCTCTGCCCATCTTTTAATCAGACTTATTTTGGCCTTGAGTTTTATAGATTCTTCGTATATATTAGATATTTAACCCCTTATTAGGTAAATCATGTACAAATATCTTCGTTCAGAAAGTTGCCTTTTCATTTGGTTGGTTTCCTTTGCTGTGTTAAAGCTTTTCATTTTGGTATAGTCACAATTTATTTTTGCTTGTTTCCCTTGCCTGAGGAGACTTCTAGAAAAATGTTGCTAAGGCCTAGGTCTAAGATTACTGCCTGTGTTTCTTTTTTTTTTTTTTTTTTTTTTTGTCTTATGGTTTCAGGTCTCACACTTAGATTGCTAATACATTTTGAGTTTATTTTTGTGTATGGTGTAAGTGATCTGATCATCCCATTATTTTGCAGGTAGCTGTGCAGTTTTCCCAACGCCATTTAAGGGACTTTTCCCCATAGTATATTCTTGTCTTCTTTATTGTAGAGTAATTGACCATTTATGTGTAGGGTTACTTTTGGAGTAAGGATACTAAAGAAAGGAAGTATTGATAAAACTATGAATAAATGAACAGATATTTAAAAGACAATTTTATTCTACATAATCATTTTGTAAACTTGAATAACAAATTTAGAAAACCTCAATTTTGTTAAAATTAGGTCTTACAGAATCTTTAAAATTTTCATACCAAAACTAATTGGGAATGCTGAACTATTTTGGTTAACAGCACCTAAATGTGAAATGAAGGGCTCTTGATGCATCTAGTTTCCTTTTTCAAACTAAGCTTATTGCATAAAATTAAAGACCTGTAACAAAGCTTCCCGGAAGCCTAACATGACGGTATTATCCATATAGAAATATCTAGTCTTTTCTTTTTCGTCTAAAAAAACCCCAAAAACCAAACATGGTTATTATTAATACTGAATTTCCAGAATTGAGGATCCTTACCTAGTTTGGACATCAGTATTTTGTATTAACTAACTTAAAACAGTGCTCAGAATTGCAAATTAAAAAAGTTTAAAGTCGTATCATTAAGTGCATAACTGGCTCATGCTCTTGACAAGAGGGTTTCTGTGGTAGGTTTAGAATTAGTTGTATACTTAGTATATTCAAGGAGTGTAGGTCAGAAAGTAACCATCAAAATATAGACCATACCTGGTCCTCTTTTTTTTTTTTAAAGACACACCTATTTGGTGTCACAATGAGACCATTATATTTAGCAACTAATAGTTGCCCACAAAATCTATATTAAAACCATTTATTTGGAATGCTTTACACTTTCCACAGAACAGAAACTAAAATAACCTGTTAGAAAATTAGCAGCAAATACAGTCCTCGAGTATTTTGCCCTGACAGTGTCGTCTAGAACATGGTGTCTTTGTAACAGCTGTGCCCTGCGACCACTGCTCTTGGCTGAGTTCACAAATCTGTTGTAACCTTACCTGTCACTTCTCTGGCTCTCCTCTCCCACTTGGCTTTGTGTCCTGGCAGTAATGAAAACCTTCTGCCACTGCCATGGCTACAGCTGCTGCTTCTGGAACCACCATCGCACCTTGCTTTTGTGGTTTGGCAAAGTGTTAGTCTCCACCACTTAGGGGCCAGAGCTTCTGCCTTCAAAATTTCCTCCTTCCATTGGCCCAAAATTTGAAGATTGTTGAAATTACCAAAATCATTATAGCTTCTGCCACCTCCAAGATTGCTTCCATCATTACCAAATCTGTTCTAGCCATCCCCGCTACCACCATATCCATCACCACCTCGACTGCCACCACAGCCACCTTGCCCACTAAAGTTTCATCCATGATCAAAGTTGTCACTCCCACCAAAACCACCTTCATGACCACCACCGAAGTTTCCAGAGCCACTTTGACCTCTTTGGATGAAGCACTATCCGTCTCTTAGGTAGGGCTTTCCTTACTTCACAGTTGCAGCCATTCACAGTGTGGTGTTTCTGAAGGACAGTCTGTCTATGGAGGCATGGTCATCAAATGTTAGAAGAGCAAAATCCCTCTCCTTGTCACTGCCTCGGTCAGTCATGATTTCAATCACTTCAATTTTCCCATAGTGTTGGAAATAATCTCCTAGATGATCTTCAGTGTTGTCATTAATGCCACCAACACAAATCTTTTTCACAGTGAAGTGGGCACCAGGTCTCGGAGAATCTTCAGTTGAGACAGTCTTGCATTCGTGGCTACATCCACTTCCTCCACGGTGGCATACGTGACCTATCCAAAGCATACGTTTGGTGTTTGGTGCTCTCATTACCACACAGTCTGTGAGTGTTCCCCATTGCTCACAATGGCTCCTCAGACTCTCACCGGTTTTTCAAAGCTCAAACTTTCCACAGCCGCTCAGGCTTCTTAGGACACTCTTAGACATGACAGTGGTGGGTGGGGAGACTTTAATGATGCTTACTCATGGCGTCCGTGGGTAGAAAAGCTACCTGATCCTTTTGATACAATCATGCCACTACCTAAACATAGCTGTGTGGTTTTTGTTTTCTTGGTTGTGGCATGTTTTAGCACACAAGAAGGAAGGTATTGTGATTTTTTTTTAATTGAGTTACAATCGAGAGATAACATTGTATTACTTTCAGGTGTACAACATAATGATTTGATATTTGTACATATTGCTACATGACCCTAAGTCTAGTTAACATCCCTCGCCACTCATCCTTTATTTTCTTAGGATAATTTCCAGATCTACTCTTAGTAACTTCTATGATCATACAATACAGTAGTAACTATAGTCGTCATACCTCCCTAGGGCTAGTTTTATAACAAAGGTTGTACTTTTTTTTTCTCCCCTACGTTCACCCCCAACATCCAGCAACCACTAATCTGTTTTGTGTCTATGAGCTTTTTTTTTTTCATTCTGCATGTGAAATCTTACAGTATTTCTTAGAGTCCTTTATCATTCATGTATCCACTATAGGCTTTGCTTTGTGGTTACCATGAGGCTTATGTAAAACAACTTGTATATAACAGTGTATTTTAAGTTGATTACAGCTTAAGTTTGAATGCATTATAAAGTTCTATAATTTTGCAGACTTTTCTTCCCATATTTGATATTTTTGATGTCACAATTCATATTTTTATCTTGCAAATTCATTAACCAATTATTACAGCAGTAGTTATTTTTACTATTCTCTTCTAACTTTCATGCTAGCTTTGTGACTAGTCACTGCATTTACAACATTAGATTATTCCAAATTTTACTATATCTTTACCAGTAAGGATTATAATTTTTGTTCTAATCAGCGTTTTTCCCAGCTCAACAAAGTTCCTCTAACCTTTCTTATAAGGCTGGAATAGTGGTAAACTCCTTTAACTTCTGGGAAATGGTCTCTAGGACAAGTTTGCTGGGAATTCTTGGTTGGCCATTTCTTTCAGCATTTTGAATACATTGTACCATTCTCTCCTGAGCCTGCCAGTTTCCCTGAAATATCCAATAAACTTCTGGGGCTGCTTTTGTATGGAACAAGAGTTTTTTCTTGCTGCTTTTACGATTCCTTGTCTTTACCGTTTGACACTTGAATGATAATGCATCTTTGTGTGGGTCTCTCTGGGTTCATCTTGCTGGGAACCTTCTGGCCTTCCTGGATCTGGATGTCTGTTTCTCCAGATTAAGGGAAGATTTCAGAAATTATTTCTTGAAATTTTCTGCCCTTTTGTCTTCTCCCTCTGGGACCTCTATAATACAAGTGTTCTGCTTGATGCTGTCCCATAATCCTTTAGGCTGTCTGCCCTGTGTTTGAGTTTTCGTTGATCCTTTTCCCTCCCTGCTGCATCTAGTTTATTTATCGAATGTATTCAGTTCAGTGTATTCTGTCTGGGACTTCTGTTTGATACTTGTTAATCATTCTTTACCTGAGCTTCATGATCATCTGATGGTTATTCTCAACTCTATCAGGTAAATCACTTCTCTCCATTTCATTAAGGTCTTTTTCTTTGGTTTTATGATGTTTTCATTTGGAACATAGTCCTCTTTCTTCATTTAGCTGGACTGTGAGTTTCTATGTATCAGATGTAAAATAGCCACGTCTCGCAGTCTTGAAGGAGTGGCCACGTGCAGGGGATGGACCTTATTGGTCAACTCTGCCATAGCTCTTGGTTGGCTCTCAAGCCTTCTTCACTGTCTAAAAAGTCTACTTTAATCTTTGTGTCTCCCAGTAGGTGAAGGTGTGCCAATACTGGTCAGTGTACCAAAGGGGAGGACCTTCATCTGAGCTCCAGACACTCTCAGGCAGTGAGAGTTTGCTCTTAAAGTATGCAAATATACCTTTTTCAGGGGAAGACTGCTTGATGGTGCGTCTTTGCTGCCTGTGCTCAAAATCCTGGTTTGATAGCCAGTTAAGAACTGCCTGTTTGCCACTGTCCCATTGAACCTGCGAACCCAAGCCTTGCTTGTGATGGACACCGGAGCCAGACTGTCAGGAGATGGCTCCTCTGGGCAGCAGCCACAGAAGCCAGAGTGCCTGATGTGTATGCATGCTCCCTTCTCAAGCACCAACCTGTGATAGGGCAGAGGGAGACTGGAAAGGTGGCATCTGGTGATGTCTGATCCCTGGATAGGTGAGTCACTTTTGAGATGTATTTAATAAGAAGTTTGACCATCAGACCACAGCTCTAAAAGTTAAGCTAACAAGCCTTCTTCATGGAAAGCCTGGGTGTGCATTTCAGTCTGCTGTCTATGCTGTACCTTGAGGATGGGTAGCCAGTTAAGAACTATTCCTCCATTTGCTGCAGTCCAGTGGGGCCCGCAGATGTAAGCCCCACTTGGCCAACAGAGATGGGTGATCAAGTTGTGTCCATCAGGTGACAGCTGCAAAAACTTGAGTATCGGGGCCCCTGGGTGGCTCAGTCCTTAAGCGTCTGCCTTCGGCTCAGGGTGTGATCCTGGCGTTCTGGGATCGAGCCCCACATCAGGCTCCTCCACTGGGAGCCTGCTTCTTCCTCTCCCACTCCCCCTGCTTGTGTTCCCTCTCTCGCTGGCTGTCTCTGTCTCAAGTAAATAAAATCTTTAAAAAAACAAAAACAAAAAAACTGGAGCATCACGTGTACATTAGCTCTTTCTCAGAACATACTGGTGACCTAGAGCAAGGCCGAGGAAAATTGATGGTAGTGCCTGCCTTCTGAGGTCTCTGGGAAGGATTAGAGTTACCTAGAAGCATTAAGTTAGATGCATGCTCCTCAGGCCAAGTCTTTAAGATGAGCAATTAAGTGTCACAAAAAGAGTAGGTGCTTTCTGTGGTTGCCTCTACACACAAGTCCTTCTGGAACATTTTTCAGTTTGCTGTAGCTTTGTGGGTCTCATGGATGCAAACCCTGTTTGCTTTCAAAGCTAGATGTTTTGGGGGTCTCATTTGTCAAGTACAAGTCTTATAAGTTGGGGTGCCTGATGTGGGGTTCAAATTTTCTCTCCTTAGGGAGAAGCCTGGGGTTATGAGTGCCCTCCCAATGGTGGCCTGCCATGCCAGGGGTGGAGTTTATTGTGGGACTGGGTGTCAGCAGCTCCTACTGACTTTGATGTGTTTGTTCTTTTTCCTCCTTCATTTGCCTAGTTTGTAAGAGTAGCTCAGTTATTGAATTTCTTTCAGAAGAAATTTGTTCCCCATATAGCTGTCGGTTTGTGTGCCCATGGGAGGAAGTGATTTCAGGATCCTCCAGGGTCACCATTTTGAACCAGAACTACCACTAGTAGAAGTCTTAGCGATTATGATGGCAATTCAGTTATCCCTGACCACTTAAACACCAACAAGGACATCCCCTGTTTCCATTAGTGAGTCACCTAGTGGCATTACCTATGCTAGGGTCACATGGGAAAAATGCCATGCCTAGATGTCCCAGGAACGATAAGCCCGAGGAGAAGTTTCATGTTACGTGAATTGCAGAAAGCAAGCACATAAAATGGTGAGTGAGGCAGACAGGGGAACAAATCTAATAGGTTCTTACTTAATTGGCCACTGATTGCTGTCTAAGACTGTCTGTACGATACCACCGGACTGTCTTCTGAGAAGACCACTACTTTCCAGGGTAAAGTTATCTGGAGAAGGAAAAAGGAAAAACAGAATTCCCTTGCACTTTCTAGTTGTACATGTAAGCGAGTCTTGCTCCATCAAAACCTCAATATACCTTCTTTCCTGGGGCAGGAAGCAAAGCTGCATGATTGACGCATAAGGCAAAACATTGTTTGGCTCTGCTTACAGGTAACTGGCTGGTGTCCATGCAGTGTTCAGTGGTGGCAGAAGCTGCTGGGTCAAGGACAAATGCGCAAAATCCCTGGAAGCTCATTACCTCTGACTAATTGGTGCCTATAGCTTCAAATACTACATATAATTTGAAGCTATTCTAATCATTTTTTGAAAATAGGAGAACTACACCTCAAAGATTTTCCTCAGGACAACTAAGAGGTTAACAGAGTTGGGGTTTGTTTCTAGGTCTGATCTAATGTGCATGTTTAACCCCTTGCCCTTTATATGGGAAATGTGTGCTGATAAAGGCCTACTGTTGCTGATTTCTACTCTGGGTTGTAAATTGCTGTGTCCTGCATATTGGTTGATGTTCCACTGAAGATCCGATGTATCAAAGTTCACCATCTTTGAATGTCACTGACCTTCCCCCCCCAAAGGGTCTCTTCTCAAATGCTTCCCATTCTGGTATAACAAAATATCCTATATAGTGCTTGATCCAGAAACCTAAGGCCTATATATGGCTCTTGCCTCCCCTTCCAAAATCTAATCAATGACATGTAGAAAATGCTAATATTTTAAAGTACTTACTACATTGTTTGGGACTACCCTGAATTCTTTACACTGATCACCTTCAAGATTAACAGCAAACTAATGAGGCAGTATTTTCATCTTCATTTTTCAGATGAAGAAGGCCATTTGCCTCTTCGTAGGTAGAAAATGATAAAGCCCAGGTAGAAACACAGGCACCAAGATTCTGTCTCTCAGATGGTAATCAGTTACTCAATCTGATCAGTGAGGCAGTCTAGGTCACCGTCTTCCTAAACTTCTACAGCAGCTCTTAGCTAATGTCCCCTGCCTTACCCAATCTCACTCCTTTCCAGTCTATGCTCTACATCTCAGCCAACAGTGTTCAAAATATAAAAGTAAGTGTGTCTGTTCCTACATGTAAATCATTCAAAGGCTTTTTAGTGACCCTAAAGCAAGACCAAACTCCATGAACACTGCTCACAATGGACTAAGCATTCCTGAACTGGCTCATCCCTCCTTCTCCAACTCTCCAGAATCTCTTCAATCTAAATGATAACCAGACTCAAATTGTTCCTCAAAGATACCAAATACATGACAGTACTATGTTCTTGACATGCAGCATCCTGTTCCATCTCCAACACTCTCATACAGAGTTTTCTGATTTGTTCCACTAATCCTTAAACTTTATCAGAAAAGACTGATCCCAGAGAAACGCATCCTCTGAAAACTTAACTGCATATATCCCCATCTTATTTGTAACCCTAACTTTGTTTAGTATCCGTATTCCCTCTTGGCCCCTGCCCTGAGAGCTTAGAGTCCAGGTCTACCTTGTTCATTACTCTTCATTGCTACCACAGTCCTGGGTACAGAACAGTTTCTGACACATGCAAATATACAAATGTATACAAACTGGATGCTTACACAATCCAATAAAGTGATATGTTCTTCCAGAGTGTGGTTTGATAGATAACCAACTGGGAGACAAATGGGGATAAACCTTAGTTGGAGATCAGTTCACAAAACATTTTATTAAACTGATATAAGAAAATCAGCTTAATAGAAGATGCTCTTATCAAGTTCTTAAATATTTTGTGGCCTGATGGTTGTTTCTCTATATTCAGGATCCTTCTGATTGCAAGTATACCACTGAGTTCTCTCCACCTCCTGTAAATTCCCCACGTTGATGTGTATTAAAGTAAATAAGTTCTAATAAGCTTCTAATGCTATATTTTAAATGATCTAAAATATCTTAAATGAGCAACACTTATTTGTAAACATTAACTAAAACTTCTACTGGATTAGGCATCCAAGATCCAACTTTTTTATTTAGCACTGAAAGTATGATTTTCTTAGCATCTAAATGGAACTCTTTATTGCATGCTAAAGAAAGTATAAAAAATGTATGAAAGTGTAATTTTCACATATTAAAATGAGAACACTTTGAAGTAAACACAATTATCTCGGTATTGTTCAATATTTTAATGGTATTCCATTGGTATGAGTTCTAAATATTATCAGAGTGTAACTCCAGATGCTTTATCTAATTCAAAGTCAATTCTTTAAAAATCCTGTTCCATTTCAGGTAATTCCAAGAAAACAACTTTCCTTTTAGTCTACATATAATGACAAAGTAACAAACCTATTCCACACAATTTTAATTTGGTGTGTTTCTGTTTATTCAATATAGCATGCTGTGATTTATTGGTAAAAATACATTTTAAACAGTGACTTCTGAATTTTGACTACAATAATATGTGTATCCTAGATAAAAATGAATTTTTTTAGGGATGGTAATCTCAAGCACTTCCTGAAAATGAAAGTACTTAAATATGAGTTATTTTTAACTCCATCTTTATTTGTAATAACAAATTGCTTTTGCATGCTATTATTAACGCATTTTATGAAATTTCCTTTTCCTACCCATCTCTTACCTTGTCTTGATATTTGACTACAATAACTATTTGCTGTTTTTTTTTAAGTTTTAATTTTAATTCCAGTTAAGCCATACATTAATTTCAGGTGTATGGAAATATTGAATCACTATTGTATATCACCTGGTGCTCATTGCAAGTGCCCTCCTTAATTCCCATCACCTACTTGAACCATCCACTTCACCACCCCTTTGGTAACCATCAGTTCTCCATAACTGAGTCTGTTTTTTATTTGTACTTTTTTCCCTTTGCTCATTTATGTCTTAAATTCCACTGAATTTATGACTGAAAACCTATGGTATTTCTTTCTCTGACTTATTTTCCTTGGCTTATATTCTCCAGCTCCATCCGTGTTGCAAATGGCAAGATTTTATTCCTTTTCATGGCTGAATAATGCTGTGTGTGTGTGTGCGCACACGTGCGTGTGTGTCTCTATCATATCTGTATCCATTCAATCAATGACTACTCAGACTGCTTCCATATCTTGACTATTGTAAATAATGCAGCTATAAAGATCAGGGTGCATGTATCCCTTTGAACTAGTGTTTTTGTATTCTTTGGGCAAATATCCAGTAGTGCAATTGCTGGATTGTAGAGTAGTTCCATTAACTTTTTGAGGAAGCTCCATACTGTTTTCTACAGTGGCCACACCAGTTGGCATTCCCACCATCCATGCACAAGGATTCCTTTTTCTCCACATCTTCACCAACACCTGTTTCTTGTGGTGTTAATTTTAGCCATTCTGCCACGTGTGAAGTGATATTGTAGTTCTGATTTCCATTTTCCCTGATAAATAATGATCACCTTTTCATGTGTCTGTTGACCATCTGGATGTCCTCTTTGGAGATACGTCTGTTAGTGCCTTATATCCATTTTTTAAATTGGATTTTTTTTGGGGGGTCGTTGAGTTTTATAAGTTCTGTTTTTGCTGTTTTTCTTGACACAAGTCTTGTCCCTCTCTAATCCTTTGCAGTCCCCATTTGCCCTGTCCTACAGTGCAACCCTGACCATACCACTCCTTGTATTTAAATTGAGTCCCATATGGTTACAGTAGAAAGTTTAAACTTAATATGGCATGAGAGGTCTTTCATAAACTTTTCACTCCTTTGGATATAGCTGACCTTATACAACCTTGGTGAAAGTGGGACAGCCCAGCAATGGTGAATCTTGGGTCTCCATTTTAGCCAGGCTCATGGCCAAATCTTTTTTTCCCCTAAGCTCTTGGTCACATGAGGACTATAGCAACTTTAGGTACCTTGTCCTTTTATGACACTATCTAAGGGAAGAAGATCTGGTTTCTTTGCGTGTCCCTCCTTACCAGGGTGAATATTTATTTATTTATTTATTCATTCATTCATTCATTCATTCATTCATTCATTCATTTATTTATTTTTTGGAAGCCACATCACCTTTTGCTTCCAGCAGAATTGCCCTTGAGTTTCATTGATCTGGACAGGGTAATATACCCACTCCTTAACCAATTACTGGAAGTAATTAAACACTAATGCTTTGATCAGTTTTGACTGACTGTGACTCCTTCCCTGGAGTGCTAGAGAAACCTACCTCTCCTGAATATATTGCCACCTGAACAAAATTGGGGTTGATCTATTTGCCAGTAATGAGGAATGGATGTTGGTATGTAAATAATTATGTTTCCCAAATCCTCTTAAACTTCCTGAAAGTTTGGCAACTGGCTCATGTGTCCTTAGAACTCTCCCCTTTGTTTTGTTTCTCATTTTCCATTCCTTCAAATCTACAACGTCAAGTGTTCTTATTTTAGGTATTATGTCAAAACAAATATAGAGGTCTTCCATTACACATCACTACTCAATTTTAAATAAGCACATCTAAAGTGCTAACTCTAGTGAAAAAGATAGAGCTCATTATAAACTTAATGTTTTGTCCCAGTCACATTAAAACCCTGAACGTATAGGTTACTGTTAAAACCATACTTGGAGGCTTTCGCTAGTGATCCTGCTGTATCTGTGTACATACATATTTTTTCTACATCCCACATTCTACCAATGCTGCATCCCTGGCAGCATTGGTAGCTGCCAGGTTGTCGATAATGAGTCTTCCCTGACTGGACTTGCATTTGGGTCTCCCTACTCCATGCTTACAAAACGCACTGGATGTATTTTTGTCATCATTATCAAAATGACCTTTATAAAATCAGAAATGACATGTACTGTTTTAGGGTATATTTCTGTTAATTTTGAAAATGTAATATATAAATTGAGATTTGCGTAAGATGTGCAAGAGCTCCAGCTTTCTTGACTGCATGACTTAACCAAAAACGTGTTACTTTTTTTTTTTTTTTAAAGATTTTATTTGAGAGAGAACAGGAGCGGGGAGGAGGGTGGGCCAGAGGGAGAAGGGAGAATCAGACTCCCTACTGAGCAGGGAGCCCCATGCGGGCTCCATCCCAGGACCCCAGGATCACAACCTGAGCTGAAGGCAGAAGTTCAACCTACTGAGCCACCCATGTGCCCCACCATCTGTTACATTTTGTTAAAATTTTGTTGATCTCTACTACCTGAACACAAACCGTGTAATAGCAGAACTTGCTAATGCTAAAAATAGTGATTTAAAGAGGACTGTTGAATAATGCACGTGTCTCCCATTAAGAGCATTAAGCTCATTATTTTTATGGTAGCTGTACCAGGTTATGGCAATCCCAACAGTAGAGGTAAGCTGTTGTAGGCATTTATTCGTTACTGGCTATTACCGGAATTCCTTACCCTTTATGCCAGAATTTCTCCTTCCACTATTACATTTTTCCCCTGGTGTTTGATATCCTTTTTTGAAATGTAACAAGATAGTTGTACTAAATATTACAACATTGACAAAAATAGCAAAACCTACACTACATGGTATGAAACAACACATGAATATGTCAAGCGCTCTGCACATACTAGCTTATCTCCTCTCTGCACGACACTCTTAGTATTCTCCACATTTTAAAGTGCACTGAGGCAATTTACCCAAGGTCATACAAGTTAGTAGTTTAATCAGGATTCAGACCAGAGGATAATAAATGCCTCAAGAACTAAGTTAGATATTTAGTTTCGGGAAAAACTGTGAAAAAGCCTTTGTGTCACCCAAATAAAGAATAGAAAGCTTGGAAAATAATCCTTTTCTCTTTTGACCTTTGGTACTTAATAAAGGTAATTTATTTGATACTTCCAGATTTGTATACCTTCAGTGACTCCACATTACTTTGAGGTTAAAATGTAAATTCTTACAGGGCATTCAGGATGACCTGTACTATGACCCCATCCAACTTTCTCAGAATTATCTTTAGTTGTCTTTGTGAGGGTAATGTGAAGTAAAATGAAACCTGGAATTTAGCTTTTGATCTGAGGTAAAGAAGCTGAACTATTCTATAGTTCTGCTACACTGGTATCTTAAGTCTAATCTCCTGTGTTCTCATCTGTGAAAGGAAATGATCCCTACTATATCATAGGTAACTGGGAAGATTATATATAAGAACGTCACCATCTTTTCTTGACCCCTTCCAAGTATTGATGCCAAGCAGTGATCCTGAGTGCAAGTGCCCTCTCATGGTTTAGGCCCCATGTCTAAGATCACTGATCTATCCCCAGTAGTGTCCTCAAAGCACTCTGACAACCTCTTTATCCCATAGTGGGTCTCCTATGAAACGCTAGTGTTTTCTACCTAGATCACTTAAATGATGATTCTGCAATGGCCTGTCCTATTGCTTTATAAGTTAATTTCCCTCTCACTGTCTTAAGTTTTCACTTTTTAATTCATGATTTAACAAGTAATCCTTGAGGTCCAGATATAGAGCGATAATGAAATTTAAGCATGCTAACAAAAACATATTGGCAGCATTTTCCTTGTACGTTTTTTGCTATATTATAATCTTGCCTTTAAAATACATCAAATATAAAGTCATCTCTGAAGGAAAAAATAAGGCACTCACCTTTTGCTTGAGACTATGCAAATCACATTCTTAAAAAATCCAAACAATCCCCCCCACCTTGAGTTTACAGCTAGAAACTGGCCCCCTGAAAAAGGGGGTGTGTAAAGATGTGAAGTTAAGTGTGTACATGTATGAAAAATTATGTTGCTGAACATACAGGTTATTCATTAGATGGAGTTCACGTCCAAAGGATGATTGTTTTGCAGAACTAAAAGCATAAATCAGTGTATGATGGAATTGTGAAAATTAAAGAATACTGGCCAACAGAATACTGCTATTATGCATTATAATAGTTACAAGCAATACATATCTAGTATCAAAATATTAGACACTATAAGTACTAAACATGTATTACTTCATTCAGTATTCTCAAAGCTTGGATAATCAGTACTATTCCTCTATTTATTTTTTTATAATAAGAAAACTAAGGCATAAATACTAACCAAATTACTCAAGGGTAAAAAGGTACAAAGTGGTGGAGACAAGAATTACAACATTAAATGTGGGTTTGATTTTTAGACACACTCACATGCTAAATATCCTATACTACCTCTTCTGTCAGATTGCTGTCCGTAAAGGAAGGCATAAGTGAAGGAAAATGACAAAAGACTTTATAACTTATGGCTTGTATTTTATACTATCAGTTTAGCCAAGACGCACGGTCCATTTCTAATTTTACCACCCAAAATTAAATTTTACAATCTCAGATATGAAAGGAATAGGCCTATCGTGTAGGTACTCACTCAAGAATATATGCATGACTGTAAGTTGCTGTTTGATACAAGATATCAGCATAGCAACCCACCCACTAGAATGTAGCCACTATGTGGGCAGATAACTCTTTTATTCAGTTTTGTAGCTACACTGCTTAGACAAGTGCTTGAAACATAGCAAACATTCAAGAAGTGTGTGAATGAATGAACTCATGCATTTTCTTTTCCCTATCTCGCCTAAAGTCCCACAGAACATGATAATGCAAGGTATATCTTATATTGGTTAAAACCGTGCATTTCACAGTATTGAAATGATTTACTGAAATCATAGAAAATACAAGACTAAATGTTTAGAAATATAAGTTATTAGAGCAGAGGCTTAGAGTAGTTTATTTTAGTCTTAAGTTTCTGAAGAGACTTAAAAATATATAGAGGACCATATTCAAATGTGTTTTGTTTTTACTAAGAGAAAGTAGAATGCTTATTTCAGCTGTGACTGGTCATTGCTCAACTCATGCCTAAAACATGTATGTTATCTGCTGAGGGTTTTTTGTTGTTGTTGTTGTTGCTATTAGTATTTACAAACTCAACAAATTAAAACACACTTGAGGGGCACCTGGGTGGCGCAGTCATTAAGCGTCTGCCTTCGGCTCAGGGCGTGATCCCAGCCCCACATCAGGCTCCTCCACTAGGAGCCTCCTTCTTCCTCTCCCACTCCCCCTGCTTGTGTTCTCTCTCTTGCTGGCTGGCTGTCTCTGTCAAATAAATAAATAAAATCTTTAAAAGAAAAAAAACACACTTGACTTACAGGCCTACGATTCTGTTATGCTATGTGGCCTACCAACTAATACTTCTTATTGAATGTTAACTTTAAGCTAGTCATCATGCTAATCAATTGTATACAGATTGTACACATCTTGTTTAATCTCCAAAATGGAATAGGCAAAATGGTAGAAGGTATCCTTAGTCTTATTTTACAAGGGAAGAAATCAGGATTTAGAAGTTCGGTTCAGACCTGAGAGTCCAAGCTCTAAGCCAGTGCTTCTCAAGATTTTTTTTTTTTTTTGAAGTTTTCCTGACATGTAATTTACAAATAGCACTATATAGGTTTAAGGTATCACTATAATGATTTGACTTCTATTATGAAATGATTACCATGATATGCTTAACATTCCTCTCCCAGATAAGATTTTTTTTTTCCTTGTGATAACAACTCTTAGAATCTATTCAACAACTTTCAAATATACATCAGTGTGATAGCTCTCATGTCATACATCTCTAATACTTATAACTGGAATTTTGTGCCTTTTGACCATCTTCATCCACTTACCTGCTCCTAAACTCTGATAACAAATCTGATATTTTTCTATGAGTTTGTTTTTTAAAAAATTCCACATATAAGAGAGATCATACAGTATATGTCTGACTTCACTAAGTATAATTCCCTCAAGGTCTATTTGTGTTGTTGGAAATGGCAGGATTTCCTTTTTTATGGCTGAATGAGTACCCATTTTGTATCCCATCTTTATTCATCCATTGATGGGGCAGTTTCCTAGGTCTCGGCTATTGTAAATAATGCTATGAAGATGGGGGTGCAGATATCTCTTTGAAATAGTGCTCATTTTTTGGATATATTCCCAGAAGTAGAATTACTAGCTCACACGGCAGCTCTATTTTTGAGAAATCTCCATACGGTTTTCCATAGTGGCTATATCAAATTACAATCCCACTAACAGTGGGATTCTCCACATCTTGGCAGCATGTCCCACCTGTTAGAATGGCTATGTCCCTTTGATTGCGATTTGTATTTCTCCTGACTAGTGATGATTAATACCTTTTCATGAACCTGTTGGCCATTTGTATATCTTACTTGGAAAAAGTCTATTCAGATCCTCTACTCATTTTTAATTGGATTATTTTTTTGCTATTAAGTTGGATGCCTTCTATACAGATTTTGGATATTAACTACTTATCAGATACATGGTTTACAGATGTTTTTCCATTCCATAGGTTGATCATTTTCTTTGCTGTGCAGAAGCTTTTTAGTTTAATGTTGTCCTACTTTTTTTTTTTTATTTTAAAGATGTTATTTTGAGAAAGCACGCATGCACAAGCTGGGGGAGAGGCAGAGGGGGAGAGAGAGAGAAGCAGGCTCCCCAGTGAGCAGGGAGCCCAATGCGGAACTTGATCCCAGGACCCTGGGGATCATGACCTGAGCCGAAGGCAGAAACTTAACCATCTGAGCCACCCAGTTGCCCCATCCCACTTGTTTTTGATTTTGTTACTTAATGCCTTAGATATCCTATACAAAAATCCATTGCCAAGACCCATATCAAGAATCTGTCTTCCTGTATATTCATCTAGGAGTTTTGGTCTTAAATTAACTAAAAATGGATTAAAGATTTAAATGTTTGTGAGTGGTATAAGATAGAGGTCAAGTCTTAGTCTTCAATGTGAGTACCAGTTTTACCAGGACAATTTATTGAAGAGACTTTTTTCCTCCACTGAGCCTTGACTCCCCAGGTAGTGACTATATGTGCATGGCTTTATTTCTGGGCTATTATTATTGCATTGGTCTATGTGTCTGTTTATATACCAGTACACACTGTCCTATACCAGTGTCCTACTATGTATCAGTTTTAATACCAGTACCATACTGGATGTATGTATATGTATGTAATATATACATAGCTTGAAACCAGAAAGTGTGATACCTCCAAGTTCTATCTTAGGATAACTTTGGCTACTTGGGATCTTCTTAGTTCCATATAAACTTTAAGATCGTTGTTCTGGTTTGTTTTCATGCCATTGGAATCTTGACAGAGATTGCATTGACTATATAGACGGCTTAGGGTAGCATGGATATTTTAATATTTTAACAACATTCTTCCAACCCATGAATGTGGAATAATTTCCATTTATGTGTATTATCTTTGACTTTTTTCATGAGTATCTTATAGTTCTCAGGATAGGGATTTTTCACCTTTTTGGTTAAACTTATTCCTCATTTCACTATTTGATACTGTTATAAATGGGATCCTTTCTTTTTCAGATATTGGTATCTAAAAATGTTATTTCTTTTTCAATATCCATTTTATATCCTGCAGATTTACTGAATTCATTGATTGCATCTAAGTTTTTTTGATGGACTCCTCAGAATTTTGTCTATAGAATGTCATATGAACAAATTTTTCTGTCCAATTCTGTTGCCCTTTCTTTTTCTTGCCTGATTGCCCTGGCTTGGAGTTCCAGTACCATGTTGAATAGGAATGGTGAGAGTGGGTACTCTTGTCTTGTTCCTGATCTTAAAGGAAAAGTTTTCAGCCTTTCACTGCTGAGTTATGATGTCTATGCTTCTCAAGCTTTAATGCATGTACAAATCTACAGGCCTCAGGTGGCACCTCAGATTCTGCATTTTTACTACAGTCCCGGTTGCTACTGGTTCATGTAGCAGGAAGTCTCTAAATTACTATACCATAATATATCCGTGGGTTTTATGATAGTTGGGTGTGTGTTCCAGAAATTTATTTGCATTAAATACAATTGAAAATAAAAATATTTTAAGAGTTTTAGTAAAATTCAAATAGAATTTACCAAGTGTCCTCAATAACCAGGCTAGTCAATGATATGGGATAGGGACATTGCTCAAACTTCAATATCATTTATATTTATGTACTAAATTACACACTATTCTCTCAATGTCAGGCATAACCTGTTAAAACCCTGTGATCTTTGTATAAGAATTTGGATATTGAAGTATTTTCAAAACATGACCTGCTAACTTGGTATCAAAATTAAATGTAATTTTAAAATAAGAGCACGATGTACATTCCCCCTGCCCACCTGATTTCTTTCCTGGACAATTTATTTTCATTCATTTGTGTAGATAATGGGTAATCAGCCAAAAACCTATAACAGGAAATAATTCTTAAATGTTTACATTATGAATTTTTTTGTTCTCATCCAATATTTTCCTGTTACATGTAGGTACATATCTTTCATGACCTTTACAAATTTTGTCAGTGTGTGACAGAATGGTTTCTGAACTAAATTCTGAACTAAAACACAAGTTTGTCAACAACTTATATAATTGAGAAAGCATTGTCTTAAAATTAGCAATTCAAGTTGGCTAGATTAAATTTTTATTATCATTTCTAAGACCGAAAATAAATGGGACTAAAGTCCCTAATCACCTATTTTTTATAAACTCAAATAATTAGAAAATAGCATCACAACAAGGAAGATATAATAAAACATCATACTATTCCACAGTCCAGGCATGACATTTTTTATAATTGATATTTTTGCTTTACTTCCTTGAAATACCTTATTTTTCAATTGAAATATCAAATTTTAACCATATTTTCTGTACAAGATCTACATATATACTATTACTGTAACTTGTAATATGGCTGATCATTAGGATAAACTTTTTTTTCTGGAGAACATAATATGTCTATATCCCCAAGTTGAAATTTTTGCTGAATGTTAGAATAGCAAATTCACATTGTTAAAGAATGGGTTTGTATTTTCTCTGGGACATCACAAACTATTTTAACTATTAAAATTCTCTAAAAGGTCACTTTTTTCAACTAGTTTATATTTGCTAACTATTGAAATAAGCTAAAGGATTCTGGACTTAAAATGTTTAAAGTTCAAAACAAAATCCAAAGTTTCTTCTTTATGAAGAGCATAGAATGAGAAAATGAGGCCTATTCCTTTGGTTATAGTTAAAATATCTTTAAAATACCTACTTGAAGTATTAACTTGCACTTCTGTTTTAACAGGTATTATAAGTGAGAGTGGGGAGTCTACTTCATGCATATTTGGGAGAGAAAATTAGCTTAGTACCTCTGAATCACTTGCCTAGGGTTTAAGCATAAATTATTTAATATTCTGCATGACAAACCGATACTAAAAAGTATATATCAAATGACTCTTGTTTCCAGGCAAGGTTCTAGAAATATTTAGATCATGCAGGTTAGAATCCAATATGACTTTTCTCTACAATTTTAGCTAATGTAATTGGTCTTATCACTAAAATGAAGACCAGATCAGTCTGAAAGGGTCACCGAAAGTTGAAGCACATATGAATCTTAATTCTAAACAAAATATTCTAAAATAACTGATTATATAAACAAGCAGGTTCATTTTTCTTTAAAACTGTTCATGAGTATAGAAAAATAGACTTTTGTCATGTGTCCTAATGTGGGAACAGTGAGCTGACAAGAGCTCCTGAGGCCATCAGGAGGAACATTAAGGACACCAGTCAATTTACCTGTACTTCATGGTTTTTAGCCCCTTGTCTTCCTGCCTCAGGTGCTTCCTGAATTTCTTAGGTTCCTGCCCTGATTAGATCAGGAGCCATCAGCTGATGTATGAATGTTGATGTATGAATAAAATGGAAGTGGGTTTGGGGATCAAGTTAATTCTGGCTTTCTGACCTCAAGCTCCCAAGTACACACTATAATCTGAGGGCCTAAACACTTTCTCTATCCATAGAGAAGCTGTTCTGAATCCCATCTTTTGAGTATTGGTGAACAGGACCCCAGAACTTGGAAAACTTAACCTCGTTCTTACTTTACTGATAACAGTTTGAAGCTCATGGAACTGTTACTTGGCCTTTCTTTGACCTAAAATAAGCGGCTATTTCTTATGATTCAACTTAGAAGAGCCATCCCATGTCTTATGACCTTTGAAACTCCTGAGAGGTACAGCTGTCCATGATCTAAAACTCCTTCCCAACAGAAGGAACATCCATTTTAGATGAGTGAGAAAGGAGGCAGAATTTGAGAAAGGGGAAGATTAGAGAGTTAGCAGGCAAAAGCCTACAAGCCAAGAAGGATTATGTCTTCAAAGCCTCTCACCAGAACTCTCATGCATATGTCTTCCCCAAATGCTCAGAATCCAGTCCTCCTGTGCCACACCAGTGTTCGTGGGCTTCATGTTCAACAGAGTTCCACCTGGAAATACTGTAAATTCTGGTCATTGAGAAATGCTGGCTGCAGGGGAGCCAGGGCAGGTGAGAGTCCCAAAGATGATGCCTCCCAACCCATTTGGCCTCCAGTTTTGAATAAACTGGTACATGAAATTTCTGGGGGGTTCACAGAACTTTGTGCCATTTCTACATTTTCTTTCTTGAATTGATGCTTGGTTCCTTTCTGTTAAACTTAAAATGTAGTAGTTTGCATCAAATTTCTTCATAAACTGAATTTTCACCTATATATTACAGATATGTATGTATTTTACACATATGTATATTTTAAGATTGTGAGGAATATTTAGGTATTTTCTAAATTTTAAAATAAAATGGCATCTGACTTTGAAATGATTACATACATCAAGGAGACTTGTGACTGCCTGCCATAGATTTAAGGATCAAACAAGATGCCAATAATTTTCTGCAATATGTTCCTGCTGCTAATAAGGGAGGCATGGTGTCTTCTGTTACATGGTAAGACAGGAGGCTGAGAATACTTAGTGCATGACTTGGTGACCAAAGTAATGCAAGGCTGCCCCAGTCACCTGGTTGGAGATCAACTCCAGGGGGGGATAACAATATTTTAGTGGACAATGGTATTTTTGAAGGGTAGAAGGCAATGATGACAATAACACAACCAAGGATTCAGGTCGATGGCTATTACTGAGAAGGGGTTTTTATATAGAAATCATTCTTAAGACCGAAACTAGAACAGAGACAGAAGTCCACAGAGGCTGTTTGATAGCAGCCCTCTACTGTTTGCACACAGCCCCTCAGGCTGCACCCAAGCATCTCTGGTGTCATCTTCTAGGATCTGCTGTGCTACCTCTTCTGTGCTTCCTACAAAGCAGAGTCTGTGAAATGTCCAATCAAGAGGACTTTTTTACAAGGGAAATGGAGTAAGCTCATTTCAGATTGCAACTACCTTTTCGGTTTTGTTTTTCTGCACACTATCTACAGAGTTTTTAAGAAGGAGAATTAAAAATACAGGAGAGGGCCATCAAAGCTGAGGATCTCCTTCACCTTATTTTACCAGACGATAACAGAAACCATGAATATTTATTCAGACTCACTTCATATGGCTTGATACCCACTGCATCACACTCGGGCAATAATGCCCTTGTCCATTCTTGGAACACACTAAAGCCTGGGCAACCACATGTTCCCCTCTTCCAGGAACGCTCCCAAGGGTGACTTCATCTCACTACATTCAGTTCATTATTTTAGCGTTAGCTTAATGGATGCTTCTCTAGAGAAATCTCTTTGACATCCATCCCAAACCTATTATAATGTACCATCACACTTTTTCATACTTCATACTAAGTTTTGTAATTGTTTTTGCTGTGACTATATCATCTGTCTGACCAATAGACTGGAAGATGAGAGTTCTTAATCTTGGCTGCACATGACATTGTCAGGGGTCTTTAAGAGAAAAAAAAAAGGCTATTCTAGTTACTAATTCTATTCCTAGATAATCAGATGTCATTCTTTTGGGGGTGTGTCTGGCTCTCAGAAATGAGTTTCCCAGATGATGCTGATACACGATCGCTAAAGCCCAGAACCTGATGTACCGTCCTTGAGACCAGACCCTTTGAGGGCAAGGATGAGATTTTTTGAGTTGACTACCATCCCCCTGTGTCCAGTAGAGTGCCTGCCCCATACCAGAGAATCTCACACAAGAACAAGGGTTCTGACCTCAAGTAGCTCAAGTATGACATTCAGAATGAATGTGTTTTCCAGTTATGATTAAAAGGCCTTTGGGTATTTGTTCTAAAGTAAGAACAGGCAGACTATTTTGGCCAAAATCAAGGGAGTTATTTAGAGGCAACCAAGGGTAGCTTGGAGGCAGTTCAAGGTATAGGTGTAGATGGCTGAACTGTTTAACCACTCACTAGCTGTGTAACCTTTGGCAAATTCTTTTACCTTGTCAGTGTCTCCATTCTCTCATGTGAAAAATGGCAATAGCCATGATACCTACCTCAGAGTTGTGAAGATTTCATGAATGAACATGAGTACATAGTGCACGCTAAGTAATGCTAACTATTTGGTGTCATTCTCAAACAGCTGAGTATCTTATCCTGGGTTTATATGTCCCTGTGCTCTTAAAGGGAATGAAATAAAGGAAATTCCCTATCTGCCACTACCACTCTGAAAAAGGAGAGGTTGTAACAACTATCAACGTTTTGAAAATGCTCTGAATACCAGCATAGTCTGACGTCATGGCTGTGTATCAGGGACCTCTGAAATGAGGGCCAGACACACAATTCATGAGAACACTGAGAACTTCCAAGGAAAATCTTAGATTACTCCTTTTCCTTTGTTTTCTGTGTTCTTGTGACACCAGTTTTTCTTCATGATGTAAATTACTGGGTAAACACATATGAAAGTTAGTGAAATAAAAAAAATAGCAAAAAAGAAGCTTGGAACTAATGGAGGTTTGAAAAGTAGAAAAGAAGAGAAAAAGGACTACAAAATTCTATGGGGACAATACTGAGAGATTTTATAAATCTCAAAGCTCTAAAAGCCAGTTTGTGATGTTATTCTGGTGGTGGTTCTTATCCTTTCAAATGTACCTTGCCGAGGACTGCCAGTTTATAAAATAGACGTAAATAATTCGTTGATGTCCTTTATTTTCCTTTCTAAAGGAGCTTGTTGGAGAAGCTATACAGCTGCTTGAAATTTATTATACATATTCTCTGGTTCCACAGATGACTTTTGTTTAAACTCCCTCTCTTGATGCTAAGGAGAACATTACCAAGGCCAGAGTGCTGACGATGATGGATTTCTCTCAAAGCATGCTGGAGAATGTGGATCTCAGGCCCGTAATTACTGCCACTGTTATTTACTAACAAGGGGAATTGGTATATTCAAAAGGCTGCCTTTTTTCAAGCCACCATTCTTAACACCATTTTTGCTGCAATGAGTGTTCGCTTTCCAACAGAACTGAGGGTGTAAGTCACAATGATGAGTCTGGTTTTCAGTGTATTCGTTCTAATTTGGGAGTATAATTAGAAATGCTGCTGGGGAAGGTCATATTTCAGAAATAATGATGCTAACTCTCTTCTGCTGGAAAGGTCTTCGAGCCAGAGACTTTCTTCCTCCATACATAACTAACCAGTCATTCTTTACCATCATTGCAAATACGTGAACATTGCCAAGGTAACACGAATGTTACACGGCTGTTGGCATCAAGAATTTCAAGTATTTCTGTTCTGTTGTAAAACATAAAGGTGATGAATGTCAGCTCTATTAATTTTTAGTTTTAACCAAACTGGTAAAAACAGGATAAAAGCCTTGAAGTTTACTTGGCTTTAAAAAGTACCTCCTAGATCCTGGAATTCAATTTAATAGACAACTAATCTTTAGACAAGTCGGAGTTTCTATTGGACAGGTAACATCAACAGAAACTTAAGGTATGAGATTCACTTACATCATTTTTTGTCTCATCCGCTGCAATCCTTCTGAAAACTGTCTCCTTAAATACTGTCAGTATTACTGTCCAAAGCCTGTTACTTTGGAAGTGGGCTTTTTGTTGTCTCTCAAAAATAAGTTGGATTGAAAAATTGCTAAAGATTTACTTGTCATCCTACGTTGATATTCTGAAGAGAGAAAATGTTTTCTTTGAATTCAGAATCTAAGCATTGCCTTAATCCAGGCTCCATTCGTCATAGAACAGTCAGAAAACTCTGCTGACTGTAACTTTTCCACACAGAACTTCCCACACCACACATTAGCCTAACTACAGCAACATAAACTACTTGGGGTGGGGCGTGGGGTCATAGGTTGTTTTGCTTTGTAAACCAGGGGCAACAGATCAGTTTGATTTAAACTAGGAACCATTTCTGCTAGCTTAGTAACTAGTCATTTCAGTTAGGTATCACGACCTTGATTCAGCAGATTTTATCAGCACAGCTGTTGTCTGATAACAGTGCAAACATTACAATAGTGGCATCACAATTATGAAAGCCGAGTTAAAGGACCTCAGACCAAATGTTAGCTGCTTGTATTTGCATAATACTTGATGTACATTTCTTCTAAGATACTTAACATTCAATACTTAAGCAGAAACTCTAAATCATAACATATTTTGACTTTCTCCAATAAAGTAACACTTCAGTTTTAGAAATACTGACCTGTTCATTGAAAGAATATAGTGAGCAAATGCAGACAATAGTCATTCAATAGTCATTATCCTTCTGACAGAAACCCCTGGTGGCCTTTCCGGAATGCTGTTTAATACCATCTCATGACTTATTTTAACTTCCTCCGTAAAATAAATGCATTCCAGTTTTGGAGGTGCTACATTTTGTCATTATTTATTCAAGTTATAGAATCCCTTAATAATAGCCTGAAGGAAAGCACCATTTTAGGCTTAATCTGAGTGAGCGAAGTCCCTGTGCAGTGAGGGGAGTGAGAATGGCCCAAGGGCTTTCATCTACACTTAAAGCGTGTAAGAATAAGAACAGTTTAGCAGTGGCTTTCTTAGATTGGTGTCTCTGAGACAGTACCGATGATGTTTTTCACTGCATAACTGACTGCAGTGGGTCAAAGGACAAAAGCCTATTAGAAGGACAGTAATGGTTTAGATTTAGAATGACACAGTACCTGACACTTTGGAAACCCAGTGAGTTGACAGAAGTAGGGTTCTGATTTTTCTCTGAGGCATTCAAAGTTGCCTGGAAAAAGTACTACTTTAAAGTTCATTATAGCTGTCGACATCACTGGCAAACTTAATTTCAAAAGCCAAATGTGGGGCAAAGAGTTCAGAGAAAAGAATAGCATGTTTATTGCCTGGAGTCTGTTGGAAGCCTAAATTACAGATTTTTGAATATAAAACCATCTTGCCTTCAAATAAGAAACTGGATGTTTTTGAAGCTCTAAACCTTGAAATGAAAATAGCTACTCTTTTAGCTGGAATTAGGATTGAAAGAATAGGGAGAGAAAAACTTTCCAATGATAATACAAACTATACAAGTGAGAACAGTCAAAATCATAAGAAATTTGTTTCAGACATTCATCATCTGGCATTACTCTGTTTTCAGAATCTTACAGGCCTGTCCCCCCAGTATTTCATCTTCTATGTACGTTCCTTGCAATGCTTAGGTGATAGTAGGAATGAAGTGTGACTTTCATCTCTCTATTTGATCTATGATAACCTCAGGGGAAAATGGTAACAAGACGGCTTTTAAATTTTTGGGAAAAAGTGGTTCCAATTCTATTTTAGAAAAGCTGGTCCAGTTGACACTTGATATTATGTGGGACAACAAAAACTCCATATAAACTGCTGGAGCTAGAATAGACCTGTTTTCGGTGCTTCCTCCCACCCCTCTTTGCTTTAAGTTGAAAACTTAAATATGGGAGCTATCTTCACCCTTCAGTTAGAGCTAGGCTTTGTGTGCGGAAGTTGTTCTTAGCAAGTTTAAGTTTCCCTCAGGGTGGATGGTTGCTTTGAGAAATGGGAAAAGGTGGTGTGAGTACGTGTGCGTGCGTTTGTGTGTGTGTGAGTGCGTGTGATACGCCCAGAAGGCCAGCTCTTCTGGGGTAGAATTTCTGTAGCTATCATACTCTAATTTAGACAGATAAATCTTCCTCAGAAGACCTTGATAATCCTCTAGGCCTTACCCTTTGGGGGTAGGGAGTGAGGGAAACCTATGGTAGTGAATAGGAGCAATTGATTATGTCCGTTCTGTCTCTTGGCAATGCTGGACTAGGTAACCCTCCTCCCCCTGGGGATAGGCAAAAGGAAGGACTGAATTATTAAATTCTCTAATTTCTTAATGTTTACAAATTCATTCTAAGCATTCTGTGAACATCAAAAGAAGCAGTCTCTTTGAAGACAAAGCTCCCTAGTTTCTTTTGGCTAATACTCATCAGTTATAGTAACAAAATGCTTAAATCTTAGGTCTTCTACTTGTGTGAACTTGAGTAATCTGCCTCAATTTCTTTATCTGTAAAATAAAAATGACAGTAGTTGCTGCTTTCTAACGTCACTGCAAGGATTCAATAAAGATACACGTAAAGGACTTTGAACAGTAAATAGGATCTTCTAATTGCTCTATAAATATATTAATCATTGTTGAAAGTATTATAAATCCTAGGGATTTGCACACAGACTTAGGACAAATTTGACACTTGTGTTCGAATAGCCTGAAGATTTGGTTGGTTGGTGTGACTTTAGCTGGCCTATGGCTTGCGTTCCTTTAAAAATGATCTTTGCATTTCTTGGTGTATGTAGCTTATGGTACTCAAATAAAATTTCTGGCATCAAAAGGGATGTAAACCTATGGGAGAAAAATGATTTGCTTAGTTATTCATGGTCACTAAAAGCCTAACACAGGTCTGCATGTTTGGTGTGGTATAAAAAAGAAAAAAAACTGGACCGAGAATCTTAGAACGAGCAAGCTTCATGCACACACAGGTGTAGTAAATAAGCTTGCAACTTGGGGTTGTTTTGTTGAAATAAGCTGAAAAAAAGACCATGTGGTAGGTATATATTCTCAGTTATTACCTCAAGACCCTACCACTTCTAGGATTTTTTGAAAAATCTTTGTTAAATTTTGTTCTTGAGCATCTGCAGGCCCAATCAGTACTAGATAGTAAGGCGCTCATACATGTTTATTACATGAAAGTTTCTCTTTTTTTAAAAAACTGAAACAAGTGGTTTTTCTTGGTTCTCCCCTCTTATCTCAGCATCTGGTAATGGACTACTTTCTCTCCCTTAGGTCTTACCTCTTGATTTCAATTTGCCTGTTCCCTTTGCACTCATGGTTTTTTTTTTTTTTTTTTTTTTTTTTTTTTTTTTTTAAAGATTTTATTTATTTATTCGACAGAGATAGAGACAGCCAGCGAGAGAGGGAACACAAGCAGGGGGAGTGGGAGAGGAAGAAGCAGGCTCATAGCCGAAGAGCCTGATGTGGGGCTCGATCCCATAACGCCGGGATCACGCCCTGAGCCGAAGGCAGACGCTTAACCGCTGTGCCACCCAGACGCCCCTGCACTCATGGTTTTTGATGCTTTGCTCTTCATAACAGAAATGGCCTCACAAAATCTTTTCCTTAGATCTTTAATGGTGTCTCCTTTCACTTAGGTTCACCATGAAGTCTTTTGTCCCTGTGGCTTCTATCTCTAATTACTTTAAAATCTTTACCTCTAATCATGAACTTGGCTATTTCTGGTCCTGTTTGAAACTTAGGGTGGAGCGTGTATATTTGAATAAAGAGCCATCCTTTCAAGCTCAACATGCCTGCTTATAACTAGGCTCTTGGTCTTCAAAACTGAATTACAGTGGGAGCTAGTTAGTTCTTTTATGGTGCTAACCTTCTTCTGACCAACCAGGCTGACAACCAGGAAGACGTTGATAACATGTCCCAATTTGGTTAAAGACTAGATGTCCCCAGTTCCAGTTGTTTCTTCTTGGAGCAAGTCTTGGTGATATTTCAGTTTCCTCTGTTTCCACAGTTACTACCCATGTAAAGAGCTTTCAACTTGCACTGTGGAGATGGCCTTCTAGTTTTCCTGCCTTTGGCACTTCCACAGGCTTCTATAAAGTCCACAACACCCCCAAATTATCCTTATGAAACACCACTTTCATCATGTCACACTCTGGCTGCTCTCTGGTGTATGATGCCTCTTAGGATCTTCAAAGCACCTGACAAACCATCCCCACTCATTCTGTTCAAACACACTTGTCCACAAGATACATCCTCTGTCCAATCAGTTTCAGAAAAACCCACTTCCGTGTTGAGGCTAAAACCCCTAACACCGTTCTTCTTCCACTGCGTGTGTTTATGTATCAGTCATCCTTCAAAGCCCAGATCACACTCCTTATTACTTAATGCCTCTGAGACAAAATTATTTCAACTCTTAATTTTTTTCTACTTTTGCACTGCATTTACACTGAGTACTGCATAATTAGGCACTTGTGACTTTTGTGGAGAGACGGTTTATTCCAGTCAATATTAAGGAAAAAAGGTCACGACTTGGGCTTTTTGTATCTTTTATAGTGTTAGCATAGTTTTAGGCATGCCAGAGGGGGTTAATACACGCTTGTTTGCTTGTTTTGAACTAAGAGTTCTGCTACGACTACTGAGTCACATTTTCCTTACTCATCTACAGTGCCACTGGCCTCCTACACTGAAACTCCTTGTCTTCATAAGTCTGATACTAGGTTGTGTTTAAGTACCATGCGTTGACAATTATAACTTGGTAATAAGTGTCAAATTGTTTTAATTGTATTTTAGAAAAATGCTAGATCAGCAGAGTTTAGCTGAAGCTCATGGGCCCTGAGAAAACATTACCTTTGAAATTCTAAGTCTCTGAGTTCCTTATTCTCATCCCTTTACATGTACGCATGCATTTTAAGTGCTTTCATTGAATATAGATCGTAGTATAGCTTATTAAAATGTCATACAATGAACCTTCCTTTAGTAGTGAAAATACTAAAATGGCTTTCAGCATTGCTGCCCCTACTGTGCATGCCCTGTGTAATCTCGAGGACTGAGTTTTACTCCGATGATTGGGAAGTAATGTCACAACTGACTTTTAAGCAGTATCTTGGGCCTCACCTAATCAGTTGAGTTCTTAAAAGGGACTGGGTTCTCTGTGAAGACAGATTCTGAAGTGAGAGATTTGGGCTAACGGAAAGGACATAACGGACATATTTATTGCTGTCTTTAAAAGGGAAGGGAGCCACGTGGCAAGGAAGGCAACTTTAGTCCTACATACTTGAATAGAACTCTGCTAAAACCACCTGAGCTTGGAAAAGTGAACCCAGACACACACCATACTTGGACTTCTCACCTACAGAATTATGAGATAACAATAGGTGTGTTAAGCTGCTAGGTCTGTGCAAGTGGAAACCTAACACACCATTCAACATAATTAACACCCCCTGCCATAACACATCCTCAACAACCCAGAAACCCATTATTTAATCCACTGAAATTGAGCCAAATTCTTTAAGTTCTGCCATTGCTATGCATTCTACCTCTTGAATTTCCTTTCTGATGCTTCCCAGTTCCACGTAGGTTGGTTTATGCTCCAGGAGCACGCTTATTTCCTGGAGACAGAGGAATGCCAATAATGATGGAAGGAAAGTGTATCTTCTCAACCACCCAGCTGCCTATCAGTAGCTCATGACAAGGAGCAATGCATTGGAAAAGATAACACCCCCTGAAAGACCATAATGATAAGAGTTGACACAGGTGCCTCCAGTAAATGATGACCTCTCAGGATAACATAAAGAATGTACAACTGGGTACAGTCTAGAGCCCCTTGAGTAGTTTTACGCTTTCAACTTTGCCCAGAATGGAAAATGCTGTGACAGTAAAAACTGTGCAGAGATGGACTCACTCGGCTTCTGTTCTCCATTGAAATAGGTGGCATTAAACGGTGCAGAAAACAGGCTTAAACGTATCATAGGACAAAACTTCTGTCCAGTACAATATGATAAACCTAGGAATCTTTAATTAGGCCTTGCTAATAATACAGCTCCTTCACATAAAGCCATTCAGTCCAGTTAATTTTACCCTAAAGGCTTCATACCTTCTCAACTCTTCGTGGCGACACCACTCAGATACTGAAGCTCTGGGTTAAGTAGTAAAAACCTATGAAAGACATTGTATTTTATACAATCTAGATGCTATTTTAATCTTTCCTGAACTGACAAATGTTCAGGTACTAAGTTTCAAGGATAATTAAAAGAGAAAAAGCCTTTAAAATAAACCTGTCAACTTATTTTCCATAGGAAAATAAAAGGTTCTAATCCTTTCATAATGAATAGCAACAAAATTAAATTCTATTCAGCTCCATCTAATTTCTAAAAAGGTAAAAGAAAATATTAGTTAGAAAAAAAATGTTTTGCCAAGGCCCATGAGCTTCAGCTAAACTAAACACTACCTCTCTAGCGTATTTCTAATTAAATAAGCAATTAAAATGTTCACGGCACCCAGAGGCCTCCCATCCTATTTAAATAGCTTCTTGTCCTACTTTAAAAAGCAAGTTATAACTTTCTAAGTAATTCTTAAAAATCCTTTAGATTTTCTGTGATTTCTCTAACAAACCTATTTTTCATTAAAATGTCCTACTTTAGACATATGAACTCTTAAACGTTTAATAAGCGTAAATTGGATGTCTCTAGGTAGCAGATAGAAGTCAAAGCACAAATTCTGCAAAACCAGTGTCTTTAAAGAAAATTTTAGTATGATTCAAATAATTACATACATGTTTTTGACTTAAGTACCAATGGAAAACTATGAAATGAAATATTCTAACTTACTGAATATCAATTATGTTAGAGATCTCTACATCTTATTTTAAATAATGCTTTTCTGTACTATCCCTTTAAGTCATATTATAGTCCCAGTTTTCAGTACAACTAAAATAAGTTGTAGATATCTATGGAAAATTCATTTCAGTTTGTATTTAAGACTACTTATGAGTGACTCAGCTTCACACATAACAGAGGCAAGTAATTGATTAATTAGGTCTTGGAGCTTTGTAATTTATTACATTTAACTGAGAGTAAAAGAAAATGACAAGGGCTTTTATTTTACAGTAAAATTTCATTATTTGGACTTACTGCTTGTATGTATCCTTGACAGTGATTGGGTTTAAAAAAATGTATATGAATCTGTGGTAGTTTCTAGAAAGACCTCAAATTATTCGTGGGTTTTTGGCTCCTTCATTAGAAGGTAACCCTGGTGATTATAGGAGGCAAATACAAGTTTCCAAATTGCAGATAAAAAATGAGAAATACTTGCAAAACAGAGATGCTTTTGTTTTATGACCACCCCCGCCCCAATTTCCCCGGTAAAGGGCCAATGTGACACATTGATGGGATAAAGGATACTATAGTGATTCTGGGAAGAGTCTAGGAGCTAATGTCAAGGAATGCTGAAATGTCTGAAGAAAGCAGATAAGAGCATCATATAGATAAGTCAGCCATGATCTTTTTCTGTCACATATCACCCCAGGTGAAGAAAATTGTTAAATGTCATAAGAAAACTAGGAATTCCTGTCATGAGAATGCCTCAACATATTTATAAGGTATATGGAAATGAGGGATAATTACAACATCTAGTAGTCTTTGATATTAAAAGTAGAAGAATTACTGTATATCTAAAAGAAAAGGACAGGAAATCCAAAATGGTGGGAGTTAATATGCATATAAAAAACCCAAAAGGCTGAAATTAGAAAAGTGAAAAGTCACACCATATAAACTACATCACACCTGTCAAATAGACAAAATTTAAAAGTCCAATAATAGCAAATGATAAATCTGGAGAAATGTCACTGATGGTGGGAATTTCTATTGCAACATCTTTTCTACAGAACAATCTGCCAGTAATTAGTGAAATTAAGAATGTGTAGACCTTGGGGCTCAGCTGTTCTTCCAGTGTGACTGCAGGTGTCACTCTCATAAAGAGTGAAAGATCATATATAAGGATCTTCACTGCAGGGGCACTTGGGTAGCCTGGACCCATTTATGTTTTTATCACTAGAGATTGAAGACAATAGGTACATATTTCAGACTATTATGGGATAATGAGATGGAATATGCCAGATGTGAATAAATGTGTTTTTAAGATGTATCCATATTTACCGAATAAAAGTATTAAGAAAACAAGATTTATAGCCTAAATAAATGTAACTAAGTCTTAGATGAACTATATGTGAATTTTACGAGTAGATGCATGTGAGGTAGCATAAAGTAGCATTGGGGTGCAAGAGGAACCCTTTTATAGATCATCTTGGATAATGTGACAAGGACTGAAGGTTCAATCAACTCTCTGCACCTGAGATTTAAAGTAAAACCTGGTAACATAAGGGGGCGCCTGGGTAGCGCAGTCCTTAAGCGTCTGCCTTCAGCTCAGGGCGTGATCCCAGCGTTCCGGGATGGCGTTCGGGGCTGGCGTTCCGGGATCGAGTCCCACATCCGGCTCCTCGGCTGGGAGCCTGCTTCTTCCTCTCCCTCTCCCCTGCTGTGTTCCCTCTCTCGCTGGCTGTCTCTGTCACATAAATAAATAAAATCTTTAAAAGAAACAACAACCTGGTAACATAAAACAAATAATATTAAATATACTTATGCCTATTCAAGAGACTAAATTAACTTAAGTACTTTATGATCTTTTAAAATATATAAATAAAGTGCCAATTATAAATCTCAAGTTATTCATTCTTCCCAACTTAAACCTTTTTGTTATAGTTTGAATTACTGTACAGAAATTAAAAGCCTCCAGACTTACTCCATAATTCATTCTTTTTCACTAACCAAGTATGGGGGGGAAAGGTGTAACTTAGGCAAAGTTTGCCTTTCTTTTGTTATTGCAGAATATTAGTGTTTAGAGTTTGAGGGGTTTCCCTCTTTCTAAAGAGCTAGATCTATTCAGAAAATAATGGTAGCTCATTAGATATACAGAAGACTAGAAAAGTCATACCAAAAATACAAAGCCTGTAATTATGTAGAGACTATATTCTAGTACACACTGAAATGTGAGAAGCTCAATAGTGAAATCTACAATCATAAAGTCTTTAGTAAGAATAATTTCAGAATTTCCCTCTTAAAAATAGCATTTCTGATCTCCGGTACTGTGCCATATATAATATAGTAACCTATTAGAACCAGGGTATTATAAAGGGAAACATCTTAAAAAATGAAATATTCTCTACTTTCCTGCTTTTGAGTTAAAATTGTATAATTGTTGCCATAATACATAACATAACCTTTTATATTAAATGTGAACAATAGTTTTTTCTACTTACTTGATTTTTATGTGTAAGACAAGGTTGACAAAATATACATTATATTCTAAGTATTTCCAGCTTGAAAGGAGCATTAGAGAACTACAGTGTAAGGCTAGAAAACAGGAAAAGAATGGTATGTTCATCATGTATCCTTAGTTTTACTTTTGACCATGACCAGTGATGTGGTAAGACACTGAACCCAAACCTGTGTGTCAGGTCTAGATGATTTGCTTTAATAAGTCCTAATTCAAAACTTCATGAAAATTCTTGGTATGTATGTACTCAGATTATTCAAGTCGGCAGGAGCTCATCTGGGAAAGGCAGAATTCCATGGCCAACGAAGTGTGTGTCTAGTGAGGAACATGGGAAATTCCAGAAGCTGCTATTAGCACACACTAACATCCCCTGCTGTTTTCCAGTACTTATTGCTGAAAGCCCATTTGGCTAATCACAGCGAAATGTAACTTGCACAGATTCTTATGCTAAGATGTTTATTTTTATCATAATTCTGAGACTCTTTCAACTTCCTCAAAGGAATTACATATGATGTGAGGTAAAGCTTTGCAAACTGGGTAGGAAAAATTGGCAGGAAGAGATGGACATGAAGACAAATCAAGTTGAGGGAACAGCTTTAGGGAAATCACAGAAGTTTGAAAGTGTGGCATGTGTTGAGAGATGCAGGGAATTTATCCAGAAGAGTATAGAGATAAGATTAGAAGGTAGGCTGGGGGTACTTCATGTGTAACTTGAACTTAGTATTGGGAATGCTGACATAAACCTTCACACCCAAAGACTGATTTTCCATTGAGCGTACTCCCATCTGTGTGTGTTCATTATGTGTATTCATATATGAATACGTATGTTTATAGTAAAACCAAGGTTTTAAAGAATGCTATCAAAATATATAGAAATCCTAAGATTAAGAACACAAACAAATCCTGTAACACCCTCCTAGAGTACATATACTCCAATTCAGACCAAAGTTCTAAGTATTAATAAAGACTACAGAATACAGAAGTAATATAGTGATCCCAAATATTACAATTTGATATGATTACATCAGTTTAAAAAGGAAATGTAAGAAATAGAAGACAAAGACCACAAACAACTGTTCTCTAGGTGTACAATATAGCTCTGTATTTATCTTATAAACTCTTATGAGGCCAATACACCAGTTCTCTGAAACCTTTCCAGACATCCTTTGTGTATCTGTTGGAAGGAAGACAGGTTGGGCAAGATTGATCTGGTGTATCTCTAGGACCCTGTTTGTATTACAGCATCTGTAATCATTCAGTAGATACAGAGACTTCGGAAAGATTGCATTTGATAAATCATTCCCTTGCTTTCAGAATAAAAACCGCTGGTTAAGCAGATTATAATGCCAAGAGGAAGGAGCATTTCTTTACAATTGGATGTAATTTCAAACTTTGCTATGCTTCTCAGATCACTTTCTGTTGGCTACATACGGTTGTAGTCTAGATTCTCAATTGAAACTTACTTTCCTCAATTAGGTTGTTTGGACAAATGGCATTGAAACATAGCTTACTTTGCTAATATGGTCCAGCAATGGAGATACACAAATTGACTATTATATTGCAATGTAAAACTCTTTTCTGTTGTGTTAACAAAAAAACACACCAAGAAATAGAATAAAATATCCTATGATAGTGTAGAAGTAACTGCATTTCTTCCTTTGAAGGAAGCATATTAATCCAGTTACTTCAGAGAAATATTTGATGGAGTTTTATACTGGCACCGGAAAACTCACTTATATTCTCTGGCAAAAACATCACATTTGGATCATGTTCCTTTTAGAGAAAAGACATAATTAACAGCTTTGAGAATACTTTTTGATTACATCTTATCAGTTAACATTTGGGATTCTTCCTTCTGAAATACTGAAGTTTACAATACTGTGAAGCTGGCCATATAATTGTGATGAAGATATAAATATTATAGCTAATAGAGTGACAATTACTATGTGTGTTCCATAATAGTTCTTGATTGAATTTTGGGAAGATGTGGATAATGAGCAAATATCAGAAGCTCTTGGAAGTCTGTTCATTTGCTATAAAAATATTCCCGTGGCTTGGTGTCAATTCATCACTTTCACAGCAATTATTCTTGCGTTATTTTTTGACAGAAGATACAGCCTATAACTTTTTTTTTACTTGATATTAATGATTCAAAACATGGACTCTTGAATTTCACATACGTAAACTCAAAAGTAACTCAAAATCACTAAAAGTAGTTTTGCCTTCCGTTTTCTTTCCCTGGGCTTAACATTTTCTATTAAACAATAATCAGTTAATTCATAAGTTCTTTAAAGAAAGACTAAACAGATACTTTAACTCCTTGTCAGGGTTATTGCCACATGATAATTTTAAACCTTTCTTCTCAAGCTTTATCAATTTTAGGGTGTGTGTTTTGTAAACTAATCAAATTTTACTCCAAGATAGGTCAAGATATGTTTAATCAAAATAGGTTGTAACATATAACAGCTTTATGAAACGATCCCTGGGCCACAGAGAGAAATAACGTAATGTCTTTTATATTTAGGTTGGTTTCTGTGTTTTTGTTTTTGTGGGTTTTTTTGTTTGTTTGGGGTGGCTGGGGGGAGATGATTTTTCTCTCGCATTTGGGAAGGGAATTCCTTTTCCCTTAACTCCAAGTCAAAGAAGTCTGCTCTTTAGAGTATGCTGTCGAAGTGATTTATCCTTGTGTTATACTTTTATATGAATTTAGTTAGTAGAAAATTTAGATCTGCGCTCTTGACTGGTATTTTTCATGCCACAAAGAGGCCTTAAATATTTTTATCTTAGAGAAAATTTGAGTTAAGAATTAAAAACTTAATTTAATATCCAATCACAGTAATACAGGATTTCTCAACTTCAGCACAATTAACATTTGGGACCAACTTCGTAGAGAGTTTACCTGTCCATCAGAGGACATTTAGCAGCATCACTGGCCTCTATGGACTAGATGTCAGCACTTCCAGACATACATGTGCACAAGTATGCAATAAAAAAGCATCCAGATCTTGTCAAATGTCCCTTGGTGAGAAAAACTGCCCCAGTTGAGAATCACTGCCCTAACGCCTACTTCATAAGAAATCATGCTTTAGGCTACAAGTAATAAATTCGATTTATTTGGATGCAAACTCTCAAAATTCCATATTTTAGCCAATAAAATCCTTGGCAATAGGAAATTAATGTCAATATATGTGTAGTAGAAAAATAAGGTAATTTACTGATAGGAAATTACTCAATATGAAACAGATTTCAAAATGTTCGAATGGTAGTAGGTCTTCATGGACCCACACTGAAGTTACGTATAATTGTAAAAAGCCAAATTAATATACCTGAAAATTCCTCTTATCTGTACTACTGGAAGAACTTCATATTCACCTTTGAAATATTAGCTATGACTTCAGTTATTATGCTCTGTATCATACTACTGTAAAAAGAGGGAAGTGGGCATATAAACCACTCAAACATATAAACAAAAATTTAAAAGGAAGCAAAAGACTACGAAGAAGGGAGTTTTTCCAGAGAGGTTGGTCATCCTCAGTTCCTCACGCCCTAGTAGATTTCTGTCTGCTTAAGATGATAGGTCAATATGAATAGCAGCTTCTAGAAGGAAGCCAGAGTTTTTTTTTTTTTAACTCTGTAGGAAAAAAAAAATTCCTTCCTTGATCGATTTTTTTTTTTAGACTTTAAAACTATTTATTAAGCACTATGGCAAATACAAAATGTTATAAATAAATTTATCTTAAGTTCAACTCAATGGGCATAACATACTAAATTTTAAAAATGGCAAAAATGTTATATGAACCACATGAGCTATTACATAAATTATATTACACATACATTTATTTTAAAAATCTCCTGTAAAATTTCACCAAGATTTCACTTGCTTAGCCGCAGTTGTTATATATATAGAAAATATTGAACCTAAATTACCAAAATAAAGGCATGAATTTTGATCGATCTCTTTTCTTGACCTTCATTGATGCGCCATAGTGTATTTAAAGCTTAAACATATTAAAAAGTTATTTTCTTAAAATGGGTTGCCACTAATTGGGAGACGAGTATCACAAACAAATAGAGGAAAAAAGCAAATGAGCTAGTGTAACAAAGCTAGCAGAACTTGCTCCAGCAGCAACAATGAGAACCACAACAATGGCAGTACTTACGGTTATACTCAAACATTTAAACAAAACTCTACAGGGAGTATTGTTTAAGAGATGTTAGCCTGTAAAAGAAAACTGACCAGTAGCTTTGCATAGATTCAATAAATGATGGCACAAGAGACCTTGGAACCTGGCTAGCACTATTTGCAAGCACTCATGGTTAAAAGATCAGTTCCTCAGTAAAGAATGAATGCCCGATTTAACACTGCTCTCAAGAGAGTAAGCAAGTAGTGTTCTTAGAAGCATCTTTATTGCAGATGTTCTTCCCTCTACATGTATTGCACAGTCTTTATAACTTCCATTCACTGACATAACATTTTCAATGTACCACGCAAGGAGCTTAAAGACCGATCACTATATCTGCATGTAGAGAATTTGTATAAGAACACTTATAATAGAGATGTTTCTAAAAATGCTCTAAAAATGACAACTGTGCTTAGATACATAGAAAAGGCTTAAATGTTTTCCAGTGGTAACAAGCATATCTATGTACTATATACTATACTTGCATGTAGTTGCATGTGAAGGTATGGTATCTTTTCCGACAATATCCCTTGGCTATTGCCTTGCCAAACATAATTGCTAAATGAGTGCAACTGTCTCTGTTTTGGTTATTTTTCATTCTTTGACTTACAAAATAAAGCAATAAAATAGGACTCCTAATTTGAAAAGTAAGAAAACATTGATTCAGAAGCCCAGGAAGTTTTTCCTACTAACACTTACCTGCCTAAGCATAGACAGAGCATCCATCAATGTACGTTATTTACAAAATTTCTTTCTTGTGACAAATTAAGATGTAATCTGAGCAACTTTCAAAGAGGCAATATACTATTCATTGTATGCGCTATACATTACATTTCTAGGACTGACTTTATAATGGGAAGTTTGTACTTTTGACCTCCGCCCATTTCTCCCACCCCCAACCCTCCTGCCTCTGGCAACTTGTGATCTGTTTTTAGATCTATGAGCTTTTTTATTTTTAGACTCCACATATGAGATCCTGTGGATATTGCCTTTTATGTCCATCCATGGGGTCACAAATGGCAAGATTTCATTACTTAAGGTTGAAGAAAAATCCATTGCATGTATGTATCACATTTTCTCTACTCATCCGTCAATGGACACAGGTTGTTTTCATATCTTGGCTAATTTAAATACTGCAATGAATGTGGTGCTGCATATACACTTTCAAGTTAGTGTTTTTGTTTTCTTCAGGCAATATACCCAGAAGTGGAATTGCTGGATCATGAGTAGTTCTTTTTAACTTTGGAAGGCCCCTCCATACTGCTTCCCACAGCAGCTGTACCAATTTATGTTCCCACTGACTGCACCAGGGTTCTGGTTCTTTTTTTCTTCCATAGCCACATTTTTTAATTTAATTCAATTTATTTTTTTTAAGCTTGACACCTNTACTTGTGCCTTTCTGACTTATTTTGCTTAGTAATATTGCCTTTTATGTCCATCCATGGGGTCACAAATGGCAAGATTTCATTACTTAAGGTTGAAGAAAAATCCATTGCATGTATGTATCACATTTTCTCTACTCATCCGTCAATGGACACAGGTTGTTTTCATATCTTGGCTAATTTAAATACTGCAATGAACGTGGTGCTGCATATACACTTTCAAGTTAGTGTTTTTGTTTTCTTCAGGCAATATACCCAGAAGTGGAATTGCTGGATCATGAGTAGTTCTTTTTAACTTTGGAAGGCCCCTCCATACTGCTTCCCACAGCAGCTGTACCAATTTATGTTCCCACTGACTGCACCAGGGTTCTGGTTCTTTTTTTCTTCCATAGCCACATTTTTTAATTTAATTCAATTTATTTTTTTTAAGCTTGACACCTCTTTTATGGTCAAAAGGTACAGAAGGGATTACTTATAAATGTGTGCAGCAAACTCCCCATGAAAGCTGTGAATAAAAACTACCTCTGCACAAAGGGCTCCTCTGTTTCCAAGTGTTCATGTTAACTTGCCAGAAGCATAGTCTAAGCCACAGTTATGGGGCCTCCCGGGAAAGACAGGAGTGCTTTGGGACCAGGTGAGAGCCTTCCTATCTGCCGGGAGAGCAAAGGTGACTGGATCAGTTGATCAACTCGATCACTGCCCAGGAACTGGGAGTGATTAAATGGTTTCGTCCCCAGACGTGGGTCGTTTTTGTCAAGCTGCTGATGAAGCAGTCTGTTGCCTGGCATGACCCACAGAGAGAGAGGAAAGGAAACTATAATAGTGTGAGGAAATAAAACTCACAAAAATCTGCTATGGTATCTTAGACAAATTAAGAGTTTATTTTTTGGGGTGCCTGGGTGGCTCAGTCGTTAAGTGTCTGCCTTTGGCTTAGGGCGTGATCCCGGCATTCTGGGATCGAGCCCCACATCAGGCTTCTCCTCTGGGAGCCTGCTTCTTCCTCTCCCACTCCCCCTGCTGTGTTCCCTCTCTCGCTGGCTGTCTCTCTCTCTCTGTCAAATAAATAAATAAAATCTTTATTAAAAAAATTATTTTTTCACTGAAGTCCAACAATCCAGTGCTTACACAATATCCCCAAATCACTAGACGTTATCTGTTCAGTTGTTCTTAGAACATGGCTTTCATTGTGAAGGTAACACAATCGATAATGTAACCTATTTCCATGCCCCGCATTCTTGTAAGAGGATTATAGCAAGGGCAAGATGATGCCTTCCTGGTCGAGACCACTTCAAGACATTCCCTGGATTCCTAAACCCATGACTCTTCTTTTTAAATCAAATTGGCCATTCCTAGATAGAAACAGTGATGAGAAATACAGTATTTTACTTCAAGACATTGTTGTCCTGAATAAAATCAGGGCTCTCTTCCTAAGCAAATAGGGATCATGAATGTTTGGGAAGCTTACAGCAGTCCTAACCACAGCATCCTAGACTTCAAAGGACTTCAACACAGCAGGAATTGTGCACTACTCCTCTCAGCCACCAGCACAACGTGTGGCATATTAAAGATGCTCAGTAGCTAACTGGTAGAAGCAGCCCTGGGTAAATGATTGGAGTTTTCTATTACCCTGCTAATAGTTACTCCTTTGGTGTTTGAAATGGGAAAATCCTAGACTAAACAGTCCAAGTTATCATGCAAGGATCCACAAAGGCAGATAAAGTCTTTTACAAGGACTTTAGAATCTGTTATAATCTTTAGACTAAAATACACTCAATCTAGCCTAGAGTATTGTATCCCTATCACATGTTATAGGTATAAGCAAATTGTTAAAGGAGTGCTTAGAAGAAAAGGGCCTGTGAAGGCCAGGTTATCTGAAAACGACTTATTCTCTAGTATGCACACTTAGGTGTTTATGTATTATTTCAGTTTTATAGTATAAAATGCTTCTATCTGTGCAAATTGTATGTAATTTGAAAGAAATGCAAATGATGCCTTAAAGAATCTGAGTTCATAAGGGTAGAAGTGTTTTCCTGTGCAAGGCAAACATTCCAGATGTACTCTGTGAGAGGTGGGTATTCGACTTTTCTTGAGGGTCAATATTTACCAAGGGGTCTACAGAGAAGCAATACTTAACGTTATAGCTCTGGGATCTATGTGAATCTTGGGGCTAAATTTTTTTGGTTGTGTCTCAGGAAAGGATAAATAAAATCATCTGAGGGTATTCTTTGGTAGTCCCATGAGCCCTAGCCCCTTAGGAAAATGTGCAAGTTCTCATGCTTAGAAATTTCTATTTTTAAAAATTTTTCTGTGCATCTATGTGAAAAACAAAGACCATCACACATGGAAAGTAAAGAAATTTGTTTCCTAACACTGTTGCCATGGAATGATCATGGTCAAATTTTGTTTCAAGATATTAGGTAAACATCACAATTTCCTTTTATAAACCTAGAGAAAAAGATTGAAAATTCTCATAAGGTGGAAAATCTGTGATTTTTCAGAAATGAGAAAGGAGTCAGCATTTATAGACTATCAAGAAATGTGCCTAAGAGAAACTCAGCAATTCTAGTGAGATGAAACAGATTATACAAAGAGTAGATCTTAGTTCTTAACCATAATGAAACTTTGATACACTGTGGGAAACTCAAAATTCCCTTAAAAAATTACTTCAGTTTTAAGTGTGAAAATGGTGTGCTGTTTAAGTCTTTGATTCAGCCCTCGTGTCATCACACAATTAGCATTTATCTTCTCACAAAGAATGATATCTGACTTACGGCTTACACTTTAAAAGTGCGTGCTGCACATTTCCAGAAGCAGCCTAGAAACCATGTATACATGACGATGCATGTGTGCAAGAGTGTGCATATTGCCTGATGCACATGTAGATGTTTGTAGATAAAGACAGCCAGATATGATCTGTATGTCCTTGAAAACCCAACTTCTTAGGTAACCACACTGGTAGTGGTTAAAGTGAAAGAAAACCACTGCTGTAATCAGTGTCTAGGTAGCATCTTGGAAAGGCAGGGAAGGACAGAGAACTATGGAAAAAATTGCCCATCCTGGTTTCCAACATAATGCTTATTGTTTCATTGTAGGGCGAAATAGATTGAGGCTCTTAAAAGTTTGCTTTCCCTCAGTATAAAAAAAAAAAAATTGAGAACTTTCATCATGAATCTCTCTTCTTTTTCTCCAATGTGGATGTGGGTCATACAGGGGAGAAGGCAGGATAGAATCAGTTGTTAGTTTGTAACAGTTGTAAGTATCTTAAATTTCACCTAATCTATCACCTTGCCACAATATATATTTAGAAGTTTTTTTGTGGAATGAATGATGAAATATAGCTCAAATCTGAAATGTGTAGAAAAGCTATTCAAGGCCTCTTAAACCTTATGGGAGCTTAAGAGAAATATTTTCTCAGGAACCACATAAAGAGTCAATGCTATCTATCTTTAATATCCCCAGGTTAATTATAGTGAGTTTTATAAGGCAATGTTTCTATCCCCTGTCAATAGAAACAGATGATACCTTGTCAATTATCTGTATTCAGCACAGCAGAAGTACACGAAGGCTAAAGAGAGAGAGCAATCCCTGTGGGCAGCTTTCTCATCATCTAATTTGATCTAAGGACAGAATTTGAATTACCCAAGGTAGGAACTTTGAAAACTTAATATGCGTAAGAATTACATGAAATGCTTATAAAAAAGTGACACTTTTTTTTTTTTAAGTGATCCCTGAGTCTCTGATTCAGTAGGTGAGGGTCAGTCCCTTATATCTTTGTTTTTCTAAATTGTTGCTGTTAACACTTAGTAAACACTGATGCGTAGAAACAAGGTTGACTGTATCCTTACTTTTCAGATGTCAGCTTTTGACAAATGTCCACCAGGGACCTTGAAATCACATTCAATTGCAGTAAACAAGAGTGGAGACATACCATTTTGCTGATAAATTTTAAAACCTGCACATTGAAACAGAGCTCAGGGGTTTGAGTTAACAATTTGTAAAATTATGTAGGAACTAACAAGGACATTTGGCTGAATAGGAATTGTACATAATTTCAAGTTAAGACTTCCCTTAGAGAACATATCTGGTGGTGTGAATTTACAAATGCATGGGTCACAAAGGTGCCATGAAGTGGGGGGGAAAGAAGTTTAAAAACAGATGATTGCCTAATAGGACCATAAAATGTGAGATGAAGGTTCGGTGGAGACTACACGGCAGGGGCAACTGTAATGGGTTTGCACACACAACACACTTCAGTGGAGGNTGGGCGCAAAGAAGTTTAAAAACAGATGATTGCCTAATAGGACCATAAAATGTGAGACGAAGGTTCGGTGGAGACTACACGGCAGGGGCAACTGTAATGGGTTTGCACACACAACACACTTCAGTGGAGGGATTAACCTGACACATTACAGTTCTTATTATAAGGCCAATAACTTTTGGGAGGATTATGTTCAAATAAAAAGTACTTCATAATGAAGTGTTCCTATAAAAACTTACAGGATGGAATCAATTGAGACCATTTTAAAGTCATTTAAAAAACTAGAAAGGCATACTTTTTTCTATTTTAGCAAGTTTTCAAAATAGAAAAATGTATACGTACATATGTAACATTTATATGTGTGTATAGACATTCTGCGTGCACGTGTGGTGAGTATGGCAGGTTTGTATATCAAGAATATCTAAAATTATCAAATCAGGAAGGTACAAGTTAAAAACAAAAACATTTTTGGTCCCTCAAATTTATCTGTCCTGCAAGGAGGTTGTTGCTGTTGACCCTGAAGCCCTCACCCCCCGGGGGGTTTTAAGGTTTTTATTGGCATCATTTTCTTGTCTCTCTTGACACCAAACAGCTTAGGTATTGGTGGTCTCTTAGGGCGAAAGTCTGCGGAAAGGTCAATAAGAGCTGAAGAGCATCTCCTGTGCTGAGAGAATTTGCAAGATGAGAGAAAACAGAATGTGCACCACCTCCGTTGACTTCTCTATCTGGACTCGGGGCTCCAAAGTATCAGCGTAATTTCAATGCTTAATAATGCTGATGGTTCTCATTTTGCCTTACATGCTTAAGGACAATTATGAGACATTCAGATGTACTTGCCTCTCCACCACCTTTTTTAAATTTTGTTTTTATTCTAGCTTTGAGATGTAAATGACAAAACATTGTGTAGATTTAATGTATGCAATGTAGTTTTTAATGTGAGTATACCTTGTGTAATGATGATCACAAACTGACGTATAATAAATGGTTAAATTTTTTAATGCTTTAAAATCNTAAATTTTGTTTTTATTCTAGCTTTGAGTTGTAAATGACAAAAACATTGTGTAGATTTAATGTATGCAATGTAGTTTTTAATGTGAGTATACCTTGTGTAATGATGATCACAAACTGACGTATAATAAATGGTTAAATTTTTTAATGCTTTAAAATCTTCACCACACATGTCCATAAATATGGAATTGCAGCATTGTTTGTAACAGCAAGATTGAAATTGGTCTAAATATCCATTAAGAAGAGCATGGGGAGAGAAAACAATTTATGCAATGGGGTAATATGCCTTTGTCAACAAAAATGCAAATATTGATCTGCAACTCCCTCTCAAATTACTAAGCCAGAAAATCAGAATAAGGTCTTTAGGTTATACCCTGTGTAGTAAAGTGTACGTGGTATATGTGTGGAGGGAAGTCTTTATAACGTAGTGTGAATTACAGAACATGTTTAGAATTGTGCATAATGTACATACATGCATGTATAGTACTTTGCACATGCAGAAAAAAGGAAACCATGTGGCTCAGATCACCTGGGTCTTCACCTTGGCCCCACCACTTCCTGGCTCTGTCACTAAGGAAAGGACTATTCTGTGCCTCAGTGCTCCCATCAATACTGAGGACACCTATTTTCAGCTGATCATGATTTTCTTACGTTGGTTGCTAAAGTGTTTCAAGTTTAAAATTTTCTCTGATAGCTACTGAGATGCCCAAACCTAAGCCGAGCAGACTATTTCAGTCAAAATCTTGACTGAATTTATCAAATATTTTTAAATGTAACTACTTATCCTCGTAACTTCCTAAGTAATAATTACATATATCTAAACATATCCCCTAAATTTTTCATCACAGCATGATTTTAACATTAGAAACATTAAATTTCCAGTAATTGGCCAATATTTCAATCTAGATTAAATCTACAAAATGTTTACTACAACTGCATTTAAATGCCAGCATGTTGAAAATCAAAAGTTACAACAACACTACATTTATACACCTTGTGGGTCAAAATGTGCCTGGTACCTGCTTAAGGACGCATTGGTCTGTCCTTCTCTCTGCGGATGCAAAGACATTAATATGACAGTGGCTACCTGTGGTTGATGACACTGTTTATTGCCTTCTGCTTTCCTTCATTTCTGCGTCTTCCTCCTTCACATTTCTCAGTGTGCTTCATTGCTTGAAATGTTGTCTGAACACATGTTCACAGGCTAGGAAAGCCACATGTTGCACTTGCATTCGGTTTGGCAGATGTTTTACCTTCTGCCCCTTGTGCCACACGTGAGTACGTCAACCTCTGACAAGCTGTATCCTTACTGGAAGGACAGGTGACATGACTCTGTCACACTGGCACACCAAGTGCTCTGAGCTGTTTGTCAAATACCCAAGCCTACACCTTGGTCCTTAGCAAAAATAAGCCATATTCTCAATGTTGCCTAGTTAATGAGAATTAACTAATAGTAAAAGTTTTTAGTGGAGCCTCCTTTGGTAAATGCTGGATAACCTCATCATATAGCAAAGCAAATGTTTGGTACAGATCAATGGCAGGGCAGCCTGATGGCTAGGGCTGAGCTTTACAAGTATTATTTTTGGACGGATCAGCTATTGATGCGAATTGTGACAAATTAGTGATTTCTAGCAACTACTTTTGGAAAAGTAATTCATTTGTTATTTTAAATATTAAACTTCTATTTCTTAAAACCTCAACTTTTATAGCCACTAACCTGAAGTTACTGATATCTTAGGGTGGTTTGATACTAGCTGACATAATCAAGTTTCCTATTCTCATTGGGTTTTAAACATTTTTATATGGTTAAAAAAGATACTGTATAGATCTTGTAGATAAAACCTACCTTCCTAACTCATGGGAAGGAGGAAAAAAGTGTTCTCCCTAATGTGGGAGATCTATTTGTTGTTTCAATCATCTCCATTCTAAAGCTCCTTGTACACTACCGATCTTGTTTCTATGGTTACCTTGGAAAAGAATACATATCATTACACACAAACCCACTATTTTAAGAATGACCAAAAAGAACAAGAAACCACACATTTCCGTTGTTTTTTATCCCAGTCCTCACAAGATTAGAGGGGCAAAGACTAGATCAGGAAGTGAAAGTCATAAAAGAAAAATAAAAAAATGCACAGGAATCTTTGAACACAATATTAGTATGCCCTCCAAGAACATAACGCACACTGTGCATGTGTGTACCTTAAAATCCTATAAATTGATGGGAAGGAGTAACTTTGATGGAAAGACCATGAATTTTAAGGATGATAGTCTGCAGTATAAGCCTGGAAAAAAAAATAAAACTTCTCCATTTAGCCGTTAGTAAAATACTGAATTCCTGTTCACTTATTTCAAAGCTGATGAGCAATTGAACGAAAAGATTATAAAACAGAACTTTTGAATGTGTCATTAAGTGCTGTAGACAAAAAAAAAAAATATGTAGTTTCTATCCTAAGGAAGATTATTGTATATATTTAGAAAGTGAAGACGAAATCATAATATATTAAATGTTAAAACATGAAGGCGAGAGAAAAAGTACAAAAAAACAAAAAGATTTGAGAAATTAGACTGTCACAGACACATGCCATAGAACATTCAAAAAGGTTTTTAAGGTATGTTAAAAACAGTGTTTACAAAATGTTGGAAAGCACGTGGGGAGAAAGGAAGCTGTATTTCCTTCTGATAGGAATATGAACCAAAGTAACCATTCCGATTGCAGTCTGCTATTGCTTCACGAAAGGGAGAGCTTGTGTTCCCCTCCAACCCAGCAACCCACACCTGAAAGAATGGAAGGACTGTACTGGTTATGGCGATGGGGATTGGAATGATGTGGTCATCCGGGGAACTGAAGGAGCTGCACAGAATTCTATGAAAAGTGCTTCTGCAATTTGATGTACAAGACACACACTAAGCTTAACAAAAATCTTAGTACATGTTAGGAAGAGGAAGAACTCTGTGATACAGACCTTTTATGTAAAACAATAGAAATGTACATCTATCTATGGACATGTGTTAAACTTGTTACAGAAGGAACCTAAATGGAAAAGGAAATGAAGAGTGGGGAGAAGAGAGAGGATATGGAAGACTTCACTGTGTTAATGATGAAAAAGACTAATTCAACTTTCCAGCTCTCTTCACTGGAAAAAATGGAGTGCTAATCACATGTTTTTGATATTTTGAGACTAAGTTATTGTAAAGTATTGCAATAAAACCAAGTAGCTTTCAATACGAATGAGAAGTGTTGACCGAGCTTTCAAGCATCCCCTTAGCTATTAGATCTTTGCAGTTTCCTTACTGAATACTTACTAGATGTTCAATGTATAGTATTTTATCTTTTAACAAGCTACATCCATTCATTCTACAATTGTGTGTGTTTCTGTAAGTAAAAGTACTAAGATCAGGACCCATGGGATTTAAAGAGCATGGAGTACTACCCTCAACCTGGCTGCTATATGTTATGATATAATGTAAAACAGTTACCATATATGTAAATGTTACAATACATGTTACAATATAATGTAAACCAGTTACCTCTATATTTACTGAAAAGCCCTCTTTGTTTTCTAAGAAATAATATATTTGGAAGGAAATCATGTCCTGGTCTGGAACATTTTACCTAACAATGTTTGACACTTTATTTACATCAGTCCTGTAGATAAATGACTCCCACAGTTTGAGTACTGCTTTGAATTTCACTAAGACCAAAGAGAAATAGGCATATATGAAAATAATGAAAGCTAGGTAGGTACTTAATAACAAAGTACAAATCCTGCCTTCAAGGACTTTATTCCCTAATGCAGGAAGCCAGTTAGAAAGCAGGCATTTTGGGAATGCCTGGGTGGCTTAGTCTGTTAAGCCTCTGCCTTCGGCTCAGGTCATGATCCCAGGGTTCTGGGATTGAGCCCCAAGCTGGGCTCCTGCTTAGTGGGGAGTCTGATACTCTCCTTCCTCCACCCCCCTGCCTCTCTTGTGTTTTCTTTCAAATTAAAAAAATTTTTTTTTGCAATAGTGTTTTTGTTCTCTTGTGTTTTCTTTCAAATTAAAAAAATTTTTTTTTGCAATAGTGTTTTTGTACCATGAGGAAGAAAGAATGCAGGAAAAAAATGCAGTTCAGTGTTATCTTCACTTTCTTTGAGAGAAAGATCTACTTTGGGACTTGAACAAGTCTAATACATCCAGGTAGTGGGAAGGACAAATGTATTAGAATTGAGAAAATAGTATACATAGACAAGACAGAACACAGTTCATTCTGTGAACTCTAAGTATGTCAGGACTACAAAAATATAATATGCAATTGGTAAATTGTGTGAAATGAAGGGAGGTAAGCAGAGGCCAGATGTCAAAGAGCTTTAGATCACTAGTAGGGACTTGAGACTAGAGGCAATGAGAAGTAATTTAAACATGAACTGGTATGATCAAGTTGTGTATCAGATCAACCTTCTTTATGGAAAAGTTATAATAGAAAGGGAGATTGATTGATTTTAAAATTTTATTTATTCATTCGACAGAGAGACAGCCAGCGCGAGAGGGAACACAAGCAGGGGGAGTTGGAGAGGGAGAAGCGGGCTCCCAGTGGAAGAGCCTGACGTGGGGCTCAATCCCAGGACCCCGGGATCACGCCCTGAGCCTCTGTCCCAGGACCCCAGGATCACACCCTGAGCCGAAGGCAGACGCTTAATGACTGAGCCACACAGGTGCCCAGGAAGGGAGATTTAATAGGAAATGTGGAGCTCTGTTAAAACTGGCATGCATATCCTGAATGAAAAGAAAAAGCAAAACTGGAGGCAGTAAAAAGATGAATGGTTGCCAGGGGCTGAGGGAGAGGGGTTAATAATAGAGTGCAGGAGTTTTAGGGTAGTGAAACTTGTATATGATTCTATAATGATGGATACATATCATTACACACTTGCCAAAATCCACTGAATGTAAAATACTAAGCGAACCCTAATGTAAACTGTGCAGTTTGGTAATGTGCCAATATAGATTCATTGATTGTAATTAATGTCCCACTGTGGTACAGAATGTCAATAGTGAGGAAGGTTGTGGGTGTCTGGGGACAAGAGATATGGGAGAACTTTTCCCATTCAATTTTGCTGTGACCCAATCTTGCTGTGAAACTGCTCTAAAGTTTTTAATTAAAAACCAAGGGATACAGTAGAGATAGGAAGAAATCCTTGAGAGCTAGCAGGGATGAGAACTAAACAGGAATTATTAAATGATTACATACAAGAGAACACAAAAGTGAAAGTGTCACCCTAGTTTTTCACTCCAGGGTATAAAGTAACTTAACAATCAAGGGTAAACGGTAAGAGGAGGGGAAGTGTGTGAGCAATGATTACTTCTGATCATACCAAATCTCTGCAACTCCTTAGACCCTGCAGTAGAGATGGCTGAGAAACGGTGGCAGGGGCGGAGGCCACCAACAACTTGAGAGCATGGCTCAGAAAATGCAAGTTCTAAACATGGGTACTTTGGCAGTGTCTGGACTGGACATTACACAATGTAGTCCCATAACACAGCTTTGTGTTAGGATTAGGGGATCAGTAGTAATAGCAATAGCATTCCTTTCCTTATATCCCAATGATCACCTATATAAATACAGAAGGAGGAGAATAATTTGCTACTTAATGGTTACCTTTAATAAGGAATGCTTATTACTAGAATCCTTTTGATGGAACAGGTAAGGGTAAGCCAAGGTGGAAGAAAGGTTTATAGTAAGAAGAATGGACAAAACTTACCCTGGTTTTCATCAGAGGGAGGTTAAATTAAAACTAAAACATGCTCCATTCCCCATGGCAATAAAAAGATGACCATTGAAAACTGTCCTGTGTATACATGTATCCTGAACTGTGCACTGGGGATCTATTCATTGTAAAGGGTTATCCAGCACCTATTCTATAAATAGTCTTCTCAATATAGAAACAGGCTGTATCCTTTTGACAAAAAAGTATTTGGAAAGATGTTTTCAGAAAAGGTCATTTAGTAAAAGGACTGGCATGTTCAGAGCTCTTACTACTGAGAAGAATGGATTAGAATTAAATGACCCACTTTCAAACTTGCTCATGGCTTGGAACTCAGTATCTTTCTGGAGCCTTGTAAAAAGGAGTTAAGATGTTTGCAGTCATAAACCAGGAGGGGCCCAAGAAATAAATTCCCCTTTGGTGGAAGGTATAAAATTTTTACCAAAGAGTTATTGGCCATCTAAGCCCAACTATAACTATTAAAGTCCTGTCTTCGGTAAGGAAGGTAAACTGAGGTGGCAGAATCAAGCTAAGACTGGAGAAGTTTGTGGGAGAATGCACTCCTTATGAAGGACTAAATCTTCACTTGACTTATGCAGGGAAAGAAAGCCTAGTTACATGAAAACTATAGACCATCTTTTTGTGTGGATAATTCTGAAATTACTTGGATGTATTAAAGTTCTCCACAGAAAGAACCAATAAGATTGTATATATGCATACGTATGGATTTAAGGAAATGGCTCACATGAGTATTGTGGCTGGTAAGTCCAAAATCTGCATGGTAGGCCAGCAGGCTGGAAACTGAGGAAGGAGCCAATTTTTTAGTTTAGGTCCAAAAGCCATCTGCTGGCAGAATTCCTCTTTTTCCAAGGAGGTCAGTCTTTCTATGAATGCCTACAATTAGATGATGCCCACCCGTATTAGGAGAGTAAACTGCTTTACTTAAAGTCAACTGGTATCATTGTTAATCTCACCTAAAAATACCTTTACAGAAACACATACAGTAATGTTTGACCAAATACTGGGTAACATGATCTAGCCAAGTGGACACGTATACTTTTTTTTTCTTTCAAAATTTGTTAATCTACTTCTCAGTATAAAGGTATAATTGGTCTCTGGTGGTGGGTACAAAAGGGTAGCCAAGGAAGGATGGATATGCTCTGCCCCATTTTCTTGACTCAGGTTGAGAAACAGAGTAGAATGGAGTAGATCTAATGATGAAGGCTGGGTGGGGGGACAAGAAAATGCAGAATGCCCACATGCCAGAGATGAAAAAACAAATTTTCTGATTTCCCTATGAGTTTTGTTTTTTTAAAGATTTTATTTATTTATTCGACAGAGATAGAGACAGCCAGCGAGAGAGGGAACACAAGCAGGGGGAGTGGGAGAGGAAGAAGCAGTCTCATAGCAGAGGAGCCTGATGTGGGGCTCTATCCCATAATGCCGGGATCATGCCCTGAGCCGAAGGCAGACGCTTAACCGCTGTGCCACCCAGGCACCCCTCCCTATGAGTTTTGAAATAGAAGTCTCCTCTCCCTGTTGACAGGAAGGGACCTTTTGTTCCTAAGAGTACTTTGGATATCTCTAAGTTTAGACAAACCATCTTCTTTCTTTACGACATCAATCAGATCTATGTAAGTAGTATCAAATCGAGCATAAGTGAAATATAAAAAATATTTGTAGACTCATAGGAGCACGGTGGTGCAATTTCTAAGAAAATTTCCATCTGTTAATACAATCAATACTCTGGTCTCCAAGAACCTTAGAACTTGGCCTTCAGACTCATAAGCACAGTATTCCATAATGTCTAGAGATGGTCTTACGGCAGTTGGCTCTAGTGGCATCCAAACGCGGCTACATGAAACTAATTCCAGAGAGGGTGCTTTTATGTTGAAGTTCTCAGTCACTGAAAATATGGCTCCTTGGGTTTTTTGATAGTTCCGGTATTTAGAGCCCTAAGATCATTTCTCAGGCAGACTTCACATTGCAAGATATATCATAGTAATAGCCTTACTGTCCTCAAATGAGTTTGAAGACTTGCTGAAGTCTTTTTTTTGTGAATGTCTTTTCTCACGGCCTATATTGGATAATGAGCTATGAGACCTGAGCTAGTAGAAATTCCTTTTCAGCAACTTGGACCATGATAATATTAGCACAAGATAAACTCACTGTTCTTATATTTTCCAGGGTTTGGCAGGTGAGGTAGGAAAGTTGAAAATGCTTTACCAAAGGATATAGATGTGTTGATCTAAAACCACTCTCACAGAGAAGCCAGCATGAACTCAGTTATACATTTGTAGTCCTGCTAACAGGCCACCCCCCTCCCCACCTCTAGTTTCTAAGGATTTCTCAGAGCCACCTGTGGGTAAGCTTTGAGACGGGGTGGGTAATTATAATCTGAAGTCAAGTTTACAGTTAGGGTAAGAAATGAAATTAGTGAATGACCAATGGCAGGTTCATATGCTTCACCTATCTGACTTCCTAGGATCTGCTGTGTCCTAGACCCACTCAGCATCTGCTGCCATCATTCATGACCTGCCACTGAAGTTGGAGCCAGATATTTTTGGAGCAGGACCTTTTGAGGTGTACTGCATCCTCAAAAGCTTTAGAAATGGACTTGAGAAGAAGAGCTTGACCATCTGTGTCCATGACCTGCTATGTGTATCATTGGCAGTATCCCATCATTTCCCTGTGAATGTTGTAGATGCTTAATGTTGGAAGGTATGTAAGTTCTGACAACCCTGCTATTCCATAGCTAATGTAACATATTCAAGAGTGGTAGTCAAATATGGAAATGAAGCTGGAGAGGGTTTGAGGCACTAGAAGTCTAGCATAATGAACAGTGAGGTAGGTTTCTTGGCCTGGTTTGCCAGGCACCAAGTAGGTTAAGGTAATCCTAAGATATCAAGCTTCTGATCATAAAATGTGGACTTACCAGTTACAATAGGGTTAAAGTTTCTGAGACTTGGAATCCTTACGGCAACCATAACCAAGTTCTTAAACAGTTTCATTAATATCACCTATGAGCTTTGTAGAACTCAGTACATTTATACCATATGGCTAAGAACAAGATCTGGAAACATAGTGCATTGTCAAATATAGACACATCATTTACTAACTTGCACTAAGCTGAGAAAACCTATTTAACGGGCAATATCTATGTCCCCAAACAACCTGTGGACGACAGGTACGTTTAGGCAGACGTAAAGTAGTATACCAAAAGAAACATTAGACACAGGTGGAAGGACTACAGTGGATGTGGTGTGGCTGTAGATGCCGGGGGATAAAAATGAACATGTAATCAACTTGGAGTAATTGCAGTAACAGGAATGACTCATTTGAGCAAGGACAGCCTTTGAGAGAAAGATTCATAAACAGAGTTGGCAATGATTTTTAACTTCCATTTGTATGCTGCACGATAACATTGCAAAATCCTTGTTCATGTTTTATCTCCATCGAGTTGGAAAACAATCCTGAAAGTTAGAAAAGGCAGGTATTGTTCTGCCTGTTTTATATGCAAGGAAAGGAATACAGTGAGGTTAATTGAGCTGGCTGAGGTCACATTGCTAGTTAGAGAACCAGCAAGAAATAGAACTTGGGATTCCAGAATCTCAGTGTAATGGATTTTAACCACCCTTGGCTGCGCACAGCAGTTTTGCTGAACAAAGAGATTCTTGCAGTCATGTACAGCTTAGAGAAACATCGGTGGTTTCGCCAGTCTTAACCCTACGAATGATGGTCGTTTCACCCTTCTCCAGCTGTGAAATCACAGAGCCCCAGATGTCTCCTGGTTCATCCACCATCATTTGTGCCTCAACGTTCACCAGTCTGCAATCACACGGACCTTTTTGGCAGCCTCATCAAAATGATCTTAAGGCCGAACATGTGCTTTAGAGAAATGTATGATGCATACAATAACTTAGTTTTACTTTTGAAAATAGAATCTTCCCTAGATAGCATATTCTGCTTGGCCTCAGGGGCAGGTGAGAAGAATGTGAGGTGGTTACAATGTGTGCTATGATCTTGGGCTATAGATATTTAAAAAAAATCACCTTAAAATGTAAGAGTTCATGTTTATTTTCCAACTGAACATACAATTTTCTTTATTCCAAATATCGAAATCAAATTCTACAGCCATCAGTGCTGGAAAAGGGAGGAGAAAAACTCCTGCAGTTGGAGGTCTAATCCCAACTTGTCAATATCTGCCGTTGATCAGCAGTGGGCTCCACTTTTAATTGTCACACAATTGATTTTTCCCTGGCAATATGGGTAAAGTGGAGGAGAAAATCTCCAGTTTGCCTCCAGGATAATTCTTCCTTCTTAGAAGAACTGAACCCCAAATCAAAATAATTTTGCTTCACATCCTAATTATATCCGTTCTCAATGTCTCCAGCATCCCAAATGTCTCCTTCCAGTCGAGCATCTCGAGCACATAAATATATAAAGTGGGAGTGAAACGCATGATCTGAATCAAGAGATCTATTTTGCATAAGGCAAAGCTGCACTGTAGTTCGCATCTGAATATATTTGAGCTTTTGAAGATCTACATTTCTCTTCCTACAATGGTATTATCATTGATTGTGCAACTCATATGAATAAATGAGGCTTAAAAGACAACTACATGACTTAAAGTCCTTTCACCAGTGAGAATACTTGTAATTTGTCCTCTGGTTGCTAGGCTAGAAATACTGCTGGCAAAACCTAAATTTGTTTAATGTTCTGCCTTTTTCCTCATTGGCTGCCTAATGTTTTTGATCTAGTCCATTCAGCCCATTTCTGATTGATGGGCATCAGGACAATCTAGTGGTCCGTGCTGCTTCTTCCCTGCAATCAATAGCAATGAGACATGGCTTCACGTTATATATCAAAATACTCCATTCCTTTGCCATGCTTTCGTGAGTCACATTTCCTTTTCCTTAAAATCAATTCCACATGTTTGAGTTTCAAAGTAATGGCAAGACACTACCTATGGAGAATAAAAGGAATATAAGACATGGCCATCGATCTCAAAAAATGAGATAAATATTGAGCTCTTAAAATCTGGGCCATACTAGGCCTTCTAAATGTAAAGATAGATGTCCTCATTCTCTTAAATAATCAGACACTGAGACTCAAAGATCCTGAATAACTGGCTGAAGGTCACTCTGCCAGCACAAGGCATGTTTCTGGTTCCAAAGCCAGTGCTCTTCCAAAACAGAGTCTTCCAAAACCCATCCCGTGGTCTAGCTGAGAAATTAAACAACAGAAGTGATCCAAGTTACCTAAGAATAATGCAGACAAGGCAATAAAGGCATTTTAGTGGGTGTAGAGACCAGAGGTCCTGAAATAACTATAGGATTCTAAAGCTGGAAATTCTTTCAGGTGAAGATGGTTTTTTTTTTTTTAAAGATTTTATTTATTTATTTGACAGAGATAGAGACAGCCAGCGAGAGAGGACACAAGCAGGGGGAGTGGGAGAGGAAGAAGCAGGCTCATAGCGGAGGAGCCTGACGTGGGGCTCGATCCCATAACGCCGGGATCACGCCCTGAGCCGAAGGCAGACGCCCAACCGCTGTGCCACCCAGGCGCCCCGAAGGTGAAGATGTTTTTAAAAGGCTTTGAGGTTTAACATCACGAAACCGTCTCTTGCATAGAATCTGGATGAGAAGAATGGGTGTCCGCATGAGCAGGACAAGCAATGTTTAAAGCAGTGTCCCCAGGTGTTCGAATAGAATGTAGGGCTTGCTGTACACGCCTTTTTTTGGCCTTAAGAGTGGACTGGCTGAAACGTGGTGGCCTTCAACATAGCCAGAGCAGGTATCCACCTGAAAGTGACAGTGGAGGCCAGGCTCACAGCTTGTTTACTCAAATATATCTGCCTCAAATGGCAGCAATTATTTGAAATTCTCAGAAGTATTTTTCAACTTAAGTGTTTAGGACTATATAGTTAATATGGCATCTCTTGACTAACACTATTTTCTTGAAGTTCTTCACACATAACTGTTATGCTGTTACTGATATGTTTGTTACCTGAGTGTCCCGGACATGACACCCCAACTAGGCCTGAGGCTCATGAGTTGATCAGGAGACTTTGCCTAAGGCAGGTGAGCCTGGGCATAGGTGAGCTGTGAGGCGAGAAGAGATGAGGTTCTCTAGAATGGTGGGAGAAGTGAGTGCACTTGTTGGCTGGGCAAAGAAGGAGGAAGTACTTCAGGAAAGGCTGAGGATCTACTGATGACACACAAGGGCATTTTTAGGGAAGGCAATGTAACAAAAGTCAACAACAATGATTATTTCTTGGAAGTCTCTGAGTTCATTTTAGTAGTTCCTACATTTGGAGAAAGAATAAGTATCTGGGAATAAACTGTTCTTCACAATAATAAACATTCAACATTTTTATTTTTTTAAATTAAAAATTGTTTTACATTCAGCATTTTTAAGTGTTGAATTACAGAAAACTGGAATTATTTATAAAATATCAGTATTTTCCGTTCTATTGTATCTTGAATCACAATAAAGTACACCTGTGTTTTAAATGGGGATTTGAGATATAATTGACAGATATTAGTTTCAGATGTACAATACAATGATTCCATGTTTGTATATATTATGGAATGATTGGTACAATAAGTCTAGTTAACACTGGTCACCATACAAAATTATAGTTTTTTCTTTGCGGTGAAAAGTGTCAAGATTTACCCTTAGCAAACCTCAAATACAGTATTAATGATAATCACCGTGCTGTGTAGTGCAGCCTTAGGACATTTAAGACAGGAGGTTTGTAGCTTTTGATCCCCTTCAACTATTTCACCCTCTCCTCATCACTGATATTCGTCTTTCTCTGACTTATTTTACTTAATGTAATGCCCTCAAGGTCTATGTTGGTACAGATGACAAGACTTCCTTCTTTTATGGCTGAATGATACTCATATATATACATTTTCTTTATTTATTAGTAGATTCTTAAGTTACTTCCATGTCTAGGCTATTATCAGTAATACTGCAGTGAACATAGCAGTACAGATGTCTTTTCAAGTTAGTGTTTCCCAGAAAAATACCCAGAGGCGAACATGCTAGATCATATGGGGGTTTTGTTTTTAATTGTTGAAGAAATGCCACACTTTTTTCCATAATGGCTGCACCAGTTTACATTGCCACCAACCGTGCCACAGGGGTTCCTTTTCTCCACTGCTTTGTGAAAACTTGTCTTTTTGGTAATGGCCATTCTAACAAGTATGAGGTGATACCTCCTTGTGGTTTCCATTTGCATTTCCCTGACTGATGTTGAGCTACTGTTCATGTAGCTGCTGGCCATCTGAGTGTTGTCTTTGGATAAATGTCTATTCAGAAAATGTTTTTAATCACATTTTGAGTTGTAGGAGCTTTTCAACATTTGGGATATCAATCCTTTATCACATATGGCTTGCAAACATTTTCCTCATTTGGTGGGTTTCCTTTTCATTTTGTGGAGTTTTTGTTTTTGCTGTGCAGAAGTGTTAGTTTGATGTAGTCCCACGTGTTTTTGTTTTACTGTCAAATCCAAAAAATCACCATCACCACTGACATTAAGGAGCTTACTGCTTTATGTCTTTTTAAAGTTTTATGGTTTCAGGATTACTGCTCAAGTCTTTATTTTATTTTTGCATGTGGTATAAGATAGTGCTCTAGTTTCATTCTTTTGCATGTGGTTGTATGGTTTTCCCAGCACCTTTTAAGGATCTGTCCTTTTCCCATTGTATATTTTTTACTCCTTTGCCATAAATTAATTGGCCATATGTGCAGTTTTATTTTTGGACACTGTTCCACTGATCAATGAGTCTATTTTTATAGCAATATACTGTTCTGGTTACTATTGCTTTGTAATATTTGAATTCAGACACTGTGATAACTCCAACTTTTTTCTTAAAATTATTTTGGCTATTTTGGGATTTTGTGGTTCCATACAAAATTTAGAATTGTTCTATTTCTGTGAAAAATTCTGTTGGGATTTTGATAAGAATTGCATTGAATCTATAGATTGCTTTGGGTGGTATGGACATTTTAACAATACACTTTCAACTCCGAAGCATGGATATAGCTTTCCATTTCTTTGTGTCTCCAATATCCTTAACGCTTTAGAAATTTAGTGTATAGGTCTTTCACCTACTTGGTTAAATTTATTCCTATTTATTTTATTTTGGGAAAAACAATTGAATACAAGATTGTCTTAATTTCTCTGATAGTGCATTATTAATGTACAGATGGAACAGATCTTTATGTATTAAGTTTGTATCCTGCAACTTTACAAAATTTGTTGATGAGGTTTTTTTTTTTTTTTAAGATTTTATTTATTTATTTGACGGAGAGACAGCCAGCGAGAGAGGGACACAAGCAGGGGGAGTGGGAGAGGAAGAAGTAGGCTCCCAGCAGAGCAGGGAGCCCGATGCAGGGGGCTCAATCCCAGGATCCTGGGATCACGCCCTGAGCCAAAGGCAGACGCTTAACAACTGAGTCACCCAGGTGCCCCTGTTGATGAGTTCTAACAATTTTGATGGAGTCTTTAGAATTTTTTCTCTAATATCTCAGATAATTGTGAGTTTGTTAGTGAATGCAAAGGGCTCGTTGCTTGGGGTGCGTCAGCCAATAGATCAGTCCCAGTCTTTTGGTTTGAGCAAATGGTTTGTATTACTTGCAGCAAGTGAGTCAGGGAGATAGTTCTTAAAGCACTCTCTCTCTTTGGGGTTAGTGCAGGAAGCTTTTATTCAGTGTGTAAGGTGGACAGGGGTAGGGAGCTTGATCTAGTAAAGAACATATACATTTTCTGTTAGGCACTTTGGCTCAGCTCCGCATTCATAGCATAACAGCATGCTAGTGCATGCATCGTATGTTCAAACAATGGTGGAAATATCCCATCCCTAAGAAGAGATCTTACTATAAGGAGCTGAAAGTAAGCTTACGGCCACTTGGGTCCTCATCTCCAATCAGGCTCAAGCTGGCTCATACAAAGAGGTATCTGCAGAACACCTGACCATACATCTCCTTGGTGAGAGCTACTTGTTTTGCAAAACAGATACCCTCTTTCTCTATTTTAGTCCCTTCCCCCTTTTCCCTCCTGCTGATAGATTTTAGCCCTCTGGTCTGAGTAACTGCTTGCTACTTCCGAGCTAATAGGTTCAGTTCCGGACCACAACAATAAAGTGCATCAAAAGTTTCTACTGTAGTCTGTTAGGTGTGCAATAGCATTATGTCTAAAAACATAATGTACATACCCTAATTTAAAAAATACTTTATTGTTAAAAATGCTAGCTATGAAAGATACTTTCAGTGAGTTGTAATCTTTTTTGCTTGTGGGGGGTCTTGCCTCAGTGTTGATGGCTGCTGACTGATCAGTGTGATAGTTGCTGAAGGCTGGGGTGGCTGTGGCAACTTCTTAAAATAGGACAATAATATTTGCCACATTGACCCTTTTATGAACAACTTCTCTGTAGGATGTGATGCTGTTTGATGGCATTCTGCTTACGGTAGAACTTCTTTCAGAATTGGAGTGAATCCTCTCAAACCCTGGCGTTGTTTTATCAACTACATTTATATAATCTGAAGCCTTTGTTGTCATTTCAAGTCTTTCCAGCATCTTCACCAGGAGTAGATTTCATTTTAAGAAAGCACTTCCCTGGGGCGACTGGGTGGCTCAGGCGTTAAGCGTCTGCCTTCTGCCTAGGTCATGATCCCAGGGTCCTGGGATTGAGCCCCACATCTGGCTCCCTGCTCCGCTGGGAAGCCTGCTTCTCCCTCTTCCACTCCCCCTGCTGTGCTCCCTCTCTCGCTGTCTCTCTGTCAAATAAATAAATAAAATCTTAAAAAAAAAAAATAAAGAACGAAAGCACTCCCCTTGCTCATCTATAAGTAGCAGCGACTCATCTGTTTTATCATGAGATTGCGGCAACCCAGTCACGTCTTCAGAAGCTCCACTTCTACTTCTTTTGCTGTTTCCACCACATCTGTTGTTACTGCTCATGCAGGAGTCTTGAACACCTCTGAGTCATCCACGGAGATTGGAATCAACTTCTTCCAAACTTTCATTGATACTGATATTTTGACCTTCCCCATAAATCACAAATGTACTTAATGACATTTAGAATGGTGACTCCTGTCCAGGTTTTGCAATTGACTTTGCTCAGATCCATCGGAGGAGTCACTACCTATGACAGCTCTAGCCTAACACAATGTAATTCTTAAATAAGACTTGAAAAGTCAATTACTCCTTGATCCATGGGCTGCGGGGTGGATGTTGTGTTAGTCATGAAAACAACATTAATCGCATTGTTTGTCTCCATCGGAGCCCTTGGGTGACCAGGTGCATTGTCAATGAGCAGTAATATTTTGAACGAAGTCTTTTAACTAAGCAGTAGATCTTAACAGTGAGCTTAAAATATTCAATAAACCATGTTGTAAAGAAATGTGCTGTCATACAGGCTTTGTTCTATTTATAGGGCATTGGCAAAGTAGAACTAGGATAATTTTTAATGGCTATAGGATTTTCAGAATGGCAAATAAGCAACACTGACTTCAGCTTAAAGTCACCAGCTGCATTAGCTCCTAACAGTCAGTCTGTCCTTTGGAGCTTTGAAGCCATGCACTGACTTCTCCTCTCCAGCTATGAAAGTCCTAGATGCCATCTTCCAACAGAAGGACGTCTCATCTACATTGAAAAACTGCTGTTTAGCCTCCTTCTTTACTTATCTTAACTAGATCTTCTGGATAACTTACTGCAGCTTCTACATAGCACTTGCTGCTTCACGTTGCATTTTTGTTTTGGAGAGGACTTCTTTTCCTAAAACTCATGAACCAACCTCTACTAGTTTCAAACTTCTCTTCTGCAGCTTCCTTATCTCTCTCAGCTTTTGTAGACTTGAAGAGAGTCAGGGCCTTTCTCTGGATTAGGCTTTGGCTTAAGGGGCTGTTGTAGCTGACTTTAACTTCTAACCAGACCACTAAAACTTTCTCCATATCAGCAATGATGCTGTTTCACTTTATCATTCACGTGTTCACTGGAATAACACATTTAATTTCTTTCAAGAACTTTTCCTTTGTATGCACAAGTTGGCCAACTATTAGACTGAAAGTTAGGCCTCTTGTGCCAATCTGAAATTTCAACATGTCTTCCTTACTAAACTTATTTCTAACTTTTGATCTAAGGGAGTTACATGCAACTCTTCCTCTCAGTTGAGCATTTAGAGGCCATTGTAGGGTTATTAACTGACCTAATTTCAAAACTATTGTGTCTCGGGGCATAGGAGAGGGAGAGAGATGGAACTGCCAATTGATGGAGCAGTCAGAATATGTACATTTGACCAAGTTCTGCACCTTAGGTGGGGCACTTTGTGGTGCCCCCAAACTATAGTAATGTCACAGATCACTGATTGTTGCTCACCATCACAAATATAATGAAAAATTTTAAATGCTGTGAGAATTATCAAAATGTGACAGACCCAAATTCAGAAAATGTTATTGGAAAAATAGTGCTGCCAGACTTCCTGCAGGGGTACCACAAACCTTCAATGCAAAAAAAATGCAGTGTCTATGAAGCACATTAGCGTGAAGTGCAATAAAAAGGGGTATGCCTGTAACTCTTTCGCAAATAGTGGCAATACTTCCTTCCCAATTTGGATTCCTTGTATTTCTTTTTCTTGTCTCACTGCTCCGGCTAGGACTTCTAGTGCTATGTCAAATAAAAGGGGATAAGAGTAAGCATTCTTTTCTTGTTCCTGATCTTAGAGAAAAAGCTGTCAGCTTTTCATGGTTAACTATGATAGTAGCTGTTGGCTTGTCATGTATGACCTTTATTATGTTGAGGTACATTCCCACTATACACACTTTGTTGAGAGTTTTTATCATAAATGGATGTTGAATTTAATCACATGATTTTTTGCATCTATTGAGATGATATCCTTTTTAATCCATTTTTAAAAATGTATATCAATTTGACTTTGTGGATGTTGGATTGTCCTTTCATCCCTGGAATTAATCCCACTATGGTGTGTGATCCTTATAATCTGTGGTTGAATTCAGTTTGATGATAATTTGTTGAAGATTTTTGCATGTTCGTTATGGATACTAGCCTGTGATTTTCTTGTGCTGCTCTTGTTGGGTTTTGATATCAGGCTAATATTGGTCTTGTGAAAGAAGTTTGTGAAAGGAGTTTGGAAGTGTTTCCTCTTCTATTTTTTAGGAGCATTTAGGATTCGTATTCTTTTAAAAATGTGTGGTAGCATTAACTGGTGAAGCCATCTGGTCCTGAACTTTTGGGATGTTTTCTATTATCTCTTCAATCTCCTCATTATTCATTGGTCTGTTCAGGTTTTCTGTTTCTTCGTGATTTATTCTTAGTAGGTTGTATGTTTCTAGGAATTTATCTAATTTTTTTCTATGCTGTTTATGGGAATCTTAACTAAAGACACAGTGGACAAATCATTGGAGAAATGGTGAAATGGGACACAGAATCAACTATCACCTTATTTAAAGGCCTCTTTTGCCTTAACTGCTTTTCACATTTGCTATATCTATTAACTTATAAACAGCATTGTTTTCTGTTTAGCTGTACATCTTACACATCTTTACATACCTGAAACAACTGCTTTTATACATAATTGTCACTTCATAAATACTTGGTTACTTCTGAAAAGTATAATGTTCTCAAATGTGTCTGAGATTCTTGAAATATCTGATATTTTTAGAAATCATTGAATGGTGGATGCCTAGTAACTATTTGTTGGGTAAACATATGAATGAAGAAAGTAAGTGTGTACACTTATGTAATTATATGCTATTCTACATGGTTTACATCGTGTTACATATTACTCTTCTAATATTACAAACTGTGACCTAGGTAAATGTTCGTCCCCTTATCACAGATGATACAAACTGAGTGTCCACACTGTTAGTAAATCACAGAGCTATATTCAAACCCAGGCACCCTGACACAAGTCATTTCTCTTAACCATTACACTATGAAATGAATTAAGCTCAATAAATGAATACCTGGAACTACGTAGTATAAGGTCTGTTGGTCATTTCTCAATGAAATTTTTAGCTCTAATCAGTTTGACTATTTAATGTTGCATTGTAACACCTTAATGGAATTTTGATAAAATGCACATTAATAGTAAAAGTTGAAATCTCTCATTGAGTCCTGCATCATAGGTGTGATTTCTTTAATTTGAGGGATCCTCTCTTATGAATACTATCCGGACAATGCAAACACTCTGCCAGTTTCAATACCAGTAACACTACAAGGAAGAGAAAAGGCAACAGTTGAAAAATTACATCATTATGGATGAAATTTCCTCAACATTTCTTAAATGTACCTAACCAAAGATTGATAGCCCGTTTAATGAGCAATCTGTTCTTATGCTGAATGTGTATGATGCTATTATATGAAATGGAAACAACTGGAAATGTGTCAGAAATGCACTTTACAACATTAGTTGAAAATGCCATTGATCAGTAACACACTGTGTTTGACCCCAAGAATTACTCTGCAGTGAGCAAAACAAATGATAAGTAAAAGTTTTAAGTAAAATCTGTGTTTAAAAAACGTCCTTTCATAGAAAAAATGTCAATGTGTCTTTGAAGCAGTATGCCAATATAATGTCTCCTGTTACATAAAGGAAAGCAACAATTTTGGTAAGCTCTGTTCTCTTACCATTTGGATATGTCAGGCACTCATTTGGTAAACTGAATGTATTTTCTACTTATAACTATAATTTATGTCTGGTTTCCTCTGAACTGCAGCTTATTTACTGGAAATTTATTGAGAAATCATTCTTGACCGGTAAAACATAGAGAAGAAAGGGAGGTCATTTAATGCTTTATGGAAAGCCAGCTCAGACTGTGGGGAAGAAGCAACATAAAATGAATAGGTGTTTACCTTGAGTGGATCCCAGATGATGCCTCTTAGTTTCCCTTTTCCACATCAAAGTGTGCTAATTGATAGGTCTGACTGATTAAATTTAGTAAAAAGAGCCATCACAGCAGCTAGAAGCAGAGAATCAAATCATAATCATTTGGTTGAAACAAGAATTGGCAAACTCAGAGGTCTTAACTTTTGACTTTGCTTAATTCTCCTCTACCCCCCAATGGGGGATAAGTGAGGACAGAGGTGCTAATTAAGCCAAAATCATTCATAAAACTACCAGGGAGAAGGATGGCAAAATTTTCCTAAAGTGTGAAGATGATTAACTAATTTGGAGAGGGAATTGAAGGAGTTTGAGATTATGTCCTTGGCCGATCATAACAAGTAACATGACCTTGTTACTACTGTAAGAGTGAAAATTGGTAATTTCAGAGAAAAAAACTCACACAGAAAAAGATACGATGATTTGAAGTATTATTAAATGTTTCAAATTAAAGACAAGATAAAAAACTTAAAATTATAATTTTAAAATTATCTTTAAGTGTGTAAAATAGCATCCAAGAATTTATATTCAAAATTTAAAACTTTGAGTACACAGAGGCAATTTCATTTAACAATATATTATTGGTTATTCTGATGGTAGTGCCCATATTTCAAAAAGATACATATATAGAGCTCTTTCATAATATTATCTTTGACTCCTGCTATGAAAGTTGAGGGTGTAACTCTTTGACACTTTTCCTCTTGCCTCGTGCCCACTCAACCAAAATCTTAAATCACTTTTAGTGTTTTAGTTGATTAGTTTGTAAATGAAAATAACATACTCTCTATTTCTAGTTTAATCTCCTTTAGACATTCTTTTTATTTAATTGAAGTTTAGTTGACCATGTTATATTTTAGCTATGCAACGTAGTGATTCGACAATTCTGTACATTACCCAAATGCTCACCACACTTAGTTACCATCTGTCACCATGTAACATTGGAATATTGTTGACTATTCCCTGTGATGTACTTTTCATCTCCATGATTTATAACTAGAAGTACCTCTTAATCCACTTCACCTATGTCATTCATCCCTCACCCCACTCTCCTCTGGCAACCACCAGTTTCCTCTGTAATTATGAGTCTTTTTTTCATTGTTTTGCTTTTTAGATTCCACATTTAAGTGAAATCATATATTTACCTTTTCCTGTCTTGCCTTAGGATAATACCCTCTAGATCTTTGCATGTTGTCATGAATGACAAGATTTTATTCTTTTTTATGTCTGAGTAATATTTGTGTGTGTGAGTACTTATCACATCTTTATCCATTCATGTATCCACACTTTGTAGCTTATATATCTTGGATATCAAAAAAAATACAGTAAACATAAGGGTACATGTATCTTTTTGAATTAGCATTTCTATTTTGAATAAATACCCAGCAGTAGAATTACTAGATCATATGGTAGTTCTACTTTTAGCTTTCTGAGGAACCTCCATACTGTTTTCCACAGTGGTTGCTCTAATTTACATTCCTACCAATAGTACACAAGTGTTCCCTTTTCTCCACGTCCTTGCCAACACTTGCTGTTTCATGTTTCTTGGATGGTAGCCCTCTGACTGGTATGAGATAATATCTCATTGCAGTTTTGACTTGTATTTCCTGATGATTAGTGATGAACATCTTCTTCATGTGTCTGTTGGCAATCTGCATGTTGTCTTTGAAAAATGTCTATTCAGATCCTTTGCCTGTTTTTTATTCTATTTGGGGAGTTTGTGTTATAGCTCATATTTTTGGATATTCTTTGTTAGATGTATCATTTGTGAATATCTTCTCCAATTTAGTAGGTTCCTTTTCATCATCTTGATGCTTTACTTCACTGTGCAAAAGCTTTCTAATTTGCTGTAGTCCCAATAATTTTTGCTTTTGTTTCCCTTACCTAAGGATACGTATTTAGAAAAATGTTACGAAGGCTGTTGTCCAAAAGATTACAGCCTATATATTTTTTGAGGAAACCTAATGGTTTCAGGTCTTTAATCCACTTTGAGTTTAATTTTGTGTATGGTATAAAAAAAAAAGAGTCCAGTTTTATTCTTTTGCATATAGCTGTTCATTATCCCAACAGCATTTACTGAAGAGAGACTTTTCCCCCATTATATATTCTTGCCTCCTTTGTCATAGATTAATTGAGCATATCAGTGTGGGTTTATTTCTGGGCTCTCTAGCCTGTTCTGCTGATCAATGTGTCTGTTTTTGTGCTGGTACCATACCATTTTGGTTACTATAAATTTGTAGCATATCTTGAACTCTAGTATTGCAACAACTCCAGTTACATTTTTAAGTTCATTTCAGCTACTCGAACCTTCTGTATTTCCATACAAATTTTAGGATTATTCTAGATTAGTGAAAAATATTATTGGTATTTTGATAGGGATTGCATTGAATCAGTAGGTTGTTTTGGGTAACATGGCCATTTTAACTGTATTCTCATAATCCATGAGCATGATATATCTTTCCATTTGTGTCCTATTCAGTTTCTTTCACCATTGTCATAATTTTCAGTGCACAGCTTTTTCATTTCCTTGGTTAAATTTACTCTTAGGCACTTTATTCTTTCTGATGCATTTGTAAATGAGATTGTTTTCTTAATTTCTTTTTTCTACTTTATTATTAGTTTATAGAAATGCAGTGGATTTCTATATATTGATTTTTGTATCCTGAAACTTTACTGAATTCATTTATTCTAATAGTTTCCTGGTGGAGTCGTTAGGGTTTCCTATATATATAGTATTGTGTCGTCTGCAAATAGTGGAAGTTTTCTTCCTTATTTCGATGCCTTTCATTTCTTGTCTGACTGCTGCAGTTAAGACTTCCAGTACTATGTTGAATAAAAGTGGTGAGAGTGGACATCTTTGTCTTGTTTGTGATCTTACAAGAGCTTTCAGTTTTTCACCATTGAGTATGATGTTAGCTGATGCTAGCATTTGTATCTATGACCTTTAGTATGTTGAAGTATGTTTCCTCTAAACCCACTTGGTGGAAAGTTTTTATCATGAACTGATGTTGGGTTTTACAAATGCTTTTTCTGCATCTATTGAGATGATCATATGGTTTTATCCTTTATTTTGTTAATGTGGTATATTGATTTATAGATATTGAGCCATCCTTTATCCCCAGAATAAATCCTACTTGATCGTGGTGAATGATCCTTCTAATGTATTGTTGAATTTGGTTTGCTAATATCTTGTTAAAGATTTTTTTTAAAGATTTTATTTATTTATTTGACAGAGAGAGAGACAGCCAGCGAGAGAGAGAACACAAGCAGGGGGAGTGGGAGAGGAAGAAGCAGGCTCATAGCAGAGCAGCCTGATGTGGGGCTCGATCCCATAATGCCGGGATCACGCCCTGAGCTGAAGGCAGATGCTTAACCGCTGTGCTACCCAGGCGCCCCTTGTTAAAGATTTTTGCATCTAAATTCATCAGGGATTTTAGCTTGTAGTTTTCTTTTTGTTGGGTTTTTGTTTTTGGCATTAGGTTAACGCTAGCCTCATAGAATGAATTTGGATGTATTCCTTCCTCTTCTATTTTTGCAGAGTTTGAGAAAGATAGGTATTAACTATTTTTTAAATGTTTGACAGTAATCACTGTGAAGCCGTCTGATACTGGGAGTTTTTAAATTAGTGATTCAATTTTATTGCTAGTAATTGGTCTGTTTAGATTTTCTATTTCTTCCTAATCCAATCTTGGAAGATCGTACATTTCTAAGAATTTATCCATTTCTTCTAAGATGTCCAATTTGTTGGTATATAACTTTTTGTAGTAGTCTATTAAAATCCTATGTATTTCTGTGGTGTTCTCTTATTTCTGGTTTTGAGTCCTTTTTTTTTTTCTTGTTGAGTCTAGTAAAAGGTCTATCAATTTTGATTATCTTTCAAAGAACCAGCTCTTGGTTTCATTATTTTTGTGCTTTGGGGTTTCCTTTTAGTCCCTATTTCATTTATTCCTGCTTTGATCTTTATTATTTCCTTCTATTAGCTCTGGTCTTTGTTCTTTTTCTAGTTCCTTTAGGGGTAAGGTCAGATTGTTTATTTGAAATTTTTGTTGCTTGAAGTATGCCTGTGTCACCATAAACTTTCATCTTAGAACTTTTCCCTGTGTCCCAAAGATGTTAGATCATTGTTTCTGTTTTCATTTTTCTCCTTGTATTTTTTTAATCCCTTCTTTGATTTCTGTAATCCATTGGTTATTTAGTTGCATGTTTTGCCTTTTTTCCCCCCCAGTTTTCTTTCCTTGCAGCATCTAGTTTTATACTGTTGTGGTTGGAAAAGATACCTGATACATTTCTGTTGTAAATTTATCGAAACTGGTTTTGTGGCCTAGCATGTGATTTGCCTTGGAGAATGTTCCTTATGCACTTAAAGAATGTATCCTGTTGTTTCTGAGTGGAATGTTCTGTATATATCTTTTAAGTCCATCTGAGCTAATGTTTCATTCAAAGCCACTGCTTCCTTACTGATTTACTGTCTGAATAATCTATCCATTGATGTAAGTGGGGTACTAAAATCTACCATTATTGTATCACTGTCAATTTCTCCCTTTATGTCTTTAATATTTGCTTTATATATTTAAGTGCTCCTATGTTGTGTGCATATATTTACAATTGCTATATCCTCTTCTTGGGGTTGATCCCTGGCAGAATGGCTAAAACTGAAGTGGGCACAGGCTGGAGGGGTTCTGGGGTGCTCTGAACAAGGGGGGTACCATAGCAGGATGGCTGGAGCTGAGACAGTATGGACTGGGGATATCTTAGGGTACTCTATACATGGAGGCCCTGGCAGGACACTTGGAGCTGAAGCAGGTATGAGCCAGGATCTCCTAGGATGCTCTCTGCAGGGTTGTCTTGGCTAGTCATCCGGAGCTAAAGTGCAAGTATCCCAGGGCACTTTGTGTCTGTGCTGCTTTGGTGTGAAACAGCTGAGACTGTAATGAGCACTGTTTGGGAATGTCCTGTTGTGTGCTGTACTGGAACCCCCTTGGGCATGGCCAGAATTTGAGTGGGCATGGGAGAAGGGGAGCCTGACTGGGGAAATGGTTGGGGATGGTTGCTTGGATGCCTAGGGAAATTTAAACAATGCCACTTCCTAGCACTTCCAATCCTGGAGAATTTGCCAGCCACTCTAGAGTTAGTTCATTTCTAATCTGGATGCCCGTTAAACCAGAGCTTTTTTTCCCTGTGCCCCAGGGTGGGAAAACCTCTTCTGGTCTGTCTGTGCTATGCTTCTCTACTGTAGTTGTCCATACTGAGGGTGGAGTTCCTGTCCTTACCATGTCTCTTGTCTGACCTGCTGTTCTTTGTGGTCCCTCTACCCTTTGTTGTGGAGAAGCTATACAGTCAGCCCTTCTTCAGAAGGAATGGCTCTATATGTGAGCGTATATTCAGTGTGTCCATGGCAAAGGTGAGTTTAGTGTCTTCCTATGCCACTGTTTTGGATCCCTCCCCCTCATTTTCTCTTAATTACTTGGTATGAGCTCCACATCTCATTGCTACGATCCACTTCATTTTTCAACATTTATAGTTCTCTATATTTTTATCAGGGTAAATACNCCACTGTTTTGGATCCCTCCCCCTCATTTTCTCTTAATTACTTGGTATGAGCTCCACATCTCATTGCTACGACCCACTTCATTTTTCAACATTTATAGTTCTCTATATTTTTATCAGGGTAAATACTTTTTTTTTAAAGCAATTATTTAGTTCTTGGCCCACAGATAATTTGTGAAGGTTGAAAACAAGAATTTCCATGAATCTGACTAAATATTTTTCATTGCAAAATACGCAGAAGAGGTTAAAACACTTCACTCTTTATTAGCTTCTCTAAGGTCCAGTGTCAGGACAAGAATGACGCTAAGAAAATGTTTCTAATAACAAGGACAAACTGTATTTTCTTATATTCCATTAATTGTTCCAAATAATGACACATTTTATTTTGGTTCATATGTACACCTTGACTTTTCATTACTTGCATTTGGTTTTTTGTTGCCATTTGTTTGGTTTTCCTAAGTTTTCTCATTTTCAATTATTTTATCTTGTGATGAAGATATTTCATTGTATATATGCTTATCTTCTATCTTTTTTTTTCTTTTGCATTGAGTAGCTTGTTCACTAGCCAATGTCTTTTTCAAATAACCACTCCGGAGCCCCTGATGTTTCAGTCCTAATATAACTACTTTACAAGTGCTATAGAATGAACCCACCCCACACAAATTCATATGTTGAAACTTATTCCCCCAATGTAATGGTAAATCGAAGTTGGGTCTTTGGAAGTTGATCAGGTCCACCCTCATATGTGGGATTAGTGCCCTTTTAAGAGAGACCCCAGAGAGCCTCTTGCTCATTCTGCCACACGAAGTTAGAATGAAAAGATGGCTATCAGTAAATCGGGAAGTGGGCTCTCACCAGACTCTGAATCTGCTGGTACCTTGATTTTGTACTTCCAAGACTCCAGAACTGTGGAAAACAAATTTTTGTTTATAAGCCACTCAGTCTATGGTATTCCCTGTAATAGCCCAAATGATGTAGGACACAAAGCCCGCTAAACAACCATTATTCCAGGGTTTCGTTTCCTTGATCTCATCAGTCATCCACTGCCTCTGTTCTCATTTGTGTTTTACCTCTATATTGAGTAAGTCTGAAACAGTGCACGAGGATAATTGTTTAAGATGCTATCATTTATGAAAATGTATTTATTTTGCATCTATAATTGCATAATTTGCCTCAGTGTAGAAGTCTAGGTTGAATATCATTTTCCCTTAAAAATTTGAGGTTATTCTGCTTTTACCTTCTCAGTCCAAAGTTGATTAAAAAATACACATCTTATCCTTCTATGGAGCTGACCTGTTATTCCTGTTCAGTCTTGAAGTATTTGAGAACTTCTCTTGATTCCTAAAACACTGAAAATTATTCAGGCCTTTTAAAATTTCTTCTGTACACCAATTTGTAAATACTTTTCATTTAAATCCTTTATTAGGAGTGGAAAACTCTCTCTTCTTCTAGTTCCTCTACTTGGTCTTCCTGTTCTTCTTTAAAATTCTAATTGAAGTATAATAGACACATGAAGTACATAAATCAATAACTATTCAGTGAGTGATCCCTAAGTAAACATATTTCTAGCCAATGACTAAGCAAGAAGACAGTGGCTGAAGTCACACTGTTCTTCAGTAGTCCCTGAACTACTGAGCCAAAGCAGTGATATGTGGGCCTATCCATTTATCTAATGGGGAGGGATCTCTTATGTCAAGCAGGAGAAGGAAAACAATCTTGATCCAAATGTGAATTTAAACAACTGTGAGTTGGTTCAGTATGTGGGAATAAATGAAGATAAAATGTAGCTGTGGTACAGTCCCACTCAAGGGTGTCCTTGAAAGATACCACTGATGGCAAATATCCCTGCTGGGCAGAACTTTTGGCAGTATACCTGATTGTCTAGAGAAGTGACGTTTAGAATGTATGAATATTAAGGAGAAGAAACCAGTGGTTTGGTCCGGAAGATTAGAAGATTGGGGGCAAGAAGTTCTTGGGTAGAGGAATCTGGATTGACCTTTGGGAGAGCATAGTGTAAATTTCAATGTATTTCATGCTAATGCCTATCAGAGGGCATTCCTCATGGAACAGACTCTAACCATCTAAGTCTTCTGGACTCTGTTATTGTGCAATGGAGTCCCTGCACAATGTGAATAGAGTCACATTATTGTGGTTCGTATTCACCAAATCTATCTACTGCTTTCACCAAATGTTCAATCTGCTGGACAGACACACCAGCACTGGGCCCTTGTAACATGCATCATCTTTGCTATATGCATCATCCTTGGAGTAATAGGTCCACCAGCCAGTTGGTGGCAAGGCAACACAGTGGACTGCTTTTAACTCAGAATTAATTTTGATTAGAAAATTTGCAAAATGTCTATACATTTTGCTTTTCCTTCCTGCAAACCTTCAGCAAGTGCCACTATTACAGTACTTGTCAATTGCTAATATAATACCAATGGATCACATGCAGCCTTTAATCAGACCAAGAAATCCATCTCAGCAATTGGTCCATGACCATGATATCCACTGGTCCTGTTATGTACCACACTAGCTAGAAGCTGCTGACCTGCTGGAATGGTGGATCAGTTGATGACATAGCTTAGTGACAGTTTGGAGAGGTTACCCTGGGAAGACAGACATCTTCTTCCAGGAATTAGTGTATACTTCCTAAATCAACAATCATTTGAGGTTAAGCCCCCAACAGATAGACAACATTGGTCCAAAAACCAAGAAGTGGAAATAGTAATAGGCCTCACTTACCATCACTTCTGGTAACTCACTTGGAGAATGTCTTTCCTCCATGGCTCTGTATTCTCAAAGGGAAACACTTCCAGGAGACCCTTTTATATACTTCCGTACTTCTTTTTTCTTAAAATTTGTACATTTTCATTCTTTACATTCAATTCACCCAACTCCACCTCTGGCAACCACTAATCTGTTCTCTGTATCTATGAGGTGCATGTGTGTTGGGGAGGGGATTCTTTTTAAAGATTTTATACATATGTGATATCATATGGCGTTTGTCATTTTCTGACTTATTTCATTTAGCATAATGACCTCAAGGTCCATCCATGTTGGAACAAATAGAAAGATTTCCTTTTCATGGCTGAATAATTATGTGTGTGTGTGTGTGTGTGTGTGTGTGTGTGTGTATGTATGTGTGTGTATCACATTTTCTTTGTCCTTTTATCCATTAGTGGACGCTTAAGCTGTTTACGTATCTAGGCTATTGTAAATAATGCTGTAATAAACATGGAGTGCATATATCTTTAATTTATTTTATTTTCATTTTCTTTGGATAAATACCCAGAAGTGGAATTGCTGGATCATATAGTTCTATTTTTAGATTTTTGAGGAACACTCATATTGTTTTCCACAGTGGTTGTACAAATTTACATTCCCACCAACAGTGCATAAGGGTTATTTTCCCCACATCCTAGCTAGCATTGATTATTTCTTGTCTTTTTTCGGTAATAGCCATTCTAGTAGGTGTGAGGTGATACTTCCTTGTGGTTTTTATTTGCATTTCTCTAATAAGTGATGTTGAATACCTTTTCTTTTACCTGTTGGTCATTTGTATGTTGTCTTGGGGAAAATGTCTATTCAGATCTTCTGCCAATTTTTTAATCGAATTTTTTATTATTGAGTTCTATGGGTTCTTTATATATTTTGGATATTAGTCCCTTATGTAGGACTTGCAAATGTTTTTCCATTCGTAAATGCCTTCTCATTTTGTTGATGGCTTCTGTTGCTGTGCAGAAACATTTTAGCTTGATGTAGTCGCACTTGTTTGTTTTAGCTTTTAGAGCCTTTGGTGTCAGATCCACAAAATCATTGTCCAGACTAACATCAAAGAGTTTATGGCCAGTGTTTTCTTCTGGGAATTTTCAGGTCTTAACTTTCAAGGCTCTAATCCACTTTGAGTTGATTTTTGTGTATAGTTTAAGAATGGAGTGAAGTTGCATTCTTTTACATGTAGGTGTCTAGTCTTCTCAATGCCATTGATTTCAGATATTGTCCTTTCCCCATTGTATATTCTTGGCTACTTTGTCATAAATTAATTGGAGATTTATGCTTGGGTTTATATCTGGGCTCTCTATTCTGTTTCATTGATCACTACCATACCATTTTGATTATTGTAGCTTTGTAGTATAGTTTGAAATCAAGAAGCATGATGACTTCAGCTTTGTTCTTCTTTCTGAAGATTGCTTTGGCTACTTGGGGTCTTTTGCGGTTCCATACAAATTTTAGGACTGCTTGTTTTATTTCTGAAAAATACTCAAATTTTGATATGGATTCCATGAAATCCATGGATTGCTTTAGAAATTATGAACATTTTAACATTATTCTTCCAATTCATGAGCTTGGAATATTTTCCATTTACTTGTGTTATCTTTATTTCATTAATGTTTTAGAGTTTTCAGTCTTTCATCTCCTTGGTTAAATTTATTCCTAGGTATTTTATTCTTTTGGATGCATTTGTAAATGGGATTGTTTTCTTTCTCTTTCTGATAGTGTGCTATTAGTGTACAGAAATTCAGCAGACTTTGTATATTGATTTTGTATCCTAAAACTTTATTGAATTCATTGATTATTTCTAACAGTTTTTGGGTGGAGTCCTTAGGGTTTTCTCTGCAACATCATGTCATCTGCAAATAGCGACAATTTTCTTCCTTTCCAACTTGGATGCATTTTTTCTTGCCTGATGCTCTGGCTAGGACCTCTAATACTATACCGAATAAAAGTGGGGATTGTGGACATCTTTGTCTTTTTTTCTGATCTTAAAGCTGAATGCTGAATATAGTGTTGGCTGTAATCTTGTCATATATAATCTTTATTATTGAGGTACATTCCCTCTGTACCCACTATGTTGAGTGTTTGCAGCAGAAATGGATGTTGAATTTTGTCAAATGTCTGCATCTATTGTCATGACTTTTATCCTTCATTTTGTTAATGCACTATGTTATTTTGATGGGCAGATAATGTATCATGATTGTATCCCTGGAATAAGTCCCCTTAATCATGGTATATAATCCTTTTAATGTATCGTTGAATTCAGTTTGCTAATACTTTGTTGAGGATTTTACATCGATGTTCATCAGGGATATTGGCCTGTAATTTTTTCTTGTGTCCTTGTCTGGTTTTATTATGAGGGTAATGCTGGACTTGTTTAAAAAAAAAAAAAAAAGAGTTGGGAAGTGGTTCCTTTTCCAAAGAGTTTAAGAAGATTGGTATTACCACTTGTTTGAATGTTTGGTAGGTGTCATCCAATCAACTTTTAGTTAACCTTCATCTTAATTCTTTTGATATAAAGGATATATGTATTTATTGAACCAGATCTTTCAGTAAAAAAAAAAATCTTAGTCTATGGACTGATAATTCTATACTCAAACATTCAACAATTTTATGTGAATTTAGATCAGTGATTAAAAATTAAGCAAAATTTTGAAAAAAATCTTAAACCTTTGTAAGGATGTAGTTCTGAGATATGAAATTATGACCAGCTTTTATGAAACAGAGAAATTTGGGTGACATAATGACAGCAGTAAAAGAAATGCCATTTTTTAAATATAGCTGTTTTTGAAGTAGCATTTATGTTATCATAAATGGCCAATACAAGCAATCTATTATAGGAAGTTTTGTGGCTTAAGTTGTTTTTGATTATTTTTTGAAACTAAAATATTGAATTCATGACTCTCCTTGGTGTACTGTATTAATACAATATTTCTACTTTGGATGTTTGAAATATTTTATAAATATTCTAGATAGAGCAGTAGAATGTAAAATACCTACATTTCTGTCTACACATATGTCTTAAAGTATGTTTCTGTAAACCTGCAAATAAAATTAAATTTGATTTCTATATAGACAGATCAGTAACTCAAATTCCAGAATGGCAGATTACCTTGAAATAATTTCTTTGGAACATTTTTATCCCAGGCAATGAGCTCAGCTTCAATAGAATATCTCTTCTATAATGTCAGTGACTGAAAACTTTCAAATAAACTTTAAATAAAGCTCCCCTTTAGGGGCGCCTGGGTGGCTCAGTCGTTAAGCGTCTCCCTTTGGCTCAGGGCGTGGTCCCAGCATTCTGGGATCGAGCCCCACATCGGGCTTCTCCGCTGGGAGCCTGCTTCTTCCTCTCCCACTCCCCCTGCTTGTGTTCCCTCTCTCTCTGGCTGTCTCTATCTCTGCCGAATAAATAAATAAATAAAATCTTTAAAATAAAATAAAGCTCCCCTTTAGGTTCAAAATATGTTTTATAACTGTGGTACTGAAACAATCAGCAGTGCATGTGAGATAAAAATTTGTCAATGCTCTCAAGAATGTTTCAAAAAAAAAATCTAGGTCTATACATGATTATTTAAAAATGTATAAGGATTCGTATGCAAAAGTTTATGTAAAAGTTTAGTAATAAAAGTATAGACATACTTACAAGACACAAGCTGTGGAAAAGGTATGCTTGGGAACCAGTGGTAATTTTCTTTTATAAACACTTAGGGCAGGGTCAAAAGTGAGCTATATATTTTTATTTCATGATCCCACATGTTTCATTGACACAGATGTGTTAATTCAATATCTGTTTCTGCACTGGGAATCATCTACAAAAGAATTTTGCTTCTATCTTGCTAATAGAAGATTTCCTTTCAAACATGTATCCAGTCACACAATTGCTGAATTAGTAAGGAAAGCTTGTACAAATTAGAAAGTGCAAAATGGCCCAAAGAACTCCCCACCCTAGAATCTAGCCTTGGGTCTGTCACGTAAGTATTAAATAATATTCATTTGGCTCATATATGTCAAGATCTGTTGAACTTTCTCTTGACCTAAAGAATGGTTAATGTGAAAGCACAGCTTTAGTCACTACAGATACTTTGCTGTTGAAAAAAAAAGTGTAGAATGATAAAATAATAGTTCAGTATTTGTGTGTGTGTGTATTAGATTTTAGATTTTATTCATTTGAGAGAGAGAGGGACAGAGGTAGAGCATGAGTGGGGCGGGGGGGGGGCAGAGGGAGAAAACAGGCTCCTGCTGAGCCAGGAGCCTGATGAGCAGGGGGCCTTTATCCAATGACCCAGAGATCATGACCTGAGTTGAAGGCAGACACCTAACCATCTGAGCCACCGAGGCACCCCTTTAGATAAATTTTTTAATGTTGTCCTCAGAACTGTATTCCTAACAGAAAAAGAATGTTAAGGTCTATGCTTCACTCTATACGCATTTGCTTGTTCCAACAAAATGGTCCTATTGGAACGAGGCCCTTTGCCTATTTCAAAGTCAGTCAGAAATGACATGTTTAGAATGCACAAGTAAAATGAATGGACAGATGTATGCCTAAGTCAGGCTCTGGTTACAGAGCCTATACAGGTATACTGACATAATGTTTGTAAATATTAATCCATTCTTAGAACATGTTTTCAGTTGGTAACAATACGTTTCCCCTTGCATGCCATTTTATCAGTGAAATTCTCTAGATTCTTCTCCAACTCAAATTTCATTATTTAATATGGGTGTTTCTTATATTTAAACTACATGTATAAAAACAGGGAATGGTATACCCAAATAGGAACCTCCAGTGGATCCATATCACTTGGTTTATTTCATTCTAGACCTTAAAATCTTGATGCAAACACAATTGACTATGCAATTCAAAATCTACATGTGAAAACTGTTATTTAAAGACTCATGTTATTTGTTAATAAAAATAAAATGAAAATATAAGAACCTATGTTTTGTAAAAAGAACTATTTTTTTTTAAATATTTGGGGGGAGGGGCAGAGGGAGAGAGAAATCTTCTTCGTGCAGACCCCACCTCACCCCACCCTTGACGAGTGCTAGCCCTGCACAAGGCCCAATCCCAAAACCCTGAAATCACGACCTGAGCTGAAATCGAGAGCCAGACATTCAATTGACTGAGCCACCCAAGTGTCGTTAATGAGAACTTTTTTTTTAGACTTATTTAGAGAGAGAGTGAGTGGGGACAGGGCAGAGGGAGAGAATCTCAAGCTCACTCCCACTGAGAGTGGAGCCTGACACAGGGCTCAATCTCAGGACCCATGAAATCATGACTTAAGCCAGCATCAAGAGCTGGCCGCCTAACCTACTGAGCCGCCCAAGGAGTCCCTAATGAGAACAATTTTTAATGAATTGTAGGCACTAACAGAAGATGTGTCCTAAAGTATTTGATTTGTGCCATGTATCCAGTTAGTTGCTCTGACCACGTAGTTAATAGTATAACTGTAGTAGTTTACTAGGACTGTCATGACAAAATACCACAGAAAAATACAACAGAAAGTTGTTGTTTTTTTTTTAACAGTTCTGGTTGCTAGAAGCCCAGGTGTTGATTGGGTTGATTTCATCTGTGGCTTCTATCCACGGCTTGTAGGTCACCACCCCTCATTCTGTTTTCACATGTATACATGTCTGTGTCTTAATCCTCCTCTTCTTATAAGGACACCAGTCCTACCAGGGCCCACTTCTATAGGACCTCCCTTTACCTGCCTTTAAAGACCCTATCTGGGTGGCGCCTCGGTGGCTCAGTCGTTAAGCATCTGCCTTCGGCCCAGGTTGTGATCCCAAGCGTTCTGGGATCGAGCCTCACATCAGGTTCCTCTGCTGGGAGCCTGCTTCTTCCTCTCCCACTCCCCCTGCTTGTGTTCCCTCTCTCACTGGCTGTCTCTCTCTGTCAAATAAATAAAAAAAAAAATCTAAAAAAAAGACCCTATCTGCAAATACAGTCACATTCTGAGGTACTAGGGTTAGGACTTCAACATGTGAGTTGGGAGGGGGGCGGGGATGGGACACAGTTCAGCCCATATTGGTAACCCTTCATTATTGTGGCTGAGATGATAAACCCTGCTCTTCAGCCTGTTCCCTGGGCCCCACATTGCTCATGTCTCCCATAGTCCCATAGTCTCCCATAGTCTGCCCTGGAATGTACGCTTTTGTTATTCCAAGTCCTTTAAATACTTTGCAGAGAGTTGTGAGTCTTTTGTTATTAGATGCAAGGCTGGTGAGATATAGGTTCTCTCTCTAAATTGTTCCTTGTTGCTTTGCATTCCTTTTCTTTGCTTGCTAATTCCCTCCATCAGCATTGGCATTTTCTTTAGCTTGAAAGGATGAGAACAATTTCAAAGTCCTTTCCTGTTTGGAGCCCATCCAAACCAAAGCTGGGAACTAGAATCTACTCTCCAATTTAAGTGGATCAAGACCTCTCTGGTGTCACTCCTGCAGCCACAGTAACTGCTTAGCAAAGTGATTGGGTGATCGATGTGGGCCCAGCAGTTTGGGATTTATGCAAGCCGTAGTGTTAGTATATAAGTGAATTTAATGTGAAATCCCTACCTAGAAAAAAAATCACGAGTTATAATTTCTGGAGCTAGACACTTAAATAATATTTCCTTCAAAAGAGTTTTCTTTCTGTTAACACAGTAATTCTGTTTCTGTATTAGGCTTATTATAAAGGCATTTCTTTTGAAATTCTGGTATAACAAATTGAATTCCAGTTACCCAGAGCTTCTCAAGCCACAAAGCTAATCCTACAAATCACTAGTGGTTACTCCCTTTCCTAATCTTTTGACTAGTCATTCTAGGTTATATAATATGGATAATGAAATTCAATATAAATGTTTATAATGCATGTAACTTCTATAGTGGTTAATCACTTTATAATTACCACGAACAAATAGATGGCAACTTCGTATTTTTTACAAATGTTCTCAGTGATGAACAGAGTATAAAGCCATTATATTATAGATGGTGATGAACTACTGTCCTAGGTCTTCACAGCTCAATGGATTCTGTACATTCAGAAAAGATTGACACCCCTCCCCCAATATTTGCTTTGTTTTTTAACATATCCGATTAGGCACCACCTGAAAGCTGAGGCTTGGTTTCCTGTTCCTGTGACTCCAGGGTGAGTTCAGTGAGTTCAGTTGAAGCGTTCCCCAAAGAATACAAATTTAGAGAGTGGGATGGTTAATTTACGTGTCAGTTTTGTTGGGCCGTGGTGCCCAGATATGTGGTCAAACGTATTCTGTATGTCTCTGGGAGTTTTTTTGATGAGATTAACATTTAAATTGGTGGATTTTGAATAAAGCAGATCAACCTTCATAACGTGGGTAGGCCTCCACCAATCCGCTGAAGACCTTGATGGAACAAAAGCCTGGCCTCCCAAGGGAATTCTGTCAGCAAATGACCTTCAGGCAAAAACTGCAACATCAGCTCTTCCTGGGGCTCCTGCCTTTGGCCCCCCCTGCAAATTTTGGAGTTGCCAGCCTCTATAATTGCATGAGCCAGCTCTTTAAGATAAAATCTCAAATACATATACACGCACATAGTTTACATATACACATATACATATACACATATATATGCATATATATGTATAAATACACATGTGTATACACATATATACCCCAATTCGTTCTGCTTCACTGGAGAACCCTGATATAGAGACTATCTCCAAAAATGCAGAATGGTTAAAGGCAAAATGAAGGAAAGGAAGGGAAAAGAAGAAAAAAAATTTCAAACAGTAAAGGAATGTTAACGAAAGTAAATCTAGCCACTTATGAAGGGTAAATCTTTTGCTTTTCGTGGAAGAACACTTTCAAAGGGTGGCTTATTTGCAATCAGAAATGTATCTAGGTCATCCTGAAACAACACATACTAACCATTTATCATAAGTAGTTTGTATATTTATTTAATCCTTACCTTAACCCTAGGTGGTTGGTATTCCTTTTGTTAAATAAGGAAATAAAAATTCAGACATGTTAATTGATACTCAAAAGCCCCAGAGTTACTAAGTGGCAGATGATGGTTCAAGATCAAATCTGTTTCTGAAACCTACATTTTTCACAACTTTTTTTTGTTTGTTTCTATAAGGGTGAATTATGCCATTTGGGTACAAATAGCATCAACTCCACAAATTTTCCTTGATGACATAATCATAGTATGGTTGATTTCACGCCCATATTTTATCTCTCTCTCTCTCTCTCTCTATATATATATATATATATAAATCTTACCACATTTACAAGTGACCATATTGGTTGAACATGTTTTAACAGATTTATTAACATTTCTTTGCATTCCACTCCTCTTAATCTTCCAGAAAGTTGTATGGATGTATCAATCTCATTGTGTAAATAATTCTTCAATAATTATTTTAGGAGGGGGAGAAAAACTGGTTAGTATATTTACTCCTTGAAGAATTAATACTTGAGCATTGACTGGGAACCCAGCATGGCCCAAAGTCTTACCTAATTTTTTAAACATTATCTGGCGAGATGGAAACAGCATGAAGTAGAAGATACCCAGCTCTTGTTCTTGCTGTTTCAGAAGCTTAGAAAAGTTCAGAAATACTTAAGACATACGCATAGAATCATTCTGCTTTACACTTGGAAGGTACCTACTGGATAGTCTGAAACAACGTTTTCAAATGAGGAATTGAAGAAGTGACTTACCCGTGGTCACAAGGTGTACATAAAAAATGCAGAGGGAGATTGAAAAGTATATTTTCAAAGTAAAGCTCTTTATATAATCACTATTTTTGAAAGTCACATTGATTTATAGAGTATCAGAAAGCAATTAGGAATCTTCAATAGCTAATCAAAACAAAACATGTAAAATAACATATTCAAAAGCAATATGAAGGAGAGCTGAAACCTTGAAAAGCAAATTCTTTTTTACATAAGATGTGGGTGAAGATTTGTCCAAAGTGAAAATAGTGACAGTGTTTGTAGAACAGTGTATTTTACAAAGAATAAATGTCTTAAAAATACTCCTTTTTAACTTTTTTATAGTACTTTAAGTCTTTCTTCTAACTCAAAATTCTTTTGATTTCAATTAACTTTTTAATTATAAAAAATTTCCTTTATAAACTACATCTTTCAAGTTATGAAATTATTTCAAACTTTAAAAAAACACCCTGTACTTAATCTCTGGACAAGTCATGAACTCAATTAGAATTTGTAAAGGTTTATTAAAGCACGTTAAATAGGAGCTCTGTGGGATCATTGCAAATCATCTGGTACTTGTTTCTCAGCATACATAATAAAATACATTTGAACTTGAGAGTTGGACATTCAGGTCTGCGACAACCAATACAATAATCAGTACAAAATACAAAACTGTATGAGAAATGAAAGAGATGTTGTTTGCCTTTTAAAGCCTCTATAATACTTCACCTTCAAACTCTTATCTTTAAAGGTAACATAAAGGCCAAAAAGCATAGATACACTTTTTGGGGTTCCTCCAAATATCCTCTCCTATCGTTGCTTCTGGGGTGTTGTTCAGTTTGACACTTTTTCTGACCTTTGATTTACACATTTAATGATCTTGCATTTGAATTTTTAAGTGTTCTTTGTCATTGTTGTTTCAGAGATTTTTATTTGAGGGACAGTGTTCAAGCCTAGGAGGTGGGAGGAGAGGGGGAAGCAGGCTCCCTGTGGGGCTGGATCCCAGGACCCAGGGATCACGACCTGAGCCGAAGGCAGATGCTTAACCAACTGAACCACCTAGGGACCCCTAAAGTGTTCTTTGTTTTCTTCCTCTAACTCATGGTCTCAAACGCAGCACAGGGTCCCTTCTGTTAGGAATTTCATGTTCATTCTCAAAAACCCCTTCTAGACATTGAAAATGGAGTTATATCCTCCATACTATTTGTAACCCTTTTTCTTAATATAGTACTTTCTATGTCAATAAAACACAGATACACATTAGGAACTCTTCTGTGTACTTTATGTTAGATAATTTAATTCAGTCCTTACAGCAGTCCCCTTCCTACTTCACTGAAAGAAAGCCATCAGCAGAGAACTTCACAGGTTTCTACCAACAAAACTGCCCTGTCCAACAGCATTTGCCCCCATTTCTTCCCCATCTGTTGTCAGATGATCTTAACAAATTTGTGTACATTCAGCTCTCCTCCAGGAGCACCAGATCCATCACGTGGCACCTACTTAAGAACATCACTTCATGCTCTTTTTGAGTGTATGTGTGTGTGTGTGCGCATGCGTGTGTGTGTATATATATGTATATATATGTATGTATGTATTTATTTTTACTCTCTACCAGACTCTTCCCATAGAATAGGCTATTTGACCCATCTTTAGTGAGCTTTATCGGGACCCTACTTCCCCTGCCTCTTCATTTCTTGGGCCCCCTTTGCAACAAAACTCTTAAAAGTTTGGAAAAGAATGGAAATCAGGGTCTCAAAGAGCTGTCTGCAGTCCTTTGTTTATTACAGCATTATTTATAATAGCCAAGATGTGAAAGCAATCTAAATATCTGTCTATGGGCAAATGGTAAAGAAAATATAGATATAATGGAATATTATTCAGCCTTAAAGAGGAATCCTGATAGTTGCAAGAATGTGGATGGACCTAAAAGACATCATACAAAGTGAAATAAGTCAGTCACAGACAGACAAACATTTCATGATTCCACTATGCATAATAGATTTATGGAGTAATTTTTCTAAAATACAAGTTGTGTGATATCTTTTCATTGTGTAAATACCTAACACCTGTTCTGAATTTCACTTGGAAAAACCACAATTCCCTACAAGGCCATCAAGGCCAATCACTATCCAGACCACTTACCTCACTGACCTTCTCTTCAAGGATTCCCTCCCTACTCACTGCACCAGGCACATGGATCAGCCTGACTTTCCTACAGTACTTCACACGTGGCCCTACTATTTTCTTTACCCAGGATACTCCTCTCCCGATATCTATCTACTAGGCTAAATTTCTTCGGTCTTTCCTTATATTTCACCCTTTCAATCAGGTTTACCCAGACCTCAGTTCCTAATTCTGCAGAGCTCCTCCTCCTACCCCAGCTCTCATGATCCCTGTGTTCTTATCTAAAATGGTAAATACTTGTTCATAATTAGGCTTATTTTATGACCTCTCCCTGGAAATAAATTTCATAATTGGTCTGTTTTGTGGTTTGCTATATTTACAGATATATACTAAGTGACTAATTCACTTCCTGAAACATAACAGATGTGAAATATTTGATGAATGATTATTAATGATGGCACCTATACATTTAATTTCTGAACTCTGTTTTCTTTGTAACATTTTTTTCCCATTTCACTTAAAAAGCTCTTAATTCCTAAGGATATTTTGTGTATTAGTCAAGTTCTACCTGGGGTTTATTTTTATATAAAAAAATGAGTAAGATTTTCTGTAATGGTTAGCCAGTTATTCCTATAACATTCGTTAAGTAATTCTTTCCCCATCCTAGAAACCAAGTGAAGAAAGAGTACAAGGAAAAGGTAAAATCAACTGAGCCTAAAAATGACAGGGTGAGAAAGTGATGGTTGATAATTTATAACTGGGTTTAGTGACTTATACATAGGCTGCATATATCCACTTAGATCTATTTCTGGACTTTCTATATTCCCTTATATAGTGTATTCATATTACGGCAGCTTGAGCAGTTCTAATGTTTCTTTTCTCAAAAACTTTCTCTTACATTTCACTCACAATAAAAACCACATATCTGTTCTTTTGCTACTAACTTTAAAATGGTTGATTTAAGATTTACCTTTAAGATTTAAAAATTATAAAAACATTATTGATCTTGTATATAGCTTCAAGGATTATTTCATCAGCCAACTTTCAAATTTTAAATAGCATATGTTAATTTTTTGTGAGATCTGAAAGGACCATAAGGATGAACTGGCTTGAATTTAGCATAGGTTGACACCCAGCGGGTTAGGTCAGTTGATGGACCACTGGCTGCCATCACCCACTTCTCAGCAGGTCAGTGGCTGTCAACTGGCCACACCTATCATACAGAACATGAAAATTCTATTTATCTGGAAAGGAGAAAACAGAAGTGAAGCTTGAACTAATAAATACTGTATGTGACTGCCCGAAGATAGATATTTTGTGCTGAACGATTCCATATCCCTTCCTGAAGACAGTATCACCTACCCACTCCACCTCACTGCATCATGCTCAGCTTGGCTTATTCTATAAGCAGAGGTGGTCTAGGGAGAACTAGCTGAAACAGACTACCCTGACATGCGGAACCCCAGTACTTATGACTGTAGATAACTTCTAAAATAATGGTCAGCTAATTTTTTCATTTTTTTTCATTTTTTTAAAGATCCAGATATTTAATATCTTAGGCATTATAGGTCTCCTACAGTCTCTTGGATCTTCCCTTCCTCTTCTTTTGCATTTCCGTTTTTCCTTACTCTTCTTTCCTTACTCTTTGAAAATCATTTAGTCCAAAGGTCATACAAAAATAGAAGCTGGGTTTGGTCCATGGGCCGTTGTTTGCCAACTCCTGATCAAAAGGCTATCCCCAGGGTATCTGGACAGTACCTTAAATGGATAACTTGCAGCTGACCCTCAAGAAATAAATCCCTTTCCTAAGGCATCTTCATGTTGCCAGTGTGGCAACCATGGAACTGCGTTGCTCCGATGTCATGCTGTGGCGAACATAGTTAAAGGACAGCCCAGCTGCCACGCTTCTCTAACCCCTGCTGCATTTGTACTGAGGTCACACTGCGCTCAGTGAGCGAGCACAGCAGGGCTAGTATGAAAGCTTATGACTCTAAGACATGGGACTCCTATGACAGGAAAATTAAGGTAGAAGATTCCCTGTTAGCCTCTCTTAATCTTGCTTAGAAATATGATCAGGGTGCCTGGGTGGCGCAGTTGGTTAAGCGTCCGACTCTTGGTTTCAGCTCAGATCATGATCTCAGAGTTGTGAGATTGAGCCCCATGTCAGGCTCTGTGCTCAGCATGGACTCTGCTGAAGACATTCTGTCCTTTTCCCTCTACCCCTTCCCTATGCTCTCTTGCTCGCTCTCTTGCTCAGACTCTCTCTTTCTCTCTCAAATCTTAAAAAAAATCTGCTCCAGTCTGAGACTCCTTGTACCCAATCCTTCTTTCTTCTTCCTCTATTTTCACAGGGGTCAGATTGGCATTGTAGCTACCTCTCCTTATGCTCCCTTTATCTTTCACAGGCTTTCCCCCCCATAAAATCGTACACATCAAATCCCACTTGGCATTGATTTCTCGGAGGACCCAAACTTACACACCAGGTGATTCTATCTCTGAGGAACAGATCATTTTCATGCTGTTTCTCTTTTTCACCAGGCTAAAAAAAAAAAAGTTTGCTAGCGTTGCAATAACCTAGTACCACAAACTGGGTGGCTTAACAAGGAATTCATTGTGTCACGGTTCTGGAGACTGAAAGTCCAAACTCAAATTGTGTGAGGATTGGTTCCTTTAGAGAGCTTCTGGAGAAAATCTGTTCCATGTCTCCTAGCTTCTGGCAGTCGTGGATGTTTTTTTAGCTGGTATTCTTCCTATATCTTCATATTGCCTTCTCTCTGTATGTGTCTCTTCACATGACACTCTAAAGACACCAGTCATATTGGATTAGAGGCTCACCCTACTCCAAGATGACCACATCTTAACCATACCTATTTCTAAATCAGGTTACTTTATGAGGTACCAGGGGTAGGGTCGTCAATATGTGATTTTTGAGAAAACACCATTGAATCCAAAACATCAAACATGACACCTAATCACCTCCTCATGGACCACATGAGCAAAACAAACTATGTCCTACAGAGCAATATTAGAATTACAGCATTTTTCACAGAACAAATATTTAATATTGCTTGTTGATTTTAAAACATTTCAGCCAATCTCCTCCCAAGGGACAGATTGCCTCAATAGACAATCACCCACTTACTATCTACCTTCCAAAATTTCCCTGGTTTTTCTTCCCCTCCCATTTTTTCCTTCTCTCCCATCTCTTCCCTCCTCCTTTCCTTGGGGAAGAGAAACCAATCCTTCTCATTTTCTTTCATATCTAATAACCACTGCCCTAGAGTAAAAAAATGGGACTATTGCAATAAACAGGTCTAGTCTCCTTGGATGCAAAATGCACCTTGAAATAATATTTTACCCTCCTCCTTCAGGCAGCAGACAAGCAATATAAAATGTTATCACAGGAGCTTATGGAGTATACAACAGAAATTTATTGCTTCATAAGACTGATAGCTCTAGAATACAGTGAAACACAAATGGGATATGGCACATTTATAGTAAAGTAATTTTTCTTAAAAACATTCTTATCATTAAGTTTTCTCCCCTTTGGGAAAATATTAGTATTGATAGTTGATAATAAGTTTTAATGTCAGGTGAAATAAAAATAAATAATTTATCCTCCCATAATTTCTCATATTTTTATAACTATTTAACCTTCTCTCTGAGTGACAGTGGCCCTGGTTTTGTACATAAGGGACTATTCAGAACAGCATAGCATAATTAAGTGACAAATACTCCCCATCTCAAGCAAAGCTGTAATGCTCTTGGAATCCAAATTAACCAAGTTAATGCAAACCAGCAATCCCAGTGAGAGAACATCCCTGTGGATTATGGGAATTTCATCTATCTTGCTCTGAGATTCTGTTCTCTCAACTGAACGCTAATTTCAGATAATTGTACTCCTTATGAGAAAGAAATTAGGACATTTAAGTATGGCAACAAGAGAATTATTTTGCTTTTATCTGACCCTTATATAGCTCAGGATTGTGTTCTATTGAATTCAAGTAGAACGTAAGCTTACCTAGCAGCTCACTCCTATTAAAACTACCTTATTGCCATAGCATTGGGATAATGCACATCCTACCAAGTTACAAACCATGTCAAAGTAATTTCCCAAACAGACTATTGGTTTCCTTGGACTCTGTAACTAGGTGTTAATATAGTAATCTGACATTGGTTTCTCCAATGCATGCAAGGCTATCTTGCTTTCCTCCCAGTTACAGAGTTTAGAAATCCAAGAGTTGTTAAAAACTCCTCACTTTCTCTCACCTCTCACCTCTTGTTTATCCTTTTCAAGACCCCATCTTGACTTTTTCCACTGCTCTCTTTACAGCCCATCTCTTCTCCCCACAACTGGCATTTTTAAATGATAAAAAGGTCAGAAGGAAACTTAGATAATGTACTCCTGTTACATGAGTATCCATGCTTTGTGTTTCAGGTGATGAATTCAGTCTTCATACCACCCCATGTCAGCATGGAGGCATTCTGGATTGTAGACCCTTTCTTTGTATTCCATTATTCCTTTTAAATTATGTCCAAATTCTCAGCTTCCCCTTTGAAATAAAACCAAAAACTTTTCTGTACTTGCTGATTCCCATTTCTTTAATTCTCCACCTTTTTTTTCCTGTTAAGATACAGGATCCTCATTACAGACTATGTAGTGTTGTATGTTTGTATCAGACATAAAAATAATACAATGAATGCCATAGACCAGAGCATCAGTGGCATGTCTGAAGTCCTCTGTAGTCTTTCACAATTACATTCCCAATTGTCTTCCTAGAGGTAAAACTGTATCTTTGGAGTTTCTGTTTGTGGAAATAGCAGCCTGATTTATTTCAGATCTCCTAGTAAAGGGAAGAAAACCACAAAAATTAGAAAAATACTTGAAAAGGAATCTGTATGAAGGAATTCAAATGCTATAAAGGCAGAGTGTTCTTTTTTTCTTTAAGTTTTTAAAATCTAGTTAACATATAGTGTGATATTCAGAGTGTTTCAAAGCAGTGAACCTAATATTCTAGACCTACCTTCTAGGTGTTAATCAGGAGTCATAAGGCTAAGAAGCTGGGTGTCATATGGAAATTAAGAGATTTAAGTAGCTGAAAAATCTGCACATCTTACAGGAATGGAGTACAAAACTGGATTGCATGAGTATGAAGAGAGGCCTTGGTAAATACTCTGTGCATTTAGTTGAGGAAAAGAGTGAATAAGAAATAGAGAAGCCCAACTAAAGATGAACTTAAACAGTACTCAGATTAAGGAGATCTGCCCCCTCCCCTATATGCATATTAAAAGCAAAACGAAATTCCCTCTAGAGAAGATGACTCAGGTCTTCAAAATTTCTATGTTTTACACATCTGGAATTCAGTCAAAGTTTACCTGGAATATCCCAGGTAAAACATGGATAACAAAAGCCCAATATAAAAACATAACAAAGATACATAAAGATCAAGATGGGTTTACTAAGACACTGACTTTTAATAATTCATTAAAATGTTAAAGAAATTAGAGAAAACATAAAACGTTTTCAGAATTTTACAGAATTAAAAAGTGTTAAAAATCAAATGGGTTATACTTATAAAGCTGCAAAGTGTAATAACTGAACTTGAGTACTCAATCTAAGAGGTAAAGGAAGACTGTTCATGTAGCTTAAGAAAAAATTAGCAAACTGGAAAATAGGCCAAAATAAAATACTTAGTCTGAAGCCCAAGAGAAAATTTGCCTTGTTGTGAGAATGTTTCTAAACACCCTATAGAATAGCATTTTTACCCTCATTCTGTTCATTTTTTTTTCTGATTTTCATTTATGGGGTCCCTTTCCCTCATCTGTTTCATTTACTTTTTTGTATTTGGAAATCTGAGAACTCTTTGTGGCCACAGATGGTCATCTTTCCTGTAGAAAGAATTTGCATTTGCTTCTGGATATCTGATGACATTTCCAATTGAGGATTTATTAAAATACCCAGTAAGACTGAGGACAGAAACCCTAAAGAATGTATTCAGGCATCAAAATGTGTGAACCGTGACTTGTGGTCTAAAAAACTTGGTATATATATTTTCTCTTCCAACAGATTCAAGTCTGTGACCAATGAGTATTTTTTTTTCCACCCTTTCTGTGGTTTTCTGTTTGTTTCTTTGTTTTTACATCACCCTCTCACTGATGATTTAGGTCTGTAAGATTCCCAGCTTCATGTTATAGGGTCTCTAATTCAGCTCCAGGCAATTGTATGGCCTAGATTTTGTTGTTCCTCTCCCTTTTTGATGGTTACAAATAATGTTCTTCACAAATAAAAACCATTTTGGTCTTGGTATAAGGTTTGCTACAAGACAGCATGTCATGGAAATGGTATTCCCTTTTTATTTTGGCCTTCAAAAATTTCCTTTATACTCTTCAGCTATGTTTTTATTTTATTATTTTATTATTAGTTTTTAAAGATTTTATTTATTTGACAGAGAGAGACACAGCGAGAGAGGGAACACAAGCAGGGGGAGTGGGAGAGGGAGAAGCAGGCTTCCCAGTGAGCAGGGAGCCCGATACAGGACTCAATCCCAGAACCCCGGGATCATGACCTAAGCCAAAGGCAGACGCTTAACAACTGAGCTACCCAGGTGCCCCCGGCTGTGTTTTTAAAAAGTTTTTTTAATGTTTGTAAAGTTTAGTTTTTTGTTAAATATTTTGGGTCTTTTAATAAGATCCTACAGGATGAGGAACTTTTGGTAGGAAATATTTTAAGCCTACCAAATCACCATTCTTCTTCAAACTGCTCCAGTTGCTTTCACCAAGAACTCCATTTTGTTCAATCTGAGTTTTCATCTTACCTGAATTGTTTGCCCATGACATAATTGATCATTTCTTCCTTCTTGATGTACTATCTCTACCTTTCTTCTAGAATACTCAATTTTATTCCTCATTAACCATAGCTCCTTAGGTGCTAATGTTGGATGCTCATTTTCTCAACACTAATGTATGAGAAAACTTGGAGGTTCTGTACCCTGACTTGCTCTCCGTTCTCTCTTTCTCTGGGACTGCTCTCGTGCCCTCCCAAGCTCACATACCATCTATGCACTCATTGATGCTTCCTAATGTGTGTCTCCAACCTCAACCTTATCTTGAATTAAAGGTGTGTATAACAGTTGGCCACTTGAAATCTCCATTTGTAGATCTAAAGAGCATCTTGAACAAAAGTCCTGATTCTGTTCCTCACCAGTTCCGCCTGCTGTGTTCTGATGCCTTTCGGTGAAATATGCTTTCAGTGAAGGACACCTTCATTTCTATGGATGTTCACACCAAAAAACCATTAGTCATCCCAGACTACGTTTTCACATCTCACATTTGATCCATATGAAAATACTGTGGCCGGTAACCTTCCAAAGAGCTGAAATTCAACCACTATCCTGCTGCACATTCTGTCCTCAGCTAAGTTGCCCTTGCTGTCTTGTCTGCCTGGACTTTGAACCCCACAAAGCCATGTATGTGAGAACCTGACCAACAGTTTCCTCTTCAGTGAGGCCTACCCTAACTACTTAAAATAGTGGCCTCTGTCACTCTACCATCCTACTCGGCTGTAGTTCCATTGTGGAATTTATCGCCACATTACATACCATGGGTGAGTTTTTTTCTTAATGGCTTTTTGCCTCAAAAATTTAATCTTTGTGTAAGCGTGGATTTCTTTTTTTCTTTTGTTCACTGCTACATCACCAGCTCCAGAACAGAATCTGGCACAGAGTAAATGATTTAAAAAAACAAAATGAAACAAACCAACCCCATAGTTTAATAGGTATAATTTTATTGTTTAGGAGATGGAGGGTAAGATAGTTTTTGTGTTTCCCAATGCCCTAGAGCTAGAATAGCTAAAAACTAAATCCTGGTCATTTTCAAACAATAACAAAACAAAAAGTGCTTTTTCCTGTTGCCCCTTACTGTGGCCATAAAAATTTCTTCACATGAAATTCAGACTTCACAGTCTGACCCCAATCTGTCCTTTGAACCTCATCTCGTATATGAATCCTTTTCTTACAGAAGACTTATGTGAGCCTCAGCTCATGCCCTGCGTACCTCTGTGCTCTACCTCCAACTTCTCCTTAGCCTGGAATGACCTCTTTCCCTATTTCTGGCTAATCAAACCTTCCACTGTCTTCAACTCAGGTCAAATGTCACGTAAATCATCAAGTCAGATCCAGTCATCTCAGTAAAAATTAATCTTTTTTTTTTTTTCCTTTTCGGGCATTGCCAAAGCGTTCAGTTTTTATAGAACTTTGGCACTTTACACTATGTGCCTTGTGTTAAATGCAATCCTATGCCTGCCTGTTCCCTCAAGAGAAACTAAGCCGGTTGAGGACAGTAGTTTCTATTTAATCACCTTCACATCCTTCCTTTAGGTCTTAACAGCGTTGCATATACATGGTCAGTGTTCAGTTAAATATTGCATAAGTTCTTTTCGCTACCCCGTCATATCCAGTTGTCCCTATGATTTTCAGTTTCTTTTTTAGACAAAGGTCTTATATGAATCACAGGTAAACGATCATGTGCATATCACGTTTTTCTCTCAATGACAAAGATACGGTTTCATTTTTTTTTTAATCCGTTTTTAGTGACCCACATAGCTGGGAAAATGTTGCTGGGTTTTTTTCTGGTGCCCCACAGAACTTCCTAAGTCCATTAGAGGGATGCTGCCTATCTTGGCTGTAGTATTTCCCACACTGAGAAAAAAACCATAGATGGAATATGTTTATTTCAGAAAATGGGCAGTAACTGGCTTTGAAGGAAAGTTGGTTAAGCTGGAGATTCGGTTACAAGCTTTGCTCCCTTCTTCTCCCTTGAGGAAGTAGACACAGAAGCACGTATTCGGGAAGTTCTGGCTTCAGTGAGTCATTCATCCTTTCACCAGCCAGACCTCACTGTGACTTTCATAGGGCTTCATGGGAGGGTCATAGCTGGTGTAGAAGTAGAAATCACTCCGTCAGGTGGCTCTGCCCTCCACCATGGTCCACAGCTGGGCGGCATGAGCTACATAGTCCACTTCCTTGACATACCAACAAACTGCAGGGAAGAGACACTGATGCTTTCCCTGTCCTCCACCTCCGTGCTGTCATCAGTAGAAAATGGCAGGTTGCTCTGAAAGTGGTTTGGAATCTGGAACCAGACTTTTAATTTCTTCTGTATGGAGCCATCTTCACTGGGACACACAGCAAAGGAAGTGGGAACTGTCCACCCATCCTGATTCCCTTGTCATTGGTGTCTCCCACATACTTGATGACTTTGGGCATTGCTTCCCATGGAGCCTCACCCACAGGCTTATCTGTCACTTCCACTGTGGCAAACCTTCTGGCTTCACAGGTCCTTTCCTGACAGAAGACTTCTTCCTTGCCCCCTTTGCTCAGGACCTGCCAAGGCCACACGTCTCTATGCTTTCAAAGAGCGAGTTCTTGATCATGTCCAAATGATGTGGCTACGGTGCTTTGGACATACCAGTGGACCATCCAGTTCTCTTTTTTAATGTTATTTTGATGCATACAATAATAGACTCAAACTTTCCTTTTTCTGACTGGCTTATACGTTACTATAATGATCAGTAATACAACCAGTAGCACTTATTTACAATACGTTTTCCAGTAAAACCACATTACTTAAAAAAATAATGAAAACAGACATTAAGAGAAAAAAAATACACAGGGAGGCAAACATGGGGTAATCAAACGTGTGTATCTGGGAGGGAAATTCTCACTGAGACATGAAAGGAAATAAGGTCTTCCCAGTCTGTTTAATTTTTTAATTCTGCCCCCTATCAAGTCCAATGGATTTTTCAGCTTCTGTTGTACATATTCTTTAACCCGTAGGAACTTGGAGTATGTATCTATGGTAAAGCAGATATGTTGATGTAGTTAACACCGAAGCTACTTTGCCGGAGATACCGTAAGCAGGTAAATATGACAGAGAGTTCAGACTAGCAAGTACTTCACCATGTTAAGATACTTGTATCTATTCCTTATGCACATGAAGAACCAATGAAGGATTTTGAGCAGAAAAGGAACTTAACCATATTTGACATTTGAGAATTTAACATCAGATTCAGCAAGAAATATGAAACTGTCTAGGGAAGAAATTTGAGTCATGGAGTTTGTTAGAGTAAAAAATGAAGAGCTCATTCTTGGCAGCAGATCACTAATAGCTGGGGGGGGCGGGGGCGGAGAGAAGCACATAAACGAATTGCAAGCTTAGACCATAGACCCTGCAAAAATAATTTATTAAAGTATTTACTAATTTTAGTTTCATTAACTTTTATGGAGTGCTTACTATAAATCTTGCACCTAAGAATATAGTGCTATTCAAGTGTTAAACAGTGAAGTATTTTACCTTGTCAAGGAGATGAGGGAAGTGACTGCAGCTGAGAAGAACAGTGAGGGTGCACTGAAGCAGAGGAGGAAAGGGAGGGTATCTCAGACTGTAGGAACAGCCTGCGCGATTCCAGTGGCAGGACAGGCTGGGCAAGTGTGAGAAACTGGCTTAAGGCCAATAGTGACTTCCGAAGACAGCAAAGAGCGTTCATGGTGTCAGGGGAGACTGAAGACCCCACTAAGGGCTGGACTGGGAAGGATGCCGTAGACCACGTTAAGAATTTCTCTTTTAATCCAATAGGATTTGGATATTCAACCATCTCTGCATTGGTTTTACTTGCTTTTCTTGAATGCTTTTAAGGACAATTGTTTTTCCTCACAACCTGGGAATATTTGAAGTTAAAGCCCTTTCTGTCTTTGAGAGGAAAAGAAAAAAATTCATATTTTGATTTTGGGGAGATGTCAAAAAAATGTTTCTGGTTGTCCTTGTCTTCCTGTCCTCCCAGTGGANGCGGGGATGGAGGGGGATGGGAGAGATGGAGGAGGCAGGACTTGTTATATTATAATGATTGGGAAACCTGAACAGCATAATGAGAAAAACTAGAGGACCCAGAAGGAAATAAGTAAATTGGGCTTGCAAAACATTCATTTGCATGAGGGCTTCTCAATAACTCAGGATCACTGATCAAGACCACATATGGGTCCATCTGATTTTTATCCATGCCATGGGATGTACATAACCATTTTTGGCTCCCTTTATGGCCATCTTAGAGCATGTGCCCCCAAGATCTCTAGCATGCTTTAGGGAGGAACATTCTTTGTACATTAGAGGGCTGGGATTGAGCTAAACCAGTTTGAGATTAGTAGCCTGGAATAGTAATTACTTCATTTTTGCTAAGAACAATGAGAAGGCAATGGATAGTCTTAATATATTTGTATTTTAAAGCAGCACTCTGGCTACAGAATGTGGAATAATAGACTCTGGAGAGAATGCACACAGCATTTGCTGACTGCTGTAATGAGCTTGTCTACACAGTGTGTACCATTGATGTAACACTGGAAATGAAAAAAAACGGATATGAAAGGATTATTAGGTCACTTAAAAAAATTACAACTTATTGATTGGATATTGAAGATGAGAAGGGAGCATTGAGCCAAAGGATTCCAAGTCATCCGAAGAGGAAAACTAATCAGTGTGATCTTCACAAGTTGAACAGAAAGTTAAAAAAAATCTGTTGTCCATCAAGAGGTTGCAAATGTAGATCTGAAACAGTTAAAAGTTGGAGGTTCGTGATTTCCATCATTTGCAGATGATCAACAACTAAACATAGTAAGAGTCAGTTGCTATAATTTACAGTTTCATCTAGTATTGAAAATAGTGCAGGATAAATAACATCAGGGCACCAGTTTACGGATGAGAAAAGCAAGGGTCATAGAGTGTAATTCTCATCGGATCGGATTTCAAAATTTGCCTTCAATTACTATCATTTTTTGTCTCTCTGTGAATGGATGAGGTTGCAAAACAAAGAGAAGAATCTCCCGCAAAGGAGCATTAAAAAGACTGAGAAGCATATGAAGAAAGCCAGAAACTGAAGTACTTTTGAAATCAGTGGTGGAGATTTGATGGTTTTGAAAATTGGTGTTCATGGAGTTTGTTAACCTTGTAGAGTACCCCAAAGATGTGTAGGCTGAGGAACTGAAAACAAGTTATTTTCATTGTCATTCAAAAAATTTTGTTGAGCAAGTAATTGTGCTAGATACTCTTCCAGATGCTGTGAATAGAATAGTGAGCAAAACAGAAAAATCACCTTTCTAATAGAGATTAAATTCTAGTAGGACATAGACCATAAAGAGTCATGCAATTTAAGACCATGATTTGACACTTAACAAGGAGGAGCTCACTGCAATTACCAAAGAGAAGTCGTCTCTGGAATGGAAGCAAGATATAGATAGCCAAGTGTTGAAGAATTCAGAGGAAGTAATCCTGGAGTGGGATAAAGGGAACATGATTATTGCTGTGCATGGTGTTAGGAGAAAGGATGTACTATACAGGTGGTGAGGTATGTTGATAGCATGTTCAAAAACCAGGCTAAGATGGGACTAGATACATTTGAGAGGTCCTTGGATATGTATGACCTCCTCCTCTTATGCAGCTTCCAACTAACAGGTTAAAGTGAATTTTTTTTTTTAAGATTTTATTTCACAGAGTATGTGCATGCACGAGAGTGTGTGAGGATACAATCAGGGAGAGCAACAGAGGGAGAGAGAGAGAAGCAGGCTCTCTGCTGAGCAGGGAGCCTGATGTGGGGCTCAATCACAGGACCCTGGGATTGTGACCTGAGCCGAAGGCAGATGCTTAACGACTGAGCCACCCAGGTACCCCTAAAGTGGAATTTTTTAAAACTAACAATGTTCATTTTAGGAGTAGAATATATATATATATATATATATATATATATATATATATATTTTATTTATTTATTTGACAGAGATAGAAACAGCCAGTGAGAGAGGGAACACAAGCAGGGGGAATGGGAGAGGAAGAAGCAGGCTCATAGCAGATGAGCCTGATGTGGGGCTCGATCTCATAACGCTGGAATCATGCCCTGAGCTGAAGGCAGATGCTTAACTGCTGTGCCACCCAGGTGCCCCATATTTTTAAGATTTTTAAAAAATTGATAACACAAGCAGGGAGAGAGGGAGAAGCAGACTTCCTGCTGAGCAAGGATCTCAATGCAGGGCTTGATCCCAGAACTCTGGGATCATGACCTGAGCCGAAGGCAGATGCTTAATCAACTGAGTCACCCAGGTGCCCCTAGGTGTAGAGTGTGTTGATTCAACAATCCTATACACTACTTAGTGTTCACTACAATAAGTGTAGTCACCATACAACATTACTAATTGACTAATTCCCTATGCTGTACTTTCTATCTCCACGATTTATAACTGGAAGTTCATTCTTCTCAATCCCCTTTATTTCACCCATCCCCCACCCACCTCCCTTCTGGCAACCATCAGTTCTTAATTTGAATCTTTTTTTTTAACATCTAGTTTGTTTTGTTTAAGTTTTATATTCCACATGTAAGTGAAATCGTGGTATTTGTTTTTCTTTGACTTATTTCATCTTAGCATAATATCCTCTAGCTTATCCATGCTGTAGGAAATGGCAAGATTTCATTCTTTATGGCTGAGTAATATTCCATTGTATATATTCCACATCTTTATCCACTCATTTATGGATGGACACTTAAGTTGCTTCCATATCTTAGCCATTATTAAGCTACAGTGAACACTGGGCTGAAGATAACTTTTTGAATTAAGTGTTTTCATTTTCTTTTTTTTTTTCAGATTTATTTGAAAAGGGGGTGAGAGGCAGAGGGAAAGGGAGAGAAATCTTCATGCAGACTCCTCGCTAAGTGTAGAGTCCAATGTGGGGCTTGATCCTATGACCCTAAGACCATGACCTGAGCCAAAATCAAGATTGGCCGCTTAACTGACTGAGCCACCCAGGTGCCCCAGTGTTTTCATTTTCTTTGGGTGAACACCCACTAGTGGAAATCCTGGATCATATGGTAATTCCTTTTTTAATTATTTTTTTGAGGAATCCCTATACTGCTTTCCTCAGTGGCTGCACCAGGTTATAATCCCACCAACAGTGCAGGAGGGTTCCTTTTTCTCCACATCCTCACCAACACTTCTTTTTTTGATTCCAGTCATTCTGACAAATGTAAGGTGACATATTCCTATGAATTAGATTTGCATTTCCCTGATGATTAGTGATAAAATGGGAAGTTTTAAGTACTGGTTCTCTGAATATAATGTTCTTTGGAAGAACTTGGCTTATGAAACACAGCGCTGGATTCATTCCAGGTTTTTGATTTAGTAGATCCGGGGTGGGGCCCAAGAATTTTCGTTTCTAATGGGCTCCCAGGTGTTACTGAGGCTGCTGATTGTTGGATGACACTTTAAGAACAACTGCTTTAATAAGAGTAAATTTTGTAAATGAGCAGAATAGTCCAGACTTTAACGACATTCCTTGGTCTTTCTCCCAACCAGTTCTTCATCACAGGCAACCAGAAGCTCTTGAGCTAACCTGGGAAATTATGTTCTTATTTAATTTTTAGAAAGCTGAATATAAATGTCCAACAGGCTGGTTTGCTCCATCCCTGAAAAGGTCCCTATGTCTCATTATAATACAGGCTCCACACACATTGCAAAATGCCAATTTTGCTGCCAAGGAGCAAGTTCTTAAAAGTGCATTTCACAGAATATAGAAAACAACCAATTAAACTTTTCTCACAGCAGGACCTCCCTTAAAGTACTCTAATCATGACGAGTAACTTGTATTCCTCCAGAAAGTTGGGTTATGACTAATATTAACTTAAGGTGTGAGATTTTAACATTTGCTTTCTTGTAAAGTTATTAACTTCATATTTTTTTTTAGTAAATGTTCTCATTGCCCTCACAAGCTATACCTATTAGAAGCAGCTTGCTCTGCTCAGATTATTCCAGTAATACTCTGGCTGGTCTCCCAATGTCCTCCTCCATTTGTGAAGGCTTCCTTGACCCCTGTACCAATTTTGTACACATTTTAGTTTTTCTGTTGCTGTGTAACTCTGGTTGGATTCTTCTTTCAGGTCAAAGCTTAAATGCCATTTAATTCAGTGAGCTCTCTTATTCCTTTACGTTAGGTCCAGATTCTTTTGTTGCAAGTGCACACTGGGCATTGATTTTTTGTTTATATTGAAGTAAATATATATAAAAACACATATAAGTGTATAAATACAAATATATGTGTGGGTATACATAAAATACACAAATTAAAGGTATACATATTGATATATTCTCTGGAAGTAACTGCACTTGTACACCAGCAGCCACCTACGTCAAGAATTAGGGTATTACCAGAATACCATCTGCCATCTTTTGTCCCAATAAAGATAAAGATCTGGACAGGAAGTCTTAGTGCCCTCAATTCCATGCACCTGTAGACCTATTCTCTGCCCTTCACTAGAAGGCAGGTCTAGGCTTTTCCCACCGCATGTATTTCCTGAATCATGGATAGCATTTATAGAGATTCTAGAGCCCAGCCTGAGACAGCAAAAACATGGGCTTTGGAGTCAACAAGAAAAGTGTGTTAAGCTCTTGGAGCCATGGTACCCTCTTGGAATATCTGGAGTTTAAAAAATCTACTTTATGGGATTTCTGTAGAATTATGATACGGAATATGTAAAGCACCCAGCACGAAATTGGTACTATTTAAACTAATTCTTTTTTCCACTGCTTTCCAGTGTAAAGAAGATTCTCTGTTCTTCCATAATTCTGCCAAATGTTTCTGTTCTTGTTTTTGAATAATTCTCTGCCATCTTATAGAGATAGATGGAAGATATTTTCTTATAGGACATATATAGGATTAGTTTTGACCATCTACTAAAAACATCCACAATTTTGTCTAGTATGAACCAAGTATGGCTGGTCAATTTATATTATCTCCAGTCTTCATAATCTTGCTTGAAGGTAGATATAATTATCCCAGAGATGTTAAGTGATTTGTCAGGTGGAGAGACCTCAAACTCTAGAAAGTAGGATTCACATTTAAGTACTTGTCATTCCCCCAAGCCTCACTGGTTCTGTCTGCATTGTGTCATATGGAGGTTAGGTGCCCATGAGAAGAAACACTGGAATGAAATTAGGAAAAAAAAAAAGTCATTTATATGATGCTCCACTACAAATTGGTAAGAATTCATGTTTTTAAAAAGATTTTGATTATAATCATACCTTTCCATTTTAAATTGCTTAACTGTGTTGTAAAAATTTAAGCAGTGCTTAAACAATCTCTAACTGAAATCAAATGGTGGTGTTACATTTGCTGTATGAATAGAGCAAAATACTTCACACCTAGAAGAATATTGCATTTGTTAATTCTATACTATCTCTGAAGGAATAGAATGATTAGGCGAATAAGTTATGTGGGTAAAACATCTTTTCAAACACTGACTTCTAATGTCTACACTCCATTCCAGCTCTGTCGTATCACACCTCTCAGTAGAAAGATAAACTTTTAGTACAAGTTGCCATTCAGTCCACAATTTTAATAAAATTGTAGTTGATAAGTATCTTCAAACAGGCATATTGCTATGTAAGTCAAGAGCACTGTGATTCACTGTATGTGGTTTTGATGCATTGAGTTTCTGTACCTGAATGTTGTATATCTGTGAGCTTAATAATTTCAGAGTGGTTTTGCAACAGTATAAGACCTCAAAATGGTGTCTTTAAGATTCAGGTTTAAATATCATCTTAACAGGAAAAAGATGGGAGTGTTGAAGGCCTTTTAGGAGTGAGTCCATGAGTTTTAGAATGAACAGGCCCTTAGAATAGATGGGAGGGAGGTATGATAGTTTGTGATAATTTGTGACAAAGCTTGTCTGGGTGTAGTGTTGACTTCTAGTCTATGTTGATGAGTCAATTTCCCTTGGTTGATAAAACTCACTCTCAGGAAGTGAACTTATGACAATTGAGTTCCGTTTGGAGAATTCATCTTGAGGAAAGGGAGTTCGGAGAAAACCTCTACCATCATTTGCTGTTTTTAGGTAACTGTGTCTCAAAATAGTCAATATGGCAAAGTGTCATATTTGGGGTAGTGCATCTGCTACCTTTCAATATATAGATTGCTTTTTATTCCATGGGAGGAGATGTGATTCCTTACAAGGATAATATAGTTGTAAAAGAGAAGAGAGGATAGGACAAAGCCCTAAGGAACTCTTGTATTTAAAGTTTTAGCAGAAATGGAGAAACCAGGGCAGGTACAAAGAAGGAAGAATCGGGGTTACAAGTAAACTATGAAAAGTGGAGTAACTTAGGAGCTGAACTGTCTCTCAGTGGAGGGAGCAGTCAACAGAATCCAATTCCTAGTTTTGCATGTGTAAAGTCATTGGTAACTTGCACAGGAGTAGTCACATTGATTTTATTGACCTATAAATAAGCTGAGTTGTGGAAGTTGAGTTGTGGAGTATAGGGAAGAGAATAGTAGCTACAAAGAGGAACATGGGCTTTAGAAGAAAGTGTTATGGAAAGTACTAGATTATGGTTTAAATGATAATTGGAAGGGTGCACACAAAGTTTAAAGATACGAGGAGAGGCCAGGCACATTTGGCATATACAGTTCCCGAGAAGGGAACAAAGAAGGGATGAAAGTAGTATGGATGAATAGAAGAGTACATTCTGAAAGCTATTAATGGTCATAGTTTTATATATTTAATGTTTCTGAGTTTTCTAATGTTTTTGTTTTGGTTCTTCTTGCAAAGACATCATCTTTAGTATGTCTGGACCATAAGCAACATGGGTTGGTGATGAGAGATGATGCTTAAAATGTTGGAGTGTGGAAGGAAATTAAAAGAATTTATGTGGGGAAGAGAATACTGATGAAATTTGTGTTTCAGAAACATCTCTCTGGCAACAACAGAGATTATGGATTTAAGGTGGCAAAGCTGGAAGTAAAGCAAACAATTTTCATAAAGATTGTTGCTAGTGCTCCTATTCTTACTCTCCCCTCCCTCCCCATCCCACACACATAGTCACTAGTCTTTCCTTCTCATTGGCTGGAAAGAATCATGCAAGGTTTGACTAGTACTGCCTCGTGTCTGAGCAGTAGTGATGCTGACTGTAGGGGTTCTGATCCTCTTCTTCATGCTACCATGTAGGCTCATGCAGGGCTGGCTAGACCAGTACACAGTAGGAATTCTTATTCAACACAGTTCTGTCAGGTGTTCTTCTAGCACTCTGTACCAGGCCCTGAGGTTGGCAAAAAGTGGAGAACCAAAATGAAAAGATGATTTAAATAACTTTTCCTTTATTTATTTATTTATTTATTTATAATTTTAATTTTTTTATTATATTAGTCACCATACAGTACATCCCTGGTTTCTGATGTAAAGTTCAGTGATTCATTAGTTGCGTATAACATCCAGTGCACCATGCAATACGTGCCCTCCTTACCACCCATCACCAGTCTATCCCATTCCCCCACCCCTCTCCCCTCTGAAGCCCTCAGTTTGTTTCTCAGAGTCCATAATCTCTCATGCTTCATTCCCCCTTCTGATTACCCCCCCTTTCTTTATCCCTTTCTTCCCCTACCGATCTTCCTAGTTATGGTCCATAGATGAGAGAAATCATAAATAAAAAATAAAAAGAGCCCCCAAATAAATAAATAAATAAATAAATTTTCCTTTAAGAAGTAGACATGGCCATTGTTTCAAGATGTGTGGCAAGGTGTTCCCAATCACATAAATTTTTCTTTCTTTTGAGTTCTGTTCATTATAATGAGATAATAAGCATTTAGTATATGATCCCAAACTACTCAGCAAAAGAACAAATGGAGTGGTATATTTTGTCCATTTACAGTTAGTGGTGAACTTGAGCTCCTCCACACACTTGGCTTTAAGGCGCCAAAGGTAAAAAGTGAGAATTGTACCATTTATTTTTTATTTTGAAACAGTAGAGCATAGAATACATACCCCAACAGCAGTACACATAAAATATCTAACTGCCCCGGGTTATTTTTACTACGGTAAACTTTTTTTTTCTTTTTCGTTTTTGGCTGCTAAAGGTATGTTGCTAAGCAGTTTACATTATTGTACTGGATAATTATATCAAAACTGTTAAATCCCTTGCATATTCTCATTATGTATAAATTCTGCCCACTACCCAAGAAAACCTACCAAGCATTAAAACATCTTTTTCAGAAGCCAATTTTTGTCTTCCGGGTAGTGTCACTTAATCAAAATGTGTTACCAACACTTGCTAGAAAGCTAAGTTTTTAAATCACTGTCTGTGTATGGGAAAACCAAACCATATCTGTTAAAGCAAATAAGTAAAACAAGCTACATGATGAACTGATGAATTTTTATTGAACTTGATTTTTCTCACTGGCCTGGAAAATATCAATAACATACAGGTTTACAGAGAAACACTCAGAAAGAGGCTCTATCCCCAATAGTCAGTCGACAGAAAATCTCTTGTGTGCAACAGTAGCCACTTTGTAAATCCTCTTCCATATCCTTACTATTTTTTTCAGGGGAACTTAACCTGGCAACATGAAACAGCAGTGGACCTTCTAGAGAAATAGGTTAAGAATGGCCCTTGGAACATTGGGTTTGGAACAAACTCAGTGCACAGGGAATAAAATGTCTCCTTTTACCTCTAGTAATACTTCCCTCATTAAGGTTTACTGTGAAATTATAATTGCTTTTTGAATGAAATAATTGCTGTACAACATGTATGAAACTCAGAACTAATTTTGGATGTGTTGAAACTCTCCGATAATTTCTTTTGGTAGGTTATTGGATTTAACTTTAAGTAGACTATCAGTTATGACTATTTTGGAGCATCAATTACTTAATTATTCCAAGTCAGGCCATCTTGGTTTAAATACTGCCTTTGCCATTTATTAATTTTTGGCCTTGGAGATATATAAACTCCCCTTGTCTTAGTTTCCTCCTCTATAAAGTGAGACTAATGCTAGTAGCTAATTTATCTAAGCATTAATTTGAGCATTATAAAGCTAATATGTGTCAAAGGCTTAAATCAAGGCCAAGCACATGATAAACGTGTGTTTCATTATCTTTTTTTTTTTTAAAGATTTTATTTATTTATTTGACAGAGATAGAGACAGCCAGCGAGAGAGGGAACACAAGCAGGGGGAGTGGGAAAGGAAGAAGCAGGCTCATAGCAGAAGAGCCTGATGTGGGGCTGGATCCCATCATGCCGGGATCACGCCCTGAGCGGAAGGCCAGACGCCCAACCGCTGTGCCACCCAGGCGCCCCCATTATCATGTTTATAAGCCTGTTTTAGTCAAACTTTATTTCTGCTCTGTAATTGTAATCTTAGTTTACAAGGTAAGAGTGAATATGGCTGATTTCAGAATTTTTCCTCTATTTTCTTACTAAATAAGATGAAAACGCTAATCAGTAAAAATTCTTTTTGAATAGAGTTTTAACTAAATTGAATTCTTTCTCTGCTGAAATTAAGTTCAACTGATGTGATTCAGTTTTGAATGTCCTAATGCATTTATCTTGTTTACAAAAGGTTTACCCATGACATACAGCAGATTTGGTCAAAGTAATGGAATAGTTTCATTATTCTGCAAGACTCTGAATATACACACAGTGAGTAAGGGAAGTGCATTAGGAATCTAGGGACAGAATTCGATGCTAAATAGTAATTGAAAAAGATGTGTTGCTTGGAAACTGCAGAGAACACTGCTTTGTTTCAAGTGAAGGGTAATACAAATCATGCATTAAAATAGTAGAACCTTTTTAAAATTTCAACAATGCAATTGATGAGAGTTTTAATAAGCTCTGACATATAACTTAGAATAGTACGTTTCAATCATACAGATGGTTCATTAAGATAACCCACAGCATTGATAGATTTATACTGAGGTTTGGTCACATACCTTATGAAGCTTCAGGTTATGGTTGCATAAACTGGACTCAGATTAAGGGTAATGAAATATTCCTTCTAAGAATAATCACCCTTTCAGAAAAAACTGCAGCTAATCAGAGGTGTCATGCACCATTGATTGTTGTGCATAGGACTTGCTGTTTAATAGCTGTTTGGTGACATTTGCAATTGGATGCAGTTAATAAACAATGTAAGATGCTAATTTGTTACTTGGCAGGAGGAGTGAGTCCTTTTGCTCCCTCCTAATTTCAAAACATGATGATCCTGAAAGTTAATGAAAATAAAGGGATCCATGCATTGTAAAAATCATAAGGCAAGGGCAGTGACTACTCATCCTTTGTTTGGCTGTTTGAGGGATAAAATTCAAATACTTACGGACAAGGCCCCTGAATTGCAAGGTGTTCACTCCATCATTAGTTTATCTCCTGAAGATTCATTATATGCAAGTCTCTTCCAATGGTCTTGAAAGTTCTTCCAGTTTGAATACTAATTGATCTGCACATAGAACTATTTCTTAGACCCTGATATTCTGGAAATCTGTTCTTTTTTTTTGACCCAAAACTTAAGCTAATCTCTTCTTAGCAAACTATAACACAGCATTAAGCTGGCTATTTATGCATTAGTCATCAGAAGTTGGCTTTAGTTCATCTTAAATAGATCATTTTATGTCAACTCTATTTTAGTCTTTATTTTTTATATTTTTAATTGAAAATCAATTAGCCAGCGTATCATTAATTTCAGATGCAGAGTTGAATAATTCAGTTGTATACAACACTCAGTGCTCATCACATCATGTGCCCTCCTTAATGCCCATCACCCAATTACCACCCCCCACCTCCCCTCCAGCAACCCTCAGTTTGTTTCCTATAGTTCAGAGTCTCTCATGGTTTGTCTTCCTCTCTGATGACTTTCTGTTCAGTTTTCCCTGCCTTCCCCTATGATCCTCTGTGTTGTTTCTTATATTCCACATATGAGTGAAACCATGTGATAATTGTCTTTTTCTGATTGACTTATTTCACTCAGTGTAATACCTCCAGTTCCATCCATGTCAATGTAAATGGTAAGTATTCATCCTTTCTGATGGCTGAGTAATATTCCATTGTATATATGAACCGCATCTTCTTTATCCATTCATCTATTGATGGACATCTCGGCTCTTCCCATAGGTTGGCTATTGTGGACATTGCTGCTATAAACATTCTAATCTTTAAAAGCTCAAAATGAACTGTAAATTAGACATCAATAAAATCAATTTTATGGCAATTATCCAACACTAAAATTGTAGATATGCCCAGAAATTACTTTTGATGGATTTTGTTAACAAGACATTGTGGGACCTTGTTCTCTGTTAATAAAAATAATAGGGGTAATAATGCATGTATAAGGGGTGCCTGGGTGGCTGTCAGTTAAGCATCCAACTCTTAATTTCAGCTAGGGTCATGATCTCAGGGTTATCTCTTGGGCTCTGCACTGAGCATTGGAGACTGCTTGAGATTTTCCCTCTTCTTCTCTGCTCTCCCTCTCCAAAAAAAAAAAAAAATCAATGTATGTATAATGGACAGTTATAACTTTGGTATGAAATTAAGATTCAGAACTTAAGGGTAATACTACAAATGGTGTAGTTAAAACTGTAGCAATAATTATCTTTAAGACAAATTTTTATCATATATACTATACTAAAAATAATTTTTAAACTATCTTACCACATTTTTTTGGCTGCCTATATTTCATATTGGAAAATATTTCTGGCATTCTTCTATTAAACTTTAAATGGAAATTTTTTTTTAAAGATTTTATTTATTTATTCGACAGAGATAGAGACAGCCAGTGAGAGAGGGAACACAAGCAGGGGGAGTGGGAGAGGAAGAAGCAGGCTCGTAGCGGAGGAGCCTGATGTGGGGCTCGATCCCACAACGCCGGGATCATGCCCTGAGCCGAAGGCAGACGCCCAACCACTGTGCCACCCAGGCGCCCCTAAATGGAAATTTTTTAACTTGACAATAACTTTTTTAACTTGACAATAACTTATATAGTGATTTGTGGTAAATACGGTCCTATTTTTTCCACTTATGTTTCACAGTTGAATACTGTACCATTTAGGATAGACAAGGTTATTCTGAGATAACTAACATCACAAAAAAACCTTCCAGAGTCAGAAGAACAAGGCTTATTTCTTGCTCAAGCTAGAATATCCTGGAGGAGGAGGGAGTTCTCCTGGTTGTAGTGTCTCTGGGGCCAGTCTGAGGGAGCAGTGAACATCTCAAATACATGTTGGAGGGAAATGAGAAGTGGGGAAAGGTAGTCTTACACCCACTATTAAATACTTCAAATATTAAATATTTGCAAGTTTCTGAGAGTAGATCTTAAAAATTATCATGACAAGAAAAGAGTAACTATGTGAGGTGGTGGATATTAACTTATTTCATAATACATACATACATGAAATCATTGTGTTGTATGCCCTAAACAAATACAAATCTTATGTGTTAATTATATCTCAAAACTAGAAAAAAACAAACTGGGCTTCATATGTGACATTCATCATTTCTCACAACTCATTGACTAGAACTGGTTTAACCATAGGGATATCAGGAAATATAACCTATCTTTTTCCCTAGAAGATAGGAGAACCAGAAATAAAGGTTGAATAACTCTGATAACCACCACCGGTGATACCTTTTATTCTTAGCATTGTCTACAGATAGACATAAAACAGATGCTTAGGAAATTTAAAAGGCTTGTTCAAGATCACCTGGTAATTAAACTTGAGAACCAGAATTCAAATATATATTTGTAAAAACCAGATTCAGTGTTGTTTCCATTAAAACTTTGGTTATAACTGTATTCAATCCACATCTACTTCAAAAGTGTGTGTAATGAATTTGTAACCATTGGTTTCTATATAACCAGACATGTTTTTTTTCTCTTGTTGCAGGCCATTGTTCCAATGGCCACCATTAGTACATACTATAGAAGTCTGATATGTAGCAAGTCTTAAACTGAACTTCTGGGGGGAAAAGTATTCTCCAGTCTTCTCTTTTAGTTCAGACACTTGGTATGATTGTCTACTTACCTACATATTTCAGGATTATCCTCAACTTTTCCCCTAAGGATCACATCTCAGAAATGTGACTTCTCGTCCATGCACGTTTCAGGAGTTAGTGCTTTCCTTCAGGTATAAAAGAATAATTGTACCACACACTTGTTTAAAACTTCAAGAAAGACTTTATTTAAGACTATTGCATTAAGGATCAATTCTCTTGCAATAGAGAAGAAAGATTGATCTCTACTGAAAAAAAAAGGTGGGGGCAACTGGGTGGCACAGCGGTTAAGCGTCTGCCTTCGGCTCAGGGCGTGATCCCGGCCTTCTGAGATCGAGCCCCACATCAGGCTCTTCTGCTATGAGCCTGCTTCTTCCTCTCCCACTCCCCCTGCTTGTGTTTCCTCTCTAGCTGGCTGTCTCTATCTCTGTCAAATAAATAAAAAATCTTAAAAAAAAAAAAAGAAAAAAAGGTGGGAGAGTTTTAAGTGGGGGTAGGGTGGGATAAGGATGAGCTAGTGGGGAAGTACTGGAGCACGAGTGGGGACAGTTGGTCAGTGTGATCAGGCCCCTTGTGTTTGGTAACTGGTGCTTATTGAAGTTGGCCTCTCACCCTCCTATTAAGACTGAGAGGTAAGGACCCCCCCTTTGTTGATGATTGTGTTTGGAAAACTGTGGCTCTCTAGTCTTTGAGAAAGATATTCTTGAGTTGTAAAACTGGAAAGAGGGTGGGAGAATATGTACATCTCAATGGGGTAGATAATTTATAATTGCAAATATTCAAAGCAAATATTCTAAAAAAAGGGAAGTGAGGGGCATAGAGTTAGGAAGAAACCTACTAATGTTTAGTCATGCTCAGGAGAATGTTAAGGACTTCTTGGTCACCTGTTCTTATCTCCCATCCCTGTCCCTGTTGTCTCCCCATTTCCATCTGTGTTTTTCCCTAGCTTCTGAGATGTGTCCTCTTGCAGTAATACAAGTTGGATCACATCACTCTTTTCCATAAAAGAATAATTCTTGACCCTACCCATGCTTAAATTGTTTACAGCTTTAGACTTCTACCATTCCATTTGCCCGATATGTGCATTTCCTATCCCACCACCCTATTCTTCTCATTGTTCTTTAAAAATAGTTTGACTATCTTTGCATGTCCCATTCACTCCTTTTAAAATGGTCTTTCTTACTTTCTCTCCTTACCAGTACTTTAGCAGACCAGCTCAATTTTCACCTGCTTGATCTTTCTCTTCTAGGCAGGGTTAGTCTCACCACTATCTGACCTCAATATACAAAGCTGTCTCTCAATAGAAATCACCAGATTGTTCTATTTGTCTATTTGTAGTCCTGCCTGCTTCTTTGGTACCAAGTGCCTCTAGGACAAGGACTTTGTATAATTTAGTTTTGTATTTTCAATACTTACCAATTGTCTTAGTACATGGTTATTACTCAGTAAACATTTTTAGAATGCTCTTTGATATCAAATATTTTGTATACAATGGTAAATTGATTTTATAACTTTTTTAATATACAATCAGTAAATCCATTATGTAAGTATATTCAATAAAGATGTTAACTAAGTTCATATCCTTGAGGTCTTATCCTTGATAAACTTCAAGCTTCTTGAGGAGCATACTATTTAATGGTAAACCAGGCAGATGTGCATGGCTCATTTAAAAGAATGAGTAAGCTTGGTGTGGACATTGCCAGAGACCCCAGTCGTCAGAGATCACCTCATCTTCTGGAAGGAGCATTGTACAGTAGTCTGAAAGTGAAGGGAGCTAGTTCAGGCCAACTCCTGGGATGGAAGTATTCTGCACAGAAAGAGCAGCGCATATGGAGGCATGAGAAATAGAACATTTTTTGGAAACTCTATGTAACTGAGTATTCTTAAAGCATAAAATGAATAATGGGGGAAGGGGTGGGAAGAGGGGGTGCAAAGAAAGTCTAATTAATTAGTCAAGGAAAGCGCACAAGGACTTCTAATGCCATCCAAGGCAATTTAGAACTGATCCTGTCAAGATGACGAAACTGAAGCGCCCCAAGCCTTTGTATGATTTGTTCAAGCTCACACGGAGCTCACTAGTGAGGGGTGAAGATAGAACCTTGCCCTCAGCTTGATACTTAATGAGTGTTTGTTTCTTCAGAATATGTTGTAATCAGTAATTAATTAACCTTGAGTCCTGAAATCCCTATGAGATAGAGCTAAGTTTATTTCACTTTTCAAGATGAGGCTGATTAACAGAACCAATGAGTCAAGGCCATGATGCAATCATTTTGAATTACCATCATTTTGGATTAACATTAGGCAAATTTTACTGCTCAGTTTTATTCCTATCGTTTCCCTCCTGGTAAATTATATGTTTACATCTTTGAATCAAGACCCCAATAGTCCATCTAAATCTGATTTTTAAAATTCATATTTTCTGACCTGAAATTACCTGACAGGTTTGTTATCCCACTGAGAATCTAACAATGAAATAAATACCTGATAAACATTTTGAGAAAATAAAAGACGTAATGTAGGAAAAAGCAATACCTTTCTCCATACCTATGTGTTACCCGGGAAAAGAAAAATGTGATGGTGTAGCCCTACTATCAACTAGTAAGGATTACTCTTAATAGTAAAGAATAAAGGTAATAGTAACCTTTTAGGTGAGAACTACTTTTTAGTGACATGGTATGCTTCCCAGGTGGACTCTGCACATTGCAAATGAAAATCTGGCCTTTAAGAATACATATTTCCTGAAAAGGTTTTCTTAAATCTATATAAAGTAATCCTAAGGGTAAATTGCTTAAATGAAATTATTAAAATGCTATCTGGAAGTGGTTGGTGTTCAGAGAATTTACAGTACTCCTGTCTTACTGTATCATCAGGATCATCAGCTTGCTTCAAAGCTTTTGAAATGATTTTTATTTCTTTGTCCTTAGGACTTGAGGGGGTGCTGGAGAGTAAGAGATAATTGTAATGGGATTTTTCCCCTCCTAGGATAGGAATTCACTTTAGAATAATCTCTTTCCCCTTCAGTGATAAACAACAGACGTTTTGATCAAAATAATATGAATAATACACAGCACGAAGCCTCCTCCCTTTAAAAATAAACTGCTTTCTTTTATTAGCTAGAAGCTTTATGTTAGAGAAGATGCTCATGAACGTTGAGCTAATCTTTGAAGGAAACAAAACTTTCTGATTGACTTTGGCAAGTTTCTTCTAGCCAATTTAACATTTTCACACCATCACAGAGGATTGTTCAAAACTGTATTTTTTACTCCCTCCACATTTTTTTACTGAGCACCAACATGTTCATAACATTTTATCAGCTGAAATGGTTATTTTAAATATTTTAGTTATTTCCACTTTATTCAATCATTTAAAAAATTTCACACTATTTGAAATATGCCTATATTAGAATAGTGAATGTATATACTTATTAATGGTTTTACTTATATGGGCAGCGGGCTCTATTTTTGTTAAGTATCTTCAAAGTTTGAAGCCCTCTGGTCTATATAATTCTAGTTCTGGAGATTAGCTTTCAATTTTATAATATTTCTAGGCATATTTCATCTCTTACCTAACAGCGTTTATGGATTAAGGATACTTAGTGGTATTCGTGAATGAAATGGCGTCTTTGCATTCCTTTTTCCCCTTGGCATTTAGTTTTGACACTAATTACTATTTCACTCTTTCATAAAACACTACTAAAACTTGAATGCTTGGATAAGTCTTTGTTGATTTTCTCTCTTTTTGCTCTGTATTTTCTTTCTACTCATCCTCCTGAACTTTGGTTCTCCACCTAAAGGCAACTCTTCTGAGACTCTCACCTTGAGTTGTCTTCCTGTCTGTTCCCTGGGCAACCACAACCACACTCATTATTTAACCATGTAAGTAACAAGAATTCTCAACTCCACCTGCTTGTCATTTTCACCACACTCATTTCAAGCTTTACATATTCAGAACTCAAAATCTTCCCTTCTCAAATGTTTTTTTCCCTATTCTCTGAGAAAATGAAACAATCACTCACTAGTTACCCAACTCAAAAATGTGACTGTTATTCTAGATTCTTCTTTTTTCTCTTACCATCCATCAAATTAGTAGTAAGTTCTAAACAATTCTAGTTCCTAATCATTTTTTTTAATCTTTATTTTCCTCTCCATCCTAATGTTAATTTTGATCTGGCCCTATAATGTTTTTCATGTAGATTAGAACTAAGTTCCTTTCCTTTTCCCATCTTACCCCAATTAGTCCTCCTCCCTATTTGGATTTTCTTTCATTGATGAATCTAATTATATTGCCCTTTTGCTTAAAAATATTACCTCTGGATTAGCATTGACTAAATGATTAAAATATGACCTTATCAACACACTTAGGATTTTTAAGGATCTGTCTAAAATCTGCTTTTCTAAGTCTTGTTTCTACCTTTTCTGCACCATACAACCCAAATTAATACCTGCATCAATTATATATAAGGTCTCAAGATGTTCCGTTAATAAATGAAAATTCAATTCAAAGTACTTTTCACTTTGTATTTAAAGACAACATTAGTTCAATATAAGAAACAACATTTTCAGGGGCGCCTGGGTGGCACAGCGGTTAAGCGTCTGCCTTCGGCTCAGGGCGTGATCTCGGCGTTATGAGATCGAGCCCCACATCAGGCTCTTGGACTATGAGCCTGCTTCTTCCTCTCCCACTCCCCCTGCTTGTGTTCCCTCCTCTCGCTGGCTGTCTCTATCTCTGTCGAATAAATAAATAAATCTTTAAAAAAAAAAAAAAAGAAAAAAAAAGAAACAACATTTTCAGATTTAGGCAATATCTAATGTATGTTTTTGAGTCAATCACCTATGCCATCAGTTACTGGTTTTTAATTTTAGAACCAAGCAGAAATTGGATTTTCTCAAAATATCACGTTGACCGTCATTGAACATGACTGATGATAAGGCTGCATTTTGGGGAAGACATTGTGTTGTTTTATCCGTTTTAATCCTCAGAAGATATGCCATTATAACTTTGACCTGTATTTTATCATTCCAGTGATACAATTAAAATTTATTATAGTTTCTAATGATATTTTAATATTCTCGAAAAGGAAGAAAATCTTCAGATACTTTAGCTATTTGCTCTTCAATCTTTCTAACCCAAGAGATAACAAACCCAGGGTTTATTTTCATAAACAATGGCCCTGAATCTAACCCACCACATTTCTTTTATGTAAGGTATCCTAGTTATAATACATTCAGTATTTTGAAAGCTATTTGGGAACTGAAAAACTAGTCTCACAGTGTTTTAGATGGACTTTCCATTTTTGATAGAATTGACTGTCATTTAGGACAAATTCACACCCAGGCTTATAGAAATTTTTCTTAATTCAGGTGTTCTAATAATTGAGGTTCATTTCACAAGAAACTGTTAAAAAAATTGGCAACTGTGTAAAATTTAAAGATCTAACTGGCATTATTCAGTGATTCATGAATATGGCAGCATCCCATCTAGCAGGTAGAAAAGAGCTCTGAAGAGCTATGTGAAAAGACTTTCACAGATAGAAAGGCGGGAAAAGGAAGTTTCTATCAAAGAGTGGATTGTTTCAGGCAAGGACACTTTGCTATGGGAGAAAGAAGGGGTCTTCTTTTTAAGATGTATTTATTTTAGGGAGAGAGCGTGGGAGGGAAGAGGGAGAGGGAGAGAGAATCTCAAGCAGACTCCATGTTGAGTGCAGAGCCCAATGCGAGGCTCCATCTCAGGACCCTGAGATCATGACCTGAGACAAAACCAAGAGCTGGCCACTTAGCCAACTGTGTCACCTACGCACCCTCAGAGAAGGCATTTGACATGGATTTCCTCACTATGCTGGTCAGATAATTCCAGATTGACTTCTGGGAGAAGCTGTGAAACTCAAAGTAGGTATTACGATTTGGTTTGCTGAAGTGGGACTTATCTCAAGTGACTTCATTTTGGGCTTGTTGTCTCTTTTTTAATGGATACAGATTTAAATTCTTCGAAGTCATTTGGTAACTTCTATAATACTAATTTTAATATTTTAATACACTCTCTGGTATAATTTGATTTTGACATGTGATGCATTTGAGTCCTTGAGAATTCGAGATTCCGCTTCACTCTATCCTTTACTGACTCCCCCATCTTGAGCCAGCATCCTTTTGTTTATAAACTTTTTTTTTGTATACCAACCTTTACCTAAAATTTCTAAGAAGAAAAAAAACCCAGTAAACTTAGTTCATTTTCTGCAAATGATCTTTAAATTAAGATTCAGGTATATTAGACCTTATCACAACTATGATACTTAAGGATTAGTTGAAGGCCATCTGGTCCTTTCCGTACAGTTGTAACGGGGTTTTGTAGGAAATGAAGCTGCGAATCAATGCTTTCTGCAGTTGGGGATTTAAATTCGGGAGCACTAGCTAACTCGCAAGTTTTTAGCATGATTGCATTTATCTATATTTAAAAGTACAAAGGAATCCACATGCTGGAAAGTAATTGCTCTGTTGCCATAGGGAAAGAGATTAGGAAAACTGAGTTTAAGGAAGAAGCTGCCTGGGTGGTAATCCCTTTTATTATCTACTCTAAGCCATAAATAATTCTATCCCTCGCCTGATAAATAATTATGTCATGAACTCTAAGGTCAGAGGACTTGGGCAAGATTGTTAGGAAGTACAACAATTAGAAACTTTCTGTATTCCTAAGGTCGTATTGTCTCTTTTAAAATATGTATTTGACAGCACTGAATGCAATACAGATGCTAATGCACACAGCAGGGGAAGACAATTACCAAAACCATTCATTTACTAGGTGATCTCTAAGCCCCTTCTAACTTTAAAATTCTAAGCCTATGTCTAAATTAGAGTCATTTTCATTTAAATTGACAAAGCTAATCATATGTTTTAATTAAGATATGTTCCTTTCATTAAATGACTGTGTGTCAGATCAGGGAATTATGTTAATGGAGAACCCAGAATTTGTCTGGAGAGCCAGGGTCATAGAGCAGGCCGAATTTAGACAATGACTGAGATTTCACAAAACAAATTTACTGGCAGAGCCTGTGCTAAGGCATTTGTCAGTTGGGTGGGGGAATAGACAGATCTATAGATGGGGACAGGAAGGAAAATCCGTGGAGATCAACCTGGGGTAAATAGATAAGGCCAACTTGGGTTTCAGGAAAAGACAGGTAAAGCAAGCTCTAGACATGTGTCTCTAAACCTATTTTTCTTTTGGGTCTCAGATGTTCCCCTGCCAGTTTTTCTTCCAAGACGCACTCCCTTAAGCTTCATTTCTCCTAGTACTCTGAAAGTGATCTTGGATCCGTTTTGCCACCAAAAAAAGATCTTTAATAATTGTATGGAACCGAGTGTAGATAACGTTGTTAGAGGCAGTTCGTTAGATTCTAACAGAATACCTGGAGGCCAGCAAAGAGGAAGGCATGGTCAGCTACTGGTAAAGGCAGAGGCCTGTCCTGGCAGTGTTCCAAAAACCACAAGAAGCCAGATCAAACCAGACAGGCCCAAAATGGCAGGTGTTATGATGGGAAACCCCTGGCCAAATAAGGAAGAAAAGGTGCAAAACTCTGCTTCTAAGAAATCCCTGCCCCAATTAGTGAATATTCTACCCACGTATGAACAGCTATCAATAAAAGAAACGCAAACTCCACAGAGTGCAACTTGCTCTCCTGACCTTGACCATTCTCACATTTCGAAAGCGTGCTTTTGCTTTAATAAACTTTCTTACTTGTGTCCCTTGTCCACTGTATTGTGTGTGTACTTGAATTCTTTCTTGGGATGAGACCGAGAGACTTTGGTTGACATCTTTGGGACAGGCTGGATGGGGGCCTCAGGTCATGGGGTCTCCTCAGTTCACCAGGCGCTAATATGGATAAATCATAAGCATATCATAAAAGCTGGGTCTGGGGTAGGGTGGGTTTTAGGATCCCCTATGGGCTGGCTAGGTTGTTGCTGATAAATTTAGTAATTTTCGAGTCCTCTTCATTGACATTTGCTACTTCCAGTACCTAGACCTCCACTGTGAGGCTGAGATGGAGTCTTGACAGTCAGGCATTTGATCAGAAAGGAAAGGAAAATAATCAGCTTCAATGAGTAGATAATAAATTTAACTCAATTTCTCTAGAATGCCCTATTTCCTCCTTACCTATATAGGGCTCACCATCTCTCAAACCCAATTCCTAATATAAAAAGCTTAAATGATCGTTCTTGACCAAGGTGACCACCTCTAAGTCTAAATTCTTCTTTCCTTCTCATTGGAGTCACTGGTGGCCTTCTAGTGGCCCTTACATTGTTTTCTTGAATGACTTAACTATTTAATGCAACTAAAAACTTCAGATGTTTCTGATTACTGCTCACCAGGACCACTACCTCCTTGAGGAAATTAACCAGGAAGTGTAAGCTATAATAGCATAGTTCTGATGGGATGGTGATTGTGTCTATTGTGTTCAGTGATATATCACTGAAGAATGCGCCCAATAAATAAATACTTGTTAAATGCATGAATAGAAGTGAGGGCAAGGAGGGGATAATCCCCAGTTCTGAATGGAGCAAATGAGTAGATATTTTCCATTTTTGAAAACAAGAAACAAAGGAAAGCAAGTTTAAGGGGAAAAGATAAATCTTATGTCAAGAATATTAAATATGCTATGGACATGTGGTGGTCAGCTGTTGGTACATACCTCTCTCCTCACAGATGTGTAATGTATATTGTTTCCTCTGGGTGCTAAGTGTCATGATGGAAAACAGATTTTTATTTGTTCCTATGTAGCCAATATTGAGGAAGTGCCTGTCACACAACAGGTACTGGATCTATCTGATTCCAATAATAATTGGGTTAATTTAGTTAATATCCTATGCATTTCCCCTTTTATGAGTATTCAGAAGTAATTTTTTTAATAGTTAACACAGTGTTTAGTTACATTAACTAGTTCAATTCTTGGAGCAATACTATGAATAGTCCCTATTTTACATATAAAGACAAGCACAGACAGTTTAGGTAAATCACTCAAAGTCACCAAGCTAATACATAATGGGGCTGAAGCCTGAATGCAGTCTTTCTAGAGGCCATGCTGTTTCCATCATCTTATTCTTGTTACTTCCATAATCAAAGTAATGCTTTATAATCTTATATTGGCCTGACTTTAAGCAAAACAAGTGGCAAATGAAAGAATTGAAAGGAATTTATACCCATATATTTAGGGGGAAAGATATGGAAAAATGAGAAAGCACTCCACAGTAAAACCAAGACGCTTAAGACCACCTGTGAGAAACTCTAACACTAGGAAGAGGAGAAAGGGAGAAACATAACATAACATAAATGCTCACATTTGTTTTTTTAAGATTTTATTTATTTGACAGAGCTAGAGAACACAAACGGGGAGCAGCACAGGGAGAGGGAGAAGGCAGGCTCCGGGCCAAGCAGAGATCCCGATGTGCGGCTCAATCCCAGGACTCGGGGACCATGACCTGAGCCGAAGGCAGATGCTTCACCGCCTGAGCCACCCAGGAGTCCCCATAAATGTTCATTTTAATGCCACCACTGAGGGAAGCATTTGAATTAGCAGGTTACCGCAGTTCTCCAGGGAAGAGAGCACTTGGGGGAAGTGAGGAATGGAACAAGGTGAAGCTGAAGAAGCTTCTAAAGTGTAATGGAACCAAGAGAGCAATCGAAGAGTCATGAACAATGAAAAAAAAATGTGAGGAGTAAATGTGATTCTCACACTTCTGGCTTTGATAAGACAAATCTTAGACTTGGGATCATAAGGATATAGGGGAATCTGGATCCTATTGATGTAGGAAAGATGTCAGGGTTGTGGGAGCCAAGAAAGAATTCTTGAGATGTCTTTGGTGCAAAAAGGTGGTTTTATTAAAGCAAGGGATGGGACCTGTGGGCAGAAAGAGCTGCACCACTGTGAGGAGTGGCCCATTATATACTTTCAAGTTGGGAGGAGGTTAGGGACAGAACAAGCCTCCAAGATACTTTGAAAACAAGGTTTCCAGGACCTTGGGGGGGGCTAGCTATTGTTAGGGAATGGTCATTTATTGCTGTTTAGTAAAAACTCAGTCATGAGACCCTTCAGATGTATATCAGTGAGCCATAGGCTTGGGGGATGATGGCAACAGAAATCTTGGGGAGTTGAGGTAAAGGAAGTTTCCAAAGGACTTTTTCTATATTTGAGGAAACTTAAAGGATCCTGGGGGCTTGGGCTAAGATTACCTTTTGCCCTTAGCAAAGTGTCAGCATTGAGGCTGCTGAGCTCCCAGTGGAGGTCACTCCGCCTGTTTCAAGGGCTTGTCAATGGGCTGTAAGTAGTAAAGAAATTTGATTTTTTTTTTTGCCTTTGTTTCCCACATCAATATTTTGTTGCGATGATGAATTCACTTGGGGATATTTTTAATTTAAGAAGCTTAGATGTATCTCTAGCCTCTTTTCTGGGACAATGTGTGTTTAATTGCCCACTTACCAGTTTATCTCTAGAACCCCTTAAATTGAACACATGTAAAACTAGATTCATGAGCTCTCTCCAAACCTACTTCTGTGCCAGTGTTCTTCATAAGACATGTGCCAGTCTTCATAAAGGCTACAATCACCTACCTGGCAACCCGACCTGAATGCGGGGGCTTCCTTAACTTTACCCTCTCCCTGACCTTCATACCTTCACATACGTACCGACATCCAATTTATCAAATCTTAATACACTTGAATATGTTCCTTTTCTCTCCCCAACTTTAGATCCTCATTATTTCTCATCTAGATTAGTGCTACTTTGCTAGGTTAATAGGTTTTAACTGAAAGGTGGAAAAGTGGAACTTTCTCCTATTAAAAAGAAAAAAATTCCTTATCCCTACTTCACAAATCAACTCTTTACTTAACACTTAGAACTCAACCAAAAATTGCTTCCACTTGGAAACTTTTTCTAACTTCAAAACTAGGATAGGTCACTCAGTTATATGTTCCCTTTTTCTAAGCGCTGTAATTACTTGTTCCGTGTCTGTCCTTCAAACCAAATCGTGAATACCATAAGGATGTGGTCTGTCTCTGTCTTGTGGACCTGTTTCTTTAGTACCTTATAATAGGAGATGTTCAGTAATTCATGAAATGAATGAATGAAAAGCGGTAATGCAATATAACACCATAAAACCCCCCAAAAAACAAAAACAAAAAAACCCATCCATTTGCTTTCATAACATGAAAACTTGCTGATTTACACAGGAGCAATTTTAAGTGGGAGGTACACCAGGAGGCATAAAAGGAAACTAGTTCAAATACCTTTCCAGGGAGTGCTGCTGACATTTTAGAGGAGTTGAAAGAGGGAATTGAAACAATTGGTTAAAATAAAAGTACCTTTACTCCTTCATAGTTACCCAGTGACTTGAATAATTGAGAGCAGGCATACTAGCAACCTTGTAAACAATGGAATCAGCACTAAGTACTATGGCAGTAATGCTTTGTTAAATTTCTTTGAAAATGCCACCCACAGATCTTTCTGATTCCGAGCTGGAGCAAAATGGGAATTATAAAATCATTACCTATTATCACAATGCATTTGAAAATTCTGTAGTCCAAAAAGCGCTATAGCATCCTAAGTGTCAGACATAGGGTGGTCATATTCAGAGGAAAAATTGCCAGGGTCTTAACCCTCAAAAGACCCAGAACAATCTGACAGCCTCCCAGGCAGCTAATGGGGCAGAAAAACTGCTGCAGGTTGAATCTGACCTGCTTTTCTCCCATGGGAACCTCATATTCAAGTTGGCCCCAAGATTCCCTGTTAGCTAACCCTGTCTCAGGGCTCAAGAGAATAGCAAAAGGTATAATTGATCTTTCTTTTTCACTTAAAATTCTTCCAGGGACAAAGTTGATATCTAAAAAAACAGTTCTTAGAATAAATATTGTTCTTCTTTATGTAAAAAAATGTTTTCTTTGAGGACCTTTTCTTTAATTTCCCATGTGATTTTTAACACCTAACCTTTGCTCTTTTATTCCGACAGAATAGTGGTGAATATAGACTAGCATAAGTCACTCAGAAATTTAAAATCTAAACAGAAAAAAGTAATTTAAAAATGAAATATTAACTCATTCTCAACTTTAGTCACTCTGGGGATCTGGGTTAGAGAGACACTCCCTTTTAAGTGGATCCAGTCACGACAGATGCCCTTTTACTTAAAAAAAATTTTTTTTGAATTGTAGGTAATAAGGGATTTCAATTTTATTCAACATTGACTATCTCAGAGGAAAAATTAAAATGCACCAGATTACTAACTATATTAGAATAAGCATAATAGCTTTACTCAGTAAAGAGTCAGTGGGGCTAAGATTTCTGCATAATGAACATTTTTAACAATTAAGCTGGTGAAAATGAATTAAATGATATCATTTAATAATGCATAAATGTGACAACAAGGTTTTTAGTTCCTACATCTAATATTCAGAACCTGAGGCTGGTGTGGGGGGCAGTGGATGAAGGGCCTTTGAAAACAGTTTAATGTGGGCACTGTTCCAATGATGAGGACAATCAATATTCAAGTTTGTCCTTTTGTGTCCACCAGTTACCTTTATAATTTGTCTCGTTAAGATATTTTTATTTAATACACAAATGTAGATTAATCCCTATTTTTTTCATAGTATGTATTAAAGCCAACATACTAGGTTCTTTCCAGGCTTCAGCCATGCAAAAATGGGTGCTCTTGTTGGACATGATAAGGATAATTCCACTAACTGTAAGGATTCTTTGCCTAAGAAGTTGGCAATCAATGATTCTATATGTATATTTATATTATATAACTTTTGGAGCCCAGTGTGCTGACCTGTATATGAAAGGAATTCTTTGAGAAATTCTCTAGAGAATTTTTGTTGGAAGACTCCTTCCTCCACCGCCCCCCCCACCCCACCACATGGCTTTCAAGTTGCTCTGAGTTCTTTCAATCTGCAGCAGCACTATTTTTTTTTTTTAAGGGAAATAAGCCCAAAGAATGTTATCATGAAGACACATATAGAAAAGATGTGGAAGTCATCCAAAACCAGTAGGACTGTGCTCCCATGTGACATCAGTGTTCTCCCCCATGGCATACCTAAGTGTTATGACATACCTCTCTCTACCAACATTTATTTGCTGAGAGTTAAGTCCTTTTCTTCATTAACTTTGAGCATTTTCCATTGTGGGTGTGTTTTTTTTTTTTAAAGATTTTATTTATTTATTTGACAGAGACAGCCAGCGAGAGAGGGAACACAAGCAGGGGGAGTGGGAGAGGAGGAAACAGGCTCCTAGCAGAGGAGCCTGATGTGGGGCTCGATCCCATAACGCCGGGATCACGCCCTGAGCTGAAGGCAGACACTTAACCGCTGTGCCACCCAGGCGCCCCCCATGTTGTTTTTTTTTTTTAATCCTAACCCTTGGTCGTGACCATTCATCTGATATTCTCATATAACGAACTTTCTCAGATTTAATTAGTTCATATTTCATTGAGTTTTTTATTTGATCTTTTATTTCAACAACCCCTGACTAGGCTGCAGATTCATTGGCCCTGTGTGAAGTATTTACTCTGGATTAGTCAGCTATAACTAAAGTGATAAAGGGCAATGTATGGTGTTAAGAAAAAACAAAAAAAACATGGCCACCAAGAGGATTGTGCATAAGATAGTTTATCATTCTTTTAGGGATAGTCCTCTGAATAAATTTAACATAAGAAATGGACTTACTAGTTACTGTCCATTAAATAAATTGCAAATGTTTTTATTGGGATAACATAAATGGCAATAGTGGGGGAAAACACAGAATAAATGCACAGTTTCTAGTGTAATAGAGCTCTGTGTTTTTCTAAAAAGAGTGGAAATACATATTTTGTACATAAAAGTTTGAGGTATAATTATTTCAGTAACTCCACTTCCTTCCATTATTATGAAATTACTTTACTCAAGTGTTTTCAACACTTAATAATTAATTTTTGCTCCAGATCAAATCAGATACAAATCCTTAATAAAAACATTTTCAGATGTCACTAATGACACTTTAAGAAATATATAACCGTAAGCAGATGTGATTGACTTTTCTATGTCAGCCATTATCAATGAAATGTACCAATTCTTTCTTTCATCATGTTCTTTAATTGCAGATCACTTTAATATTAATCTCAAAATGCATTTTGTTCCCCTAAAATTGCTCCTTTATTTCTTAAAATACTCAGTTTTGAAATAAAGTACACATTTAACTCATGAATTTCGACCCATTTTTTAAAAATTTTATAAGCTACTTCTTCATTTTATGAAGATAGGTCATAATTGCTCTTATCTAACTCGCATTGCACATGCTTTCAATATGCCAGGTCTGAACCTTAGACGTATTGTTTTACATACCTTTATTGCTCTGATTATTTTTTCCAAAATGACACATATTTTTCCAAAATGACGTATTTTTCCAAAATGACACTCCAGTGTACTAAACATTTTTGATATACCTAAAATTTATCATTTTTTCTCTCTTCATTTCCTTGCAACACTTTTTTTAGTGATACTTTCTCAAAAGGAATTCTCATGCTTAAATAACTTTAAAGGTAGGAGACAGTGTTTTAAATGAATTATAAATTGACATTCAAAATTTTGTATCTTTGAATGTGAGCATATATGGAAAAGTTAGACGTAGAGCAAAATAAATTGTTCCAAGCAAGGCACCTTTTTATTCATTCATTCTGTATGTTATTGTAATTCACTCATGAAATGTATGAATTGTGTAATATTAATATCTGGTTTGTCTTTAAATTCTTTTTTATTCCCTTTGAAAATCTCCAGTAGAGGACAAATGAGTTGGTGGATTACAAATAATAATCTTAATTCTGCATTGTAATAACATCATATTAAAATAGTTAAGTTCTAAATCCACTGTATAAAAGTAAAATATTGGGGAAGGTAATATTAAAAAAACAAAAATAGGCTACTTTTATCTCATAAGATTTTAAATTTTTAAAAATTACTTTAAAAATAAAAATTACTAACTTTAAAAATCCCCAGTGCTGATAAATTTCTTGACCTATTGTGTGCTCTCAATAAATATTTGTTGAATAAATGAATACCCAAGGTTAAAAAAATTACTAACCTGCTTCGAATAAGGGTGGTTATCTGCCATTGAATGGCTTGCAGGATTCCCTTTCAGATGTATAATGAAACAATCTCTAAGAGTGTATACTTTGCAAAATACACACAAGTGGCTTTTTAAAAAAGATATATTTATTTGAGAGAGGGAGGGCAGCTGGAGGGGTAGAGGGAGAGAGAGAATCTTCAGCAGACTCTGTGCTGAGCACAAAGCCTAACCCAGGGTTCCATCTTACAACCCTAGGTCATGACCTGAGCTGAAACCAAGAGTCAGACAATCAATTGAGCCACATAGGCAAACCCCATAAGTGGTTTTAAAACTGTTATTGTTAGAGGCTGGAAGATTTCTGACAGGCATATTAGAAAAAGACTATGGACTGGTAAAAGTGATCCTGGTGAGGGCTCAGAAAGGAAAAGGGAGCTATAGAGAAGTTCCGTTTTAGAGAGTATGTAAGTAATCATGTACAGAATGTTAGTAGAAATATGGTGGCAAAGACCATTCCGATGAAGTCTCAGATAGAAATGAGGAACATGTTACTGGTCAATGGAGAAAAGGTGGTGGTGGTTATAAGTGGCAAAGAACTTGTAAAGGGATGGAAAAACAATGCAAATGGAAGTGGAAAATAAAACCAGAGTAGCAATACTTCTGTCAGACAAAATACCCTTTGAAGAGACTTAACAAGAGACAAAGATGGGCATTATATAATGATAAAGGGATCAATCCAACAAGAAGATATAACATATTTGTAAAGACCTATGCAGCCAACACTGGGGAGCATAAATACACAAAGCATATATTAATAGACATAAAGAGAGAAATTAATGGTACTACAATAATAATAGGGGACTTTAACACTACACTTACATCGATGGATAGATCATCCAGACACAAAAATCAATAAGAAAACAGTATCTTTGAATGACACATTGGACCAGATGTATATAACGGTATATACAGAACATTCCATCTCAGAACAACAGAATACACACTTTCTAAGTGCCCATAGAACAGTCTCCAGAAGAGATCACATATTAGGTCATAAAACAAGCCTCAATAAATTTAAGAAGACTGGAATCATACCATCTACCTTTTCCTTTCACCATGGCATGAAACTAGAAATCCAGAGGAAAAAATCTGGAAAAAACAAAAACATGCGGAGACTAAACAATATGATAAATAACAAATGGGTCAATGAAGCAATCAAAGAAGAAATAAAAAAATACATGGAGACAAAAAAAATGAAAACACAACTGTCCAAAATCTCTGGGACATAGAAAAAGCAGTTCTAAGAGGGATGGTAATACAGTCCTACCTCAATAAACAAGAAAAAACTCGATCTAACTTTATGTCCAAAGGAACTAGAAAAAGAGCAAAACCCAAGGTAAATAGAGGAATGGAAATAATTAAGAAAGCAGAAGTAAATGAGGTACAGACACAATAGGAAAAAAATGAAACCAAGAGCTGGTTCTTTGGAAAAAAAACAAAACAAATCCTTAGCCAGATTCACTTAAAAAAAAATGACCTAGATAAATCAGAAATGAGAGGAAAAGTAACATCTGACACCACAGAAAAACAAAAGATTTTAAGAGAATACTATAAAAAATTATGACAACAAACTGGACAACCTAGAAGAAATGGATAAATTCCTAGAAACCACAGTCTTCCAAAACTGAACCAGGAAGAAATAGAAAATCTGAACAAACTGATTACAAGTTATGAAACTGAATTGGTACTAAAACAAAAACAAAACAAAACTACCAAAAAATAAAAGTCCAGGATGAAATGGATCCACAGGTGAATTCTACCAGACATTTAAAGGAGAGTTAATGCCTATCCTCCTCAAACTATTCCAAAAAAATTGAAGAGGAAGGAGAGCTTCCAAATACATTCTAGGAGGCCAACATTACCCTGATACCAAAACCAGAAAAAGAAACCACAAAAAGAGAAAACTACAGGCCAGTATCCCTGACGAACATAGATGCAAAAATCCTCAACAAAGTATTAGCAAACTGCATTGTAATACTAGATTAAAAAGAACATTCACCATGATCAGATGTGATTACCAAGATGCAAGATGGTTTAATAGTCACAAAATCAATGTCATACACCATATCAAGAGAAGGAAGGATAGAAACCATGTCATTTCAATAGATACAGAAGAAGCATTTGACAAGATTCAATATCTACTCATGATAAAAACTCAACAAAATGAATTTAGAGAAAACATCTCTCAACACAGTAAGACTATAAATGAAAAGAACACAGCAAACATACTCAGAGATAAAGAGAGCTTCTGGGGTGCCTGGGCGGCTTAGTCAGTTATGCGTCCAACTCTTGGTTTCAGCTCAGGTCGTGACAGGGTCATGACATCGAGCCCCCTTTCAGGCTCCGTGCTCAGCACAGAGTCTGCTTGAGTTTCTCTCTCCCTCTCCCTCTGCCCCTCCCTCTGCTCATGTGCATGTGCACTCTCCCTCTTAATAAAACAAACAAACAAACAACAAAAAAAAAACCTTCTAAGGTCAGAATAAGACAAGGATCTCCACTCTGACCACTTTTATTCAACATAGCACTGAAAGTCCTAGCCACAGCAATCAGACAAGAAACAAGAAGCATCCATACTGATAAAAGTAACACTGTCACTGTTTGCAGAGAACGTGATACTATATGTAGAAAATCCTAAAGACTCTACCAAAAAACTACTAAAACAGATTCAGCAAGGTGGCAGGATACAAAATCAATACCTAGATATTGGTAGTGTTTCTGTATACTAACAATGATCACAGAGCATATTCCTCTGTCTACCCATTTTGCTTGACTCTGTGTTTGTTTCTCTGGATTAGGCCAAATGGCTACTTCTCCTAACATTGAAGAAGTGGTCTTGTGTATGGTGTCCCCTAAGCAGACTGTGTGCTTGTTGACTTTTGCTGGCTGGCTGGAGGAGCTGTGGCTGTATATGCTGGTTACTCTTTTAAACTGTGGCTTTTTACAGAAAGAATAAAGAAAAAAATACTAATAAAAAAGGAAAAAGAAAAAATGAAATGAAAAAATGAAAATAATAGAAGAAAAAGCTTTTTAAAATGAAAAAAAAGAGAAAAAAAAACCAGAAAAAAAAAGATTTTTTTAAAGTAAAAAAATAAAATTTAAAAGAAATAACACACAACTTTGACTTGTTCCCTGTGCCCCAGCATCATAGGGTGGCGGGTATAGGTTTGTAAACCCTTGGCTCCCTGACTTGCAAGCTTATTGTGAGCTAGTCTTCAGTCTGGGCTTTTAAGGTGGAGGAGGAAAGAGTGTTCCCCCCCTTTTAAGCCCTGGCTTATTATCTGTGCCCCGAGACTAGGGGTAGTATGGCCTTATGGACCCTGGGCTCACTGAGGTTGCAAATGCACTCAGTTTAGGAGACCTGCCTGTTTGGGTGTCCCGACCCTGCTCTAGCTGTTGGCTTTTAAGGTGGAGTGGGAATGTAAATTGTTTCAATCTCTAGCCCCTCTCACCAGAAGAGCTCTCCCAGTAGCAACTCGGTGGTGTTCTAGTGTTCTCTCTTATATATGCTAGTTGCTCTTCTAAACTGTGGTGTTTTGTTTTGTTTTGTTTTGTTTTGTTTTTCTGTGCCCAAGGACAGAGGGATCCTTTCTGGTCCCTCAGGACTATCCCTCCCCTCTGCCTTTCCTGGCACTGGGGGGTGGGAGTTCGCTTTTTTATCATGTCTCCATCTCTCTCTGCCTTCTCTCTGCCTTCGGTTGTTCAGTAGCTCTTCAGTCCGCTCTCAGTTATTCTTCAGGAGGAATTGTTCCATTCGTAGGTGCAATTTGGTGTGTTCCAAGGAGGATGTTACATCTTGAACCGGAACCCTAGCTGAGGAGCTTTCTTATCTTTTTTAAAAGATTGATTTATTTAAGAGAGAGTGCATGTGAGCCGGTGGAAAAGCAGAGGGAGAGGAAGACAAGCAGACTGTCCACTGAGTGGGTAGCCCAATGCCAAGCTCGATCCCAGGACCACGAGATCTCGACTTGAGCTGAAATCAAGAGTTGGACACTGAAGTGACTGAGCCATGCAGCCACCTCTAGCCAAGGAGATTTCTAAGCCAAGTGTTGAAGGAGCAGCTTATTTCCTCCTGACTGCTTGCAATAAAATGAAAGATGAGAGAAATAAATCGAAGAATTTGTTAAGCAATAAGAAGGAACTAGAATTTAGAGATTTGAAAATTTTTAGCCTATTTGCCAAAAAAAAAAAAAAAAAAAAAGCCTGTTCCAAAGAGAATACTCAGAGTGTGACTGACTGCCTATGTTAATAAGGAAATTACAGTGGGTATAAACCATGGACCCAATCAGCCACCTCATGGAAGCCAGGAATAGAGATGGGATTAAACCAGCAAGAATACTGCCAGCTGGGACTAAAGAGAACACAGCTAAATCGGATGGAAGTAGGAAGGCTGCTGGATTTCTTTGGTTCTATAGGACAAAATGGTAAAGTTTTTTTTGGTTGGGAACTTGTGCTGTTCTTCAAGTAAAGGGGAGAATGGCCGTGAACTTGATGCAGATATCATTAGGGCCACCACCTCAGGTCAGCCTGACACTGAAGCCATAAGAGCAGAGTTGCCCAGAGCCTTACAGGGCACATTGCCTGTCCAGCAGAATATTATAATTTTTATTAATATTGATAAGATATTTTCCTGGCAGCAGTGTTCACCATCTATTTTTTTCACCTATTTTTACATAAAACTACAGAAGTAAGACTTTATAAATATTAAATATTACCAGTTCTTTATATTATTACCAATAGAGAGTACTCTAGTTGAATAAAAACTTGGCAGGGAATGAAATTATTTTGATTATTGATTTATCTTTCTCTTGATTATCAATTTATCTTACTCATTAATTATGTGATTTTTGGCTGAGCCCTGTCATTCTCTCTGCTTGGGAATTTTCATGAAGACAGTAATACTTAATCTACATACTTCCTCAGGTTTTTGTGAGCAAAATAACTCTGGTAATACTGTAATTTGGAAATGTGAATGATAAAATATAAGATCAATTATTGCTGGTATAGTTTTAGCAGTTAAAATAGATGTGATTATTTGAGTAATGATAGTTACACTTAAATATAGCTGCTTCTCTGCTGGATATGCAATTAAATTTGTTAGTGTGTGAATGTTTTTGCCTTATTGGTATATTAGTGTTCATTGTACATCTTAAAATATTTGGAGCAGAAAATGCTCTTTATTACCACTTACATAAGAATTTAAGTTCTCAAGGTAAAGGTGTTTTAGCTTTAGCTTTAGGAAAACCTACTTATAATTGTTGGTGTCCCTCCTGCTAATGTCACTTAAATGTAAAGCATGATTTTATATTAATCATGAGACATCACCTTGACATTTAAAGGGAAAGAAAACATTTTATGAGATTGCAAATGAGCACTTAAGATATTGAAGTGTCTCTTTGATGAAAAAGCAAAATGGTTTTTTGTTTTTAAAAAATGCCAACTTTCTTCTCCAAAGTAACATATGCCGGAGTAGCCTACCTGGATCTGTGGTGAAGAAGCCAGCCCGTAATTCTTCAAATTATCATTGGGTTTTGCTGTAATGGAATTCCATTTTTTTTTTTTATCTTGAAAGATAGACCTATTTAGGAAGTAACTTTCAAAAAGTCTGCTTTGGGGATGAGGAAATTATGCTTTGAGGAAAAACAGACAAATCAACCATTTTTTAAGTGACATTTATTTAATGGGATTATACATTTTGTGGATGACAGATGCATTTACCCTCTTCAAACAGGTTCAGAATGTGTGAGAGCCACAGGGGGGTCAAGTGGGAGATGACATTGAGGCTTCAGGACATTGAAAGGGGTCTGGGAATCCATATGTATGACTACAGACTGAAGAGCTCATTTTTCAAGTGTAGGCTGGTGTTTATATTGCTTTGCCAATATATATACTAACATTCATTTGCCACTTGCCATTATCAATTAATCTGTTGGTACTAGAATTACAACTGCCATCAGTTGAATACCTACATATTTTTTTAAGAAAAATTTATTTATACTGAGGTGGCCCTGATGCCATGTTGGCCTACATAAACGAAACTCTAAGGTCCTTAGTGCCTTAAGTTTACAAAATTGAAACCTAAGGACAACTATTCACAAACAGCCAGTGGATGCTTTAAGCTATAAAGCCAGTCTATAATTTCCTTACTTTGCTTCTGCCTTTTCTGTGTCAAAGCCTCTCCCCCAGGTTCCTCTCATGGAGTGCTCTTCAGCCATTCGGGTTTGGAGCTGCCTGATTTGAATGGAGTTTTGCTCAAATAAGTTATTTAGATTTTTAATACGTCTTAGTTTTTTAACACCACTGTCTAAACCTAATACAGAAATTAAGAATTCAGAGATTACATGGGACACCTGGGTGGCTCAGTTGGTTAAGCATCCAACTCTTGATTTCTGCTTAGGTCATGATCTCAGAGTAGTGGGATCAAGCCAGGCAGCTGGAGTTGTGCTCCACACTCAGTGGGGAGTCTGCTGGAGATTCTTCCTCTCCTTCCCCTTCTGCCCTCCCCCCCAAGCCTGTTTGTGTGCATTCTCTCTCTCAAATAAATGAATAAATCTAAAGAGAGAGAGAGAGAGAGAGAAGAAAGAAAGAAAGAAAGAAAGAAAGAAAGAAAGAAAGAAAAGAAAAGAAAGAAAAAGAAAGAAAGAAAGAAAGAAAGAAAGAAAGAAAGAAAGAAAGAAAGAAAGAGAGAAAAGGTTACAGAGCTTGGGGAAAGAGTTGTCAAAACAAATTTGTAAACAAGATAAATTCAGATGAAACAATCCTTCTCAGCATATATTATGAAGGTTACTCACATCCATTTCCAAATCAGTGATATACTTGGTTTTAAAAAGGAAAATAGTTTATACATTCAGTATGTTCATACGTACATAAAAACATAAACATAATGCAAATTACATCCACAGAGAAAAGGAGAGTTTTTAAAAATCAATTATGTTTGGATTTTGAAACTATTCAGTCTTTTTCAGGTTCCTTTTAAATTTCCAGTAACTTACATGAAAAGTATAAATTGCTCTTACAGTTGAAAAGAAACATTTAAGCAAAATCACTCTACATAGCAAAAATTGAATCTTTATTTTTTTCTTGTTTTACTTCTTTTAGCTTTCCATAGGTTGCTGTAGGAATTAGATTAATACAGTCAAAGCTTCCTGGGACTTGAAAGTGTTCAAACATTTACTGATTCAACGATATTATTTATTAACAAATCTAGCCATCATTTTAAAGCACTTGAGATAAACTAAAGAATATAGCAACTATGGTTCATTTATTTGCAGAACTTAGTCTAAAAGGATTATGGAAATTACAATAAGCAACACAATCAAGTAAAGTCTAAAACTAAAGGAAAATAATGAGTTGTAATAAATAGGACAAAGATTTTTAATGTATAAAGAGCTCATAAAAGCTGATAGCAAAATCACAAAAACACCAGTCTTAAAACTTGTCAGAGTCAGGAATAGACAAAAATGTGAATAATGAACCTGGGGAGGAAGCCAATGTTCTACTCATTATTATGTAAATACAATGAAGGGTACCTCTCTCAATACCTCTTTCTCTGTTGGCCAAGATAAGGTTGGTAAGGGTAAGTTCAGTCTAGCTCACACAAACTTACTGTAATTCAATATAACTTTTTTTTTTAATATTACAAAGGTCACTACAATATGGACAAAGTTTTTCTTAAAAATAAGCACAAAAGTAGTAAAATTCAAACCAATATTGATAGCAAAGGCATTTAATAAGGAATTATCTACATATGTGTAAAAAAGGTAATATAAAAAATATTAGTATATTCCTTCCCTGTGTAGTTTTATATACAGTTCTCCATGGTTTCTTGAGACACTGATCTGTGGAGAGAAGGGAAGAAGAGGTGAAGGAACAGGCTGAAGGAGAGACAGGGCATAAGGATTGTTGGAACAAAGCATTTATTCAATTCTAACCTCTGGCATCCAAAATGGGGTTTTTGAGTGTTCATCGGGAACGTTCTTGAATTGCCAGGCTTTGTGAAGAAAATCGTATTTTTCTGAATTCCTAAGGACCTATCAAAAGACAGGCTTCAGGGAGATTTTCCCACTAGAGAAGACCTCTCCTCTGCGCCTGATCTAGGATGTGAGGCAGCAGGAGACATGAGGGGCTCCAGAATGATGATGCATATCATGTGGTCCTCAGGTAGCCTTCAGCTTCTCCCTATTCCCTGTGAGGTGATGCAGAATTGCTAGCAGCCAAAGTCTGGAAGCCAGGAAAATAAGCATATGACTGGGACTTGGGTTCCAAAAACAGGTACCAGCTCTTCACTCCAAAATGCCAGTGAGACCCCATCATGCTTTAGTGATTGCCAGTCAGGACCCAGGCCCAACCAGGAAGGAACCAAAAGATCAATCCTAAGAGTTCTTTTCCACTTTGGTAAAGGAATAGTAAGTACTGATTGTGAAGTCCTATGCCAGTTGGAAGCCTTTTGAAATTGACACTCATGACTGATGATTTAATTTAATTCCCAGAGAGCAGGTAACACATTTCACATTTTGTGTGTCTCCTAGGTCACTCCCATCAGTCATTACAATTACTTAGACCTATTATGAATTATATCTTCACCTAGTGAGTTGTTTTTATTTAAGACTCTGGGACATAGGTTTCTATCTTTTTTTTTTCTTTAAACAATACTAACCAATGAATGAATTGTTTTAGAATAGAATTTAGACCTCCTCTCCCTGGTATGTGACTGTTGATTGAGGCATGGAATCGTTAAAACCTGACTTGGGATGCAATTTTTCCTGTCACAGCAAGACCAGACACTTCACATTACCCCCTCTGACAAAGGTGTTAGAAATACATAAATTTGTATTTCAATGCCAGGACTTTAATATATGATGCTACATGACTCTTCAATTATGAATGCTTATGATGTTGTTAAAGAACAATAACTCTCTTCTGCATTTGATTTCACAAGTACGTGATTCAATAGGATTTACCAAACCAAACAATGTGCTTCTGTATAAATAATTATAGTGTATCCTAATGAGTACTTGATTTTAACTAAAATTCACCCCAAATTGCAATATCATGAGTTGATCAAATCTTCACTGTAGCAGTGTTAGAAAACCCATCTTAACTTCTCCTATATCAACACTGATACAGAAAATATTTCTTACATTACGAAGTACTCTATTTTCATCCTGGTTCACAGGCTTTCTATTTTCACAGATTTTCATTCTTGATCAATATCTTGGTTAATTTACAATATTTGTATACAAAGGAACAAATGAACACTGGCAAAATATGAGATCTGATAAATATCAGAGTTAGTAGATATAGAATTTTATCTATCCAGAAGGTAAGCTAAAGATATGTCTTTAAAAGATATATTTCCCCCATTTTAAGAAAGATGTGGGCAGTAGAGTCTGTTCTACCATAGATTAATATCTAGCGATTACAGAGCCCGTAGCCTTCTGTCTTGAAGGATGGACCTCATCTTCTCAAATGCAGGCTTTGATTAAAAGGAAGATAAATGAGAACTATTTTATTGGTTCTTTCCTGCCCATTTCTGAACTGACATACCCATTTAAATTCCATTTATTTCTCTTTCTTAAAGGCTCATACCTCCCATCCCCACAACGTATTGTCACCTTTCTTTTAGTCTCTGGGTAGCTTAGACCTACCTAGTGAAAAAAATGAACAAGATCATTCTGTTTCAAAACTAATTAGGAAAATAAGGGGCAACAACATTCATGGAAGAAGAAGCCAGAGAAAACTTGGATAAGAGAGAGATCTCTGGAAGTCCTAATTGGGACTAGTTGGGAAGGGCCAGAAAGAGCTTGCTCTCTCTTTGCATATGAAAACTTCTGCATTGGTAGAAGAGCCCAGAGACTGAATCAAGATTCAGGGCTTTTCATTCCAGCTGTGACACTGGCTGTATGTCACCTCCACAGGACTTGTAACCTCTCATTAAAGAGATAATACCTATCTCACAGGTTTTGAGGACTCTTTCAGATAATTAGTATAACAGGACTTTTGAAAAAGACTGTAGTACGTTAGTGTAAGTTATTAAGTTAAAATTTGAGGTCAAAATGGAGGTCATTGAAGTCCTCTTTCTTTTTTTTTTTTTTAAGATTTTTTATTTATTTATTAGACAGAGATAGAGACAGCCAGCGAGAGAGGGAACACAAGCAGGGGGAGTGGGAGAGGAAGAAGCAGGCTCATAGCTGAGGAGCCTGACGTGGGGCTCGATCCCATAACGCCGGGATCACGCCCTGAGCTGAAGGCAGACGCTTAACCGCTGTGCCACCCAGGTGCCCCAGGACTCAGTATTCTTATTAAATGGTTTAATTTCTCAGGTCAGTACATTTAGAAATAACTATGAGCCCTTGTTACATTTTATTCTTGATAAATGTTTTCCAATATGTATACTTCCTCTCTGGGTTCATGAGAAAAAATGATCGTACAAGTCAGTTCACTTAATGTTATTGAGTGCTTACTGTATATCAGGCATTGTGCTAGGAAATTTGAATACATTATTTTCCTATGTAATCCTTCCAATAACTTTATAAAGATGTCCTTTTTTCTACATAGGAGACAGTGGCCTGAAGTAGTAAATCAGGGTAATATTTTTATATATGAAACTATTGTTTTTCCCCTGTGTATTTTTTGTTGCTCATTCATCCATAGTTAGGATATTTTATGAACAATGCCTCAGTCACCACAGAATTTTATAATGCTAGTAAAAAAAACTTCATTTTTTAAAAAGATTTTATTTATTTATTTGACACAGAGACAGCCAGCAAGAGAGGGAACACAAGCGGGGCAGCGGGAGAGGAAGAAGCAGGCTCCCAGCGGCAGAGCCTGATGCGGGGCTCAATCCCAGAATGCCGGGATCACGCCCTGAACCGAAGGCAGATGTTTAATGACTGTGCTACCCAGGCACCCCCCCAAAAAAACTTCATTTCTTTCAAAACTATAGTTTGAGTAACTAATAATAGTAGTTAATTTTGTTTTGATTTCTTACTCTACAATATCAAGTTTTAAAATATTTTACATTGGGGCTCTTGGGTGGCTCAGTTGGTTAAGCATCTGACTCTTGATTCCGGCTCAGGTCAGGATCTCAGGATCCTGGGATCTAGCTGCATCGGGGCTCTGCATTCAGCAAGGAGTCTGCTGGAGATTCTCCTCTCCCTTTGCCCCTCCCCCCTGCTCATGCTCACTCTGTCTCTAAAATAAATCTTTAAAAAAAAAACGAAGTATTTCATTTCGGAGATACATGCTATGATCATCACATTTTTATAAAGCTATATCCGTGGTTTTATAAAAACCTTGCACACACCTAAGGTGTCTTTTCCAGGTTACGTAGAAATTAAGTAGAATGAGGCTTCAGAAGTCTAAGCTTTAACCCCAACTAAAGACCTGAGAGACTGGGGAAGTTCTAATGCCCTGTGATGTTCTGATTTTTAGATGAGCCCAACTAAAGAGGAGATGATTTAAGAAAGTATAAGTTGGTGGTCCAAAGGTCTAGTGCACCTGTGCCTTTGTAATGCAGTTAGACACTGGAGAAATTGCAAGAGCTGAGAGAGTTCCTCTAAGCTCACCATCAAACCAGAGTAGAAGAAATGTTAGCATGGTACATCTAGGTAGATGGCCAAATGTAACTTGTTGACCTCATACCATTTTCATGTGTCTTCAGCATTGCAAGTAAAGTAGTATGATTTTTCCTGATCCGTAGAAAACACAGAGATGGAGCATGATGAAACTCTGTTAAATTTCTTAGAGCTCTAGAAAAGTCCAAGACCTGCCATATCTTCTCAGGACCTCTCAGGTGGGGAGGAGAAAAGGTGGAAATTGCAGAACTAACTGAAAAAGCTGCCCAGACAGGAAATGTGCGCCCCAGTGACTGCTTGGACAGAAACTGGAGGACACAGTGGGATCACCACCAGGACGGGGTTTCTCATGAAGCTGCTGAAGCTTAAGTCTCACGGCTCCTAACTTGTAGGAGTTCCTCTAAAGACATGAAATGTATTGAAATTACCTTATTATTTTCAAATACTCTAATTGAAGGTTAAACTGCAAAAATGTACAGATTTAAAATGTGTTCAGTGAATCTTGAAAAATGTGTACCCTCATGTAACCATCAATCATGTCAAGATACATAACAGTCTGATAACGATATCTTTCTGAACACCAGAAAGTTCTCTTGTGCCTTCAGGTATTCTATTCCACACTCAGAGGCAAAAGCTCTTTCTATTCAATTTTTTTTTCTAGCTTGTTTTGGCTATCCTCAGTGTATTCATTTTCATATAAATCTTTGAATCCCCTTATAATTTCTTCAAAAAGACTTTTAACTTGGCAGTTAGTTACCAAGTTAAACTCTACCTTAGTCTCCTTAGTACTCAGTGCCTGTTGATACTGTGTTCTCTCAGCCTTCCAGTTATCACTTTTTCTGAGCAGCTTGGGGTCTCATGCAATGTGTGCATAGTTCAAGAAATAGCCAAGGGGCTGCGGAGACATGAATGCAGGTTTTGGGAACATTTATGATTCATTTTAAATAGCATTTCCCCCCCCTCACTTTCCAGCTGTTTTTGACCTTCAACTGTGGCCTCTGACTTCAGCCCATTGGGACTTCACTGTTGGAGAATCTATTTCATGAGCATGGTTTAGCAGAAAAAAAGCTGGACAGATCTAGTTTTATCCAGTCTCTTTCTCTTCTTTCAAGGAACATATAACCTCTGGTTTCTGAATCGTTTTGTTCACTCTCCAGCGTCTTGACAATTAACTTAAAAAAAAAAATGTCTGGTCAGAAAGCATAATTGTCTTTGAAAGACTTTTAATTTCCTATATGATATTCTAGTATTTGCAGATGCTGGACCTGTCCTCTCCTTTTAAAAAGTCATGGAAAGAATGTATTTTTAACTGCATTCTGTTAAGAGCACTGCGCCTTTCGATAGCGACTCTAGAGCCCTTCATTTATTCAGGGTAGTATTAGAGTCGTGGCAGGCATTTTGGGGATCTGTTGAAGCAAAAACAGAGCTGGCAATACATATAGTTTGAATTTATTGGGATATTAGGTGATTCTCAAATAGATTATTGCTAGCATTCTGTAAATGGATGGCTTCCAGAGATATTCTTATTGCCTGTTGCACTTTCTCAGCTGATATAATAACTTAAGTGCATAGTGCCAGAGGTTACCTAACACAAGAAATATATGGGTAGTGGGTGAGAACAAGATTTGACATGTTCAAAGCCAGAAGATTTTTCCCCTTTAATATACTTTATTTTTAAAACAGCTTTAGATTTGTAGAAAAATTGTGAAGATAGTACAGAGGGTTTCCTTATATTCCACACTTAGCTTACTTGATCTGCTTTATATATTAGTATGGTAACATTTCTTATAATTAATGACTTATTACTAAAATATTGTGATTAATCAAAGCCCATACTTTACTGATACTTCCTTAGCTTTTGTCTAATGTACTTTTTCTATTCCAAAATCCCATCTGGGATACCAGATTACGTTTAGTATATCTCTTAGACTCTACTTGGCTGTGACTATCTCTGTTTTCCTTGTTTTTTGATGATCTCAACAGTTTTGAGGTGTGCTAGTTGGGCATTTTGTAGAATGCCCCTCAACTGGATTTTGTCTGATGATTTCATTATGATTAGGTCGGGGTTATGGGTTTGATGACCCAGGAGGACCACAGAGTTACCTCTGTGTAGCTGTTGTCATCACTTCATGTCTGGGTAGTGGCTATCAAGATGACTTCTCATTATTGATGTTTGTCAGGGTTCTGAGGTAAGCTTCATCAGGTTTCTCCTCTGTGAAATCACTCCTCCCCCTTTCTAAACTGTATCCTTTGTAAGGAAGTCACTATGTATCCCCCACTCTAGGAGTGAAGGGCTGTGTTCCACGTCCTTAAGGGTAGGGTATCTACATAATTATTTGGAGTTCTGCCTGGAAGATTTGGATTATCTCCCCCATTCATTCATTCATTCATTCATTCATTCATTCAGGTATGGACTCATATTGTTTATATATATATATACACTGTGGCTTTAATCTGGTATTACTTTATTATTTTTGCTCAAATTATTCTAGGTTTGACCATTGAGAGCTCTTTCAATTGGCTCCTGTGTCCCTTTGGTTTACCTCCATTCCCATCTTGAAAACCAGAAGATAATCTGTGCAAGTTTTCAAGTCCTGTCTGTCAGGAAGTTGTAACTACCAGGAAAGTATAATTATTAATGTCATACATGAAGATAATGTAAGAATCACACCATATGGAATTTACCCAAGCCTCTTTATTTGTAGGTCATATCCCTCTAGTAGAACTATAAACAATGAGTTTGTCTTCATGTGAAATCATATATTATGAACCCAGTCATCAATAATAAAATTTGATCAAGAGGTAGTCGAATTATTTATTACCAATAATTAAAAAATTCTTGTCATTGGAAAAGGGACTTAAGATGTAGTCAAAGTGTAGGAAACAGGATTAAAGTGTGAGTAATTTCTCTGGAGGTTGATAGTCACAGTGGCGTTGAGCTTTGTTACAGTTGTAAATTGCTATGTGTTTTCTCATTCTAAGTAAATGCTTGTTTTTGTACCTAATTCAGTGTCTGTAATTTTATGGTTTCATTAAATCCTCCCCTGCCCACCACCAGATGCACACATTTCAGTACATACAAAACCTGGATCCACTGCTGGGTAACGTAGAGCTCAGTCTGTGTGCAGCGTATGGCTGGAGACCGTCTCTGTGCAGGACCCTTAGCAAGACATTGCATGCTCTCCAGCGCTCAGATGCAAGAGAGAATTCATGAAAGGTTGGGGATTTTGTTTCCTTTTTCTTTCTTTCATTTTTTTTTAACATCCATGGAATGGATCTTGTAAAAGAAATTAGGTTCAGCTATAAAAAATTAAACTTACTGTTGGGCTCTTATGGTGGTTAAATAAATTCCTTAAGCCCACAGAACTGGTAAATGGTGACGGATTTCCAACACAAATCCATCGATTTCAAAATAGAGCCTTAAATATGGGAGTAATGAAAATACAGATGTGCCAGCTACATTTTAAACTTTCATGTATTCTTGAGTTCCCTTTGAATATAAGGATATGTACATGTGAGTCCTGGAAGTCATGTGAGAGAAGATACTTGTGAGAAATAAAATTATATCCTTTATTAAGGTTTTTTGCTTCTGGACTCTGTACAAGTTACCTCTTAGAGGTTTTTACAAATGTTAGTTACTGACATAAACTTCCTAACAATCTGATGAGATGAAGTGTCATGTTACCTCCTTTTATAATATCAGGAACTGTGAAGGGTTGGAGATTGTACCTTATTTCTAGCCAATTGGTTAGCCTGATAAAGTTGGATAGATGCTGACAGAAAACATGCACCTTAGAGACAAAGGACTTCATCGCTAATGGTGTAGCGGGACCATGAACTTCATATCAGTTCCCCTGGTCTCCCCAGTTCCCATAGTGGGAGATGCCCTGGTGGGCCAGGTGGATGCTGGGTACTCAGTCTGTTTGTGTCATAAATAATAAACGATAACTTAGTTAAAACCCTGACCTATAAAGGAGTCTGCTAGCCAACTTGCCCAACTTCTGACTTGGAGAGATCTATATATATCTTCTCTGATCCAAATCAGAAAAGAAAGCTGCCATGTGACCCACAGGGAGACCCTATCTTTATCTTTCAAGACTGTTTGGTACCCAAACCTCTGAAAAGTTAGGCCAGGGCAAGATCTGTCACAAGCATGTGGAAGCATCGTGGAGAACTGTCCGCTGGCATATAGATGAGGAAGCAGGTTGAGTAATTGGTCTGTGCTTGCTCGGTTAGTAGGATTTTTGGCAGGGATGGCAAAGCTGGAAAGTCAGGCTTCCAGAGGTCTTAACCACTACTAGATTTTTCTTAGTAGTCTCCAGATGTGGGGAGGAACATCACCAAAAGCTAATCGATTAGTAAACATCTGTGTTTCTGTTCTATGTAGGCACTATACAGCTTCCTCTGTTCCCAGGGGGGAGATAGTTGGATTCCTTTTTGTAAATCCTTAGGAATCTCTCCCTTAAACACCTCTAGGAGAATTTCTCTTATTCTTCAGGACCCCGTCGGGAATGGGGACATCTGATTTACCTTCTTCTCTATTTAGGAGCACGGTCTTCTGAAAGTCCTTCTCACACAAACAGTGTCAGTTCTGCAAATAACACAAAGTGACAGAATTATAAAATGTTGCCCTAAAAAGGGTCTCTTGTCAATCTAAAAATTACCAAATAAAGACAAGAAGGCTCAAAGTAGTTAAATGCTCACAATCATACATGAAATTAGCACATCTGCTTTCTAACTTTGATTTTGGGAGCTTTCGACCATATACCGTGCTAAGTAACATGAGCTTCACAGTTTCAGATTTTGTGCTGGAGTTTTCTGTCCCTGAATTTCTTGAAGAGACAATATCATAAGTCTTGCAGAGCACTAAAGACAGCCACAAGTCAAAATGGACACTTCAGAGATTTTTTTCAACCTGAGGACAGTGACTACACAAACCCAAACATAATTAACATTAAAAAAAAATTCTTAACTTTTCACCGAACTCAAATTACTCACCAGTGATACAACATTATCTGGGAGCAGTAAAGCAATTACAGAAACAAATACTTTTCAGTAAAATGAAATAGACCCAGGTGGAAGACCTATTTATATCTGCCTCTCACCCTCCCTTTTTTTTTTTCTGGACTGAGTTTCAAGGAGAAATGAAATTTTGGGATTGGATGACTCAATTATGTAAATGCATTAATTATATATGGAACAGATCCTATTTTGTTGTTTTTTTTTCCTACTTCTCCTTATGACTAGGAGAATTGTTTTTAGATACATGCATTTTCCAGGGTTCTGAGAAGGTAAATGTTCCATAAATGTGCACCACTTAGAAATACAGTTCAATTAACTGTGTCCTCTATCGCTCCTCCAGGTATGATTATTTTGTAATGGATAATACAATTTTAGTATCAGTGAGATGCATTGCTAAAAGTTTCCACAAACCTTCCACCTAATTTGAAGACACTACACTATTATGGCCTCATAAGTAGGTTATTAGGCTTAAGTTGACGCTGGAGGAAGTTTAAAAGCTGATCTCTTTCTGCAGGACCACAACCCATTACTGTTCTTTAAAAACACAAGAGTGTTTTTCCTTGCTGGCAGATACTGTTTTCACTACCACTTTTTTTTTTAATCATAATGCTTTTTTTGTATACATATACATTGCCTACAACAAGGCAGAGCACTAATGCTACCATATGGTTAGTCTGGAAATAGTTTATACCAAAATCATGAAGAGGAAAGGGCTTCTGAAAGTCAGAACAGTTGAAAAACCCCTAGGACTCATTGCAAACGTGATTGCCAAGTAGAAGAACTAGATACACGTGGCTGTCCATCTCTGTTCTCTGCTCTTCAGTCAGTGAGCCTCTACTTTTACATGATTCCTCTTTTCCTAAGTGGAAACCTCCTCTCAGATTCTGGATTGATTGTAATGATAGAGACAACTCCTGCTTCAATATTATTCCCTTTTATTTTAAGAGAAGAACAAAAACATTTAAATTGAAACGGTTGAGGTGAAGTATTTGTCTAGCAGGCCAGCATTTGAAGGGACTTGGGACATTTTTCCAGTTTCTCTGGAATCCTGCGATGTGTGTCCACTTTGACTTAAAGCTTTCATAAGCACCTGGCTCAAGTCTTGCCGTTTCCACAGGACTCTCTGCTATAGCCGCTCCCTTTCCAGGCCCTCCCTCTTCTGAGCAAAGTCTAGATAGTGTGGGAATTTAACACTTTTCCTTCAATTTTGATGTACTGTAAATGCATCATGAGTGTATTTTTGACACTGCATTGGTGGTTATCACCTTGGCACCATCAGTAACTTCTTCAGTAACTGCCAACTCCATTTCTCAGAATTCCTTTCCTGTGCTGCTCAGGGCTATTTGCAGAGGAGAGGAAGCCGTGAGAGATTTGCAAGGTGGAAGTGAAGCAGAAGCCAGGATTTCCAGAGTCTCAACCCCCTCACTGCTGCAGCGTGTTGCCAGAGGGCTTCCTGCGTGCGGCTGGCAGGCTTCCCTGCGCTGTGGGCCTGCCTCCCTTCCTCTGCTCCAGCACCTCCTGCTGGTGAAGCAAGGTAGTGCTTGTAGTGTCTGATTGCTGGCTGCCCCCTTCCTAATCTGCAGAACTCCATTCAGCACCTTCTCCATGGGGGGAAATGCGGACTCCTACATGAAACTCCTTATCCCATAATAACTGTAGTGTTTTTGTTTTCTCAACCAAACCCAGTCTGATACAACTTTCAGATAAAATTTTAAACATTTTTTTTTTTTTGTCGTAGAGAAAACTTCTTTCACATTTGTAGGTGAAAATGATGGCTGAGGCATGATCTGCCAAAACCATAAGTAATTTTCAAAAGTATGTTTAACTTTCTACATGATTTTGATTTGTAATAAGAGGCAAAATTTAAGACTCTTATTTAGATGTTTTTCAAAAACATCTAAAATTGAGGGGGCACAAATATGTTAATAGATACAGCCAATACTGTAAGATTTTTTTTAATTTCACACAGTGGATTGAGATTTTTTTTAAAATTTCAATATATAAAGTGTTATTCTATAAAAACAATATTATGGGTTTTAATATAACTTATAAATGCTTTCTAATATATTTCCTTTTTTTATAATTTTTAAATTTAAATTCAATTAGCCAACATATGGTACATCACTATATTTCCATAGAAAATACAGAAATAAATATATTTACATTTACATAATTTCTAGGTATTTTTAATGTAGTTCTGTATAAAACATATAAATACTATTGAATGTACCCATATCTTCCATTAAACCAAAGCCAGCAAAAAACATTATTACCTCACTAAATGCTTTCAAACAAGAATTCTAATTTTAAACAAGATCATCTCCATTTTGCTGGAAGTCAATGATACATGAAGAAATCCTTACATTGGTAACTAAGACTATTCTCATCGGTCAGGTTGTAGAGAAGCATGGAAGGAGTTAAGATGGCAGAGTAGTGGGGGGACCGTGGGCTTGCCTTTTTCCTGGAACACAGCTGGATTAACAGCAAACCATTTTGAACACCTAGGAAATAGATGTGAGGATTAGAGAAAAATCTGAAAAAATTGTGGTAGAGAATATGGCAGGTATGAGTTATGGAGATGTGAATGGGAGAAAAAAAGCCATGGTGCCACAGAGGGAAGGGAGCCCTTTCTGGGGAGACAGGAGAGAAAGGAGAGGGGGAGAGAGCAGTGTATCAGGTTCGTTCAAGAAAAGCACTTCCCCCAAACCATTATTGCAAGTTTTTGCAAGCAGTGGAGCTTAAATTCTGAGTTTTTGTAAGTCCACTCCATTGTCCTGAGATGAGCCAGGTGGGAGTGGCGGTGGTCCTGGGGAGGAGGATGGCAGAGGCCCGGGAGTGGACAGTGTGGTGTAGGGATCCCCTGAGTTGCACTGGGTGAGAACATTCCCCTTCTTGGCATACACTTGAAAGAGGGTATGTTGCCACTCCAAAGACAAAAGACCCGGTAGTCACCATCAAGCAGCTGTTCATTGTCGGGGGGGCAGGGGTGTGCGCAGAGGGCAGATAACCTGGTTGTTGCTTTTTTGCTGTGCTTCACCATGAACTCTAAGCACTTCTGTGGCCATGCGACTACTTTCCTGGGATGAGGTGGCACCAGACGTAGTGCAGTGAGGCTGTCTGGAGGAGGGGAGCAGGTCCACAACACGCTGGCTCCTTTAAGATTTGGAGCTTTGGATCCCAGACATGTGCCAAAGATAAAACACAGAACTGTGGCACCAAGCATGCCAATAGCCCCAGGCACAGACGGGGTGAGGGCAGGGATCGGACAGAAGCCTGAGACACAGGAGGGGAGATCATTCAATTTTCTGTGAGGACTTCCTGAATAGTGGCAGGCACGTGCTCCTCTCTTGGGGAATAAGGGGGCAGTGATGCCATTTCCCTCCCACTCACCAGCATGGTTGGACTTCAGTGACCAACACTGTGTCCCCAGGGGAGGCTGGAGCTGCTTACATGCCCCCCTCTCCCAGGTATAATTTACTACAGCAGGTCTGTGAGCCAGTGTGGCAGGCCTCTCCTCCAGAGGACCAGCATAGGGCCCCTCATCATCAAGTGCTCCAAAACATCAGCTTTAGTTCTGGTGGAAATAGGAGGACGGTTTTTAAATTTTTTTTTCTTTTTCTTTGGAGTCAGGCTTACAGTTTTTTGTTTGTCTGGGGTTTTTTTGTTCCTCTTCCTTTTCTCAGATCAGTCTCCCCTTCCCGCGCCCCTTCCCCCAGGATTATTTTAACAAATCAAAGTACAACTAGTTAAAGGTCCAGACACTTTCTACTGCAAGCAAGGAAGAGCTCTGTGGAGGACTATGAGCAGGAACCACAGCAAACTTTCAAAACATGCAAAAGACAGAAACCTAGACAAAATGACAAGATGGATGAATTCTTCCCAAAAGAAAAATCAAGAAGAAACCACTGCCAGGGATTTACTCAAAACAGATATAAGCAATATATCTGAACAAGAATTTCGAACAGTCCTAAGAATACTAGCTGGGCTTGAAAGAAGAAACCCTGGCTGCAGAGATGAAAGACCTAAAAACTATTCAGGCCAAAATAAACGCTATAACTGAGATGCAAAACTGGATGTAATCATAATGAGGATGGAAGAAGCAGAGGAATGAATCAGTGATATAGAAGATAAAATTAGAGAAAATAATGAACTGAAAAGTATAGGGTGAGAAAACTATTAGATCACGAAGGTAAACTTAGGGAACTCAGCAACTCCAGAAAGCACAATAATGTCCATATCATAGGAGCCCAGAAGAAGAAGAATGGAGAAAAGGGGCAGAGGGTATATTTGAACAAATTTTAGACGAAAACTTCCTTAATCTGGGGAAGGAAACGGGCATTCAATTCTAAGGGGCACAGAGAACTGCTGAAAGCAGCTAGGGACAAAAGGTCCTTAAACTAGAAGGGTGGGTACATAAGGTTAGCAGTAGATCTGTCCACAGAAACTTGGCAGGCCAGAAGAGATTGGCATGATACATTCAATGTGCTGAATGGGAAAAATATGCAGCCAAGAATATTTTATGCAGCAAAGCTATCATTTAGAATAGAAGGAGAGATAAATAGTTTCCAAGACAAGCAAAATCTGAAGGAGATCATGAAGGCTAAACCAGCTCTGTAAGAAGTATTAAAGGGGACTCTTTGAGCGGGAAAGAGAGTAGAAGCAACGAAGAGTAGAAAGGAACAAAGACAATCTACAGGTGCAGTGACTTTATAGGTAATACAATGGCACTAAATTCATATCTATCAATAATTACTCTAACTGTAAGTGGACTAAATGCTCCAATCAAAAGACATAGGGTATCAGAATAGATAACAAAAAACAAAAAAACAAAAAACAAAAAAACAAGACCCATTAATATGCTGCTTACAAGAAACTCATTTTAGACCCAAAGACACATCCAGATTGAAAATGAAGGGATGGAAAACCACCTATCATGCTAATGGACATCAAAAGAAAGCTAGAGTAGCCATACTTATATCAGGCAAACTAGATTTTTTAAAAAAAGATTTTATTTATTTATTTGACAGAGATAGAGACAGCCAGCGAGAGAGGGAACACAAGCAGGGGGAGTGGGAGAGGAAGAAGCAGGCTCACAGCAGAGGAGCCTGATGTGGGGCTCGATCTCATAACGCTGGAATCACGCCCTGAGCCAAGGCAGACGCCTAACTGCTGTGCCACCCAGGCACCCCAGGCAAACTAGATTTTAAACCAAAGATTGTAATAAGAGATGAAGAAGGGTGGTACTATATCATAATAAAGGGGTCTATCCAACAAGATCTAACAATAGTAAGTATTTATGCCCCCAACTTGGTAGCAGCCAAATATATAAATCAATAACAAGCTTAAACTCATTGATAATAACACAATAACATCAGGGGACTTTAACACCCACTCACAACAATGGCCAGATCATACAACCAGAAGATCAAAAAGGAAACAATGGCTTTGAATGACATACTGGACCAGAAGGACTTAACAGATACATTCAGAGCATTTCATCCTGAAGTAGCAGAATACACATTCTTTTTGCATGCACACAGAACATTCCCAGGATAGATTACATACTGGGTCACCAATCAGGACTCAACTGGTACAAAAAGACAGAGATCATACCATGCATATTTTCAAGACCACAATGTTATGAAACTTGAAGTTAACCACAAGAGAAAATTTGGAAAGACCACAAATACATGGAGGTTAAAAAACACCCCACTGAACAATGAATGAGTTAACCAGGAAATTAAAGAAGAAATAAAAAACAATACATGGAAGAAAATGAAAATAAAAATATGATAGTTCAAATCCTTTGGGATGCATCAAAGGCAGTCCTAAGGGGGAAGTGTATAACAATACAGGCCTTCCTCAAGAAGCAAGCAAAGTCTTATATACACAACCTAAACTTATACTTAATGGAGTTGGAAAAAGAATAGCAAATAAAGCCTAAAATCAGCAGAAGAAGGGAAATAATAAAGATCAGAGCAAAAATAAATGATATAGGAATCAAAAAAAGAGGAGAACAGATCAATAAAACTAGAAGCTGGTTCTTTGAAAAAATTAACGAAATTGATAAACCCTTAGCCAGACCTATCAAAAAGAAGAGAAAGAACCCAAATAAATAAAATCACAAATGAAAGAGGAGAGATCACAACCAACACCACAGAAATACAAATTGTGAGAGAATACTATGAGTAATTGTATGCCATTGGTTTACCTGGAGGAAGTGGATAAATTCCTAGAAATATATAATCTACCAAAACTGAAACAGGAAGACAATTTGAACAGACCTATAACCAGCAAAGAAATTGAATCAGTAATCGAAAATCTCCCAACAAATAAGAGTCCAGGGCTGGATGGCTTCCTGGGTGAGTTCTACCAAACATTTAAAGAAGAGTTAATACATATTCTCCTGAAACTGTTCCAAAAAATAGAAACAAAAGGAAAATTTCCAAACTCCTATGAGGCCAGCATTATCTTGACTCCAAAACTAGACAAAGACCCTACTAAAAAGGAGAATTGCAGTCCAATATCTCTGATGAACATGGATGCAAAAGTTCTCAACAAGATACTAGCAAATCGAATCCAATAATGCATTAAAAGAATTATTCACTGTGATCAAGTGGGATTTATTTCTGGGCTGCAGGGGTGGTTCAATATCCACAAATCAATTAATGTGATACACCACATTAATAAAAGAAAGGATAAGAATCATATGATCCTCTCAACAGATGCAGAAAAAGCATTTGACAAAATGCAGCATCCTTTTTTGATAAAAACCCTCAAGAAAGTAAGGATAGAAGGAACATACCTAAACTTTTGTAAAGGCCATACATGAAAGATCCACAGCTAATATCATCCAGAATGGGGAAAAACTAAGAGCCTTTCCCCTAAGGTCAGGAACATGACAGGGATATCTACTATCACCACTGTTGCTCAGCGTAGTCCTAGAAGTCCTAGCCTCAACAATCAGACAACAAAAAGAAAGAATAGGCGTCCAAATCAGCAAGGAAGAAGTCAAACTTTTACTCGTCCCAGGTGACATGATACTCTATGTAGAAAACCCATAAGATTCCACCAAAAAACTGCTAGAACTGATGTATGAATTCAGCAGTCATAGGATAAAGTCAATGTACAGAAATCTGTTGTATTTCTATATGCCAATAATGAAACAATAGAGAAATCAAGGAATCAGTGCCATTTACAATTGCAGAACAAACCATAAGATACTTAGGAATAGACCTAACCAACATTCTAACATTTATGAAAGAAACTGAAGAAGACATAAATGGAAAAACATTCGATGCTCATGGATTAGAAGAACAAATATTGTTAAAATGTCTGTACTACCCAAAGCAATCTACACATTCAGTGAAATCCCTTTCAGAATAACACTAGCATTATTCACAGAGCAAGGACAAGCAATTCTAAAATTCGTGTGGAACCAGAAAGGACCCCAAATAGCCAAAGTAATGTTAAAAAAAAACAAAAAACAAACCTGGGGGCATCACAATTCCGGACTTCAAACTGTATTACAAAGCTGAGTCATCAAGATAGTACAGTAATGGCACAAAAACAGACACATAGATCAGTGGAACAGAATACAGAGCCCAGAAATGGACCCTCAACTTCACAGTGAACTCATCTTGGACAAAGCAGGAAAGAATATCCAATGGAAAAAAGACAGTCTCTTTAACAAATGGGTGTTGAGAAAATTGGACATCCATATGCAGAAGAGTGAAACTGAACTGCTCTCTTATACCGTACACAAAAATCGCCTCAAAATGGATGAAAGACCTAACGTGAGACAGGAAACCATCAAAATCCTAGAGGAGAACACAGGCAGCAACCTCTTTGAACTCGGCTGCAGGAACATTTTACCAGCCACATCACCAGAGGCAAGAGAAACAAAAGCAAAAATGAGCTATTGGGACTTCCTCAAGATAAAAAGCTTCTGCACAGCAAAGGAAACAATCAACAAAACTAAATGGCAGTCTATGGAATGGGAGAAGATATTTGCAAATGACGTATGTGATAAAGGGCTAGCATCCAAAATCTATAATGAACTTATCAAACTCAACACCCAAAAAACAGATAATCTAGTTAAGAAATAGGTAGAAGACATGAACAGACATTTCTCCAAAGAAGAAATGCAAATGGCTAACAGGCACATGAAAAAATGCTCAACATCACTCGACATCAGGAAAATACAAAACAAAACCACAATGAGCTACCACCTCACACCTGTCAGAATGACTAAAATTAACAACACAGGAAACAACAGATGTTGCTGAGGATGCAGGGAGAAAGGGAAACTCTCTCACACTGTTGGTGGGAGTGCAAACTGGTGCAGCCACCCTGGAAAACGGTATGGAGGTTTCTCAAAAAGTTAAAAATAGAGCTACCCTATGACCCAGCAATTGCACTACTAGGTATTTATCCAAAGAATACAAAAATACTGATTCAAAGGGGCAAGTGTGCCCCAATGTTTATAGCAGCACAATCAACAACAGCCAAATTATGGAAAGAGCTCAGATGTCCATCAACAGTTGAATGGATAGAGAAGAGGTGGGGTGTGTGCATGCATATGTGTGAGAACACACACACACACACACACACACACACACTGAAATATTACTAACCCATCAAAAAGAACAAAACCTTGCTGTTTGCAATGTTGTGGATGGAGCTGGAGTGTATTCTAAGTGAAACAAATCAGTCAGGGAAAGACAAATACCATACGATTTCACTCATGGTGGAGTTTAAGAAACAAAACAGATGAACATGGGAAGAGAAGGAAAAATGAAAACAGGGAGGCAAACCATAAGAAACTCTTAACTACAAAGAACAAATTGAGCATTGCTAGGGGAGAGGTGGGTAGGAGGATGGGCTAAATGGGGGTGATGGGCTTTAAGGAGGGCATTTGTGATGAGTATTGGTTATGTATAAGTGATGAATCACTAAATTCTATTCCTGAAACTAATATTACACTAGTATATATTCACAAACTTGAATTTAAATAAAAACTTGTAAGAAGAAACAGGAAAAGAGAAGCATGACCAAGAGAAAGCTAAGCAAAATTTATTTACTTGATAAAATGCTAATTTCAGTGTTTTCTCATGCAAATTTCCTACTCTTAAAATGTTTATGCTCACCATGCATCACAGTGTGTATGAAAATGAGTCAAGATCTGTACTTTTTGAAACCCTTGCTCTTATCAAAGAATCTGTGCCATTTTCAAAGGCCATTTTGTAGTACATTTATATAAAACAACCCAGTATCAAAGATTTTCTTATTGTGACAATAACATGGGTCAAGCTAATGCTTTGAAAAGGACAGTCAGGGTTGTAGTCGAGCTGGCATGACTTTTGCTGCAATAAAGAATCATAAACCATTGTTAAATAAATAAATTCCATGTGCTCCTCCTCGCCATGAATCCCTCTAGAGTTGTCCTGGTGGGAGGCCACATTACCAAAGTTCACTATAAAATTCAGAGCATCTGCATTGTGTTAAGAACCTAGAGCTCGAGCGTGAAAGTCCTTTTTGTATTTTGTATCACATAACAATGGTTTACCCACTAGACATTTTTTGAAAGATGAATGTTGGCCTCTTAAAATCAATCAATACATTCCTTAACATACACCTTAAAGAAAGAACATGTGTGATAAAGAATTTAAAATGATCAGCACACTTGAAGTCCAATTTTACTATTTGAAATTTTAGTAAAATTTTAAAAGTTTGAAGATACATAATGCAGGAATGAAATTCTTCACTTTGCCAGCCACTAGCTCACTCTTGCTGTCTATTCTTTTCATAGTTACACATCCCAATCCATGCTTATTTGCAACTGGCTCACTAGATATCTATATTTTACACTAACTCTATTTTACAGAATAAATTGTTTAGAAGAAAAATGCTTTGCAACAAGATTTTTTTTTTTTAAAGAAAAGTTGTTTCTCTCATTTGTACCTTGGGTAGTTCTCAAAAGCAGCTTGTTTTTAATTAGTCAAAATATTTGGTGTTCCAACACAATTATTTCAGCAAATTTGATTAAAGCTTTAGCCTCCATAAAGTCAACACTCCAAGGAATTGCCTTGTTTTAGAACAAGTTTACTTTTGTTGTTAAGCATATTTTACACTTAATGCATTTTTGAAATCCTGTTATTATGAAGTCTGATTTGTGGAAACAAAATATGTTTTTGGTACCTCATTTACTTGAACACTTCGGTTTTTTTTGTACTTTTATATTCATTTTCAGACCAGATGAGAGATGATTTATTATAGATGTCATAAGTGATTTTGGAGATTTTCCTCCCCTGGGAAATTTGAAGTGGCGAAGTTACTGTTTTAACTTTATTCTCAAATATGTGAAGAATATTCAGTAGGATTTTTCTTGAAACAAATATGTTCTATGTGGAAGTAAATGACTTTAGTTAAATTGTTATTTTTAATTTCGTGTCTAGTATAATCTCTGAACTTTTTATAAACACAAGTTTGCATAAAAGGGTGAAGTGAAATTACTGAAATTATCCATAACAAATTGCTTAGGTAATTTAGTCTCTCTTTTTATTGAAGTATAATTGACATACAATATTCTATCTCTGGTGTACATCATAGAGATTTGATATTTCTATACATTACAAGATGATCCCATCAATAAGTCTAGTTACCATCTGTCACCATACAAAGTTATTACCATATTATCTGCTGTAATCTATTTTGCTAATTGTTAAAATACTTGAAAGTTTTTAATTGCTTTATTACAGTTAATGACCATCACATCCCTCATTGAATATTGTACTATTTTCCTCAGAATATGATTTTAAACTGGCAGAATTTTAAAACATGAAACATATAAGGTGACTTTTTTTTATTGTAAGTTGCATCTCTAATTCTTACTTTTTTTTTTAAGTAAATATTTAGTTATTCATTCCATGTCTCTATTCCTGATGTTGTGTTACTGATGGGATATGATGGTAGTCTGTGTGCTGACATAATTATTGATCACCTACTAGGTCAGGGATGTCCGAAATGACAATGAAGTTGACATTTCCCTGTTTTGTCTTTAAAAGGCTAAGGCTGGAATAGAAGCTAAATGACAGATTTTGCTAGGGACCGCAGCCAGAATCAAACGCGGAGCATTTATTCATCCATGAACGTCTTTCACGAGAGATCTGAGATGCTTGCTCCCTGTGTATAAGTTGCTAGTCTGTGCTGGAGATACAGTGGTAAGCAAAACACATAGCAAAACCTACCCTCCATTCTGGACCTGGGGAAAAGAGGCAGGCAATAAAAAGTAAAGAAGTCAGTACATAACTTGGCCAGATAGTGATGAGAGCTGTGAAGAAGATAAAGAAGGTTGAGTAGCTAGAGTGAGGGGTGGTGGTTTACAAATTATGGTCAGGAAGACCTCTGAGGCAGTCCTCGTTGAGAGAGAGACATCTCACTGAGCAATGTGTGTCACCATGGTGTCTCCTATCCCACAGTGTTAGCTTTGCTGAAGAATGCCTGCCTCTGTCTTTGGGGGAATCTAAGGGCACCAAAAGACATTTTAATGTCCCCGCTCTCTAAATTCGAGGAAAAATAAAAACATAAATAAATAAATTCAATGAAAATCTGTCCAGCCACTTTACAAAATGTAGTAACAGATTAAATATTGATGGGTTTTCATGGCTGATTCACTGTGCTTCCTATATTGTGCTTTTTATATGTCCATTTAAACAAGCATCCAGCTATTGACTTTTTATATGTTAAAATCGCTCTACTTAGGCAACTTTATTAATCTAGGGAAGCAAATTACAACCTGTCAATTTAAACAAGAATTATTATGGTTTAACCATTTGGGCTTTTAAGGGAATAGAATAACCGTGAAATGGTGGATAATGAATGGTGCATTTTTTTCCAGCCCTTAATAAGCCTGTACAGTTTTAGGGAAAAACTGGAATAACTGTGAACTGACTGTGGGGGAGAGAGGGTTTCCAGATGTTCAAAACCGGGAAAAGAGCTTTTCTTGATTTCCCGCATCCATTCCATCAAAGTGTTGTGTGCTAACCTCATCTGCCACCACCTCCACATCGAATCCATCAATAAATCCAGTATTCACTTAAAAACACATCCCAAATCTTTCTAGTTCTCCATTAGAGAAACACAGAAATACGCACGCGTTGGAGCCACCATTCTCTCCCTCCTGCACTGCTAACACAATGTAGTGAGTAAAGGAAGACTTATTTGCCATATCTGGGATGTGTTGGGTTCAAGGCTGAAGTTGTAAATCAAGGAATGGCCTGGAAGAAGTAACCACTTACAACTAGTGTGTACCATAGTCTCATCATGTCTCTCTTATTGCCATGCATGCCGTGTCTTTGTGATCCCATGTAGAGCCCAGTCTGGACTTCACATGATCTGGTGAAGTTGAGGGATGAAATGGCCTAGAGCTTGGAGGGGATATACGCCTACAGAAGGAGCATGCAGTTGATTTCAGGGGCCCACAGGGCTCTGCAGGAACAGTTCTAAAGGAGGTCAGCCATCACCCGGACAGTTTTGTGGAGCATGCAAGCATTGTTCAATAACGTATTGAAATTTTTTAGGAAGGGAAACCCAGTAGAAAAACAGACTTTGGACTTTATAGCATTCAAATGGCAGAAACTCTGAGAGTTGGAAATCAAAATGTTTATTTCTGTAAGTCAGAAGGCTACTGAAATTTGGGCACCGATTCATTATGCGATAGACTCCATTTAGCTTCACTTTTAAGAGTCATCGGGAATGTTTACAAGTTACGGTTATTGATAGAGATGGGCCACAATGAGAAATACATATTTAAATGGGAGAATAAAGAAATTAGAGTATTCTGTCCATGTACCTTTCATCTCACCCATGAGTCTATTTCTTTTTTTTTTAATTTTTTTCTTTTTTTTTAATGATTTTTTTTATTATATTATGTTAGTTACCATACAGTACATCCCCGGATTCCGATGCAAAGTTCGATGCTTCATTAGTTGCGTATAACACCCAGTGCACCATGCAATACGTGCCCTCCTTACTACCCATCACCAGCCTACCCCATTCCCCCACCCCCCTCCCCTCTGAAGTCTTCAGTTTGTTTCTCATAGTCCATAGTCTCCATGAGTCTATTTCTTTAACAATTATATCTCAGATGAAATATCACCAGGTTCATTTTGCAGCCCTCTTGATTAAGCTAAGAAATCACTCAATAAGGCACCTGGATTGAATTCTTTTCTACCATTTGAACTGAGTAGCTTCAATTGGTCTCTCAGAGACCTATCAGCTAAATGAACTGCTTTGTGTCCTTGCCATGGGGCAATGGAGTCTAAAGTTTAAACACAATTACAGAAGTTATGCTTCAGATGTACATAATTTCCTAAAGAATTAGAATAATTTTGCTTTTAGATATTTGAGAAAGCTGATTTGTTTTAATCTGGTTTGTGATTTGTGGTTAAATTTGCTTCAAAAAATTGCTCATTAAAAAAAATCTGTGTTAGCATTGAACTGGAGTACTCAGGGAAATAAACAATAGTTACCTTAGCTATAGATTTTCAACCAAGAATGATGAATCACAGTTTTAAAAATGGTAAAGTTAAATTTCAGGTGGTGATTAAGCACTTCTCTTCAACATTTACTGTTTTAAATCCTTGACATAGAAATATCCTCTTTAGTTTGATAAAACAGAATACATTCCTATCTTCCATAAGTGTTTGTTAAAAGATACAGGAAAGTAATAGAAATATTGCTATTTGTATCCGATAGTAAAGGTAATAAATCGATCAATGTGGTAGTTCTTTTTCTTTCTGTGAACTTCAAAAAGTTTTAAAATCTAGGCCAAAACATTCAATATTTTAAGTTTGTTTAAAGAAAGTAAACTTAGATTACCTTTGAAGTCAAGTATATAGATTTTTTTTTTAACAGGACAAGATGTTATAAATTACCCAGTCCAGATTTTATGTGCTTATAATAGCGTTGCTTCAATTCTGTTGACAACCCTGAGCTTACCTTTCATAAAAGAGGAACATTTGACTTTATGTTTATATCACGACCCTAATAAAATATGTAAAATGGTCTACTTCAGTTAGCGAGAAAACAGGCAAGTTTAGAAGAAGAAAAAAATTCCTAAGTATTTTAAGCTAGGCAATCTGATTTTGTAGGAAAACAGTAAAAAATTTAAAACAGAGCCAGACTAAGAGTAGAACAGCTTCTCAGAGCCTTTTTTAGAGATTGTTGTTTAGTAAAAAAAATTATTACTGGAACAGCTGTAGAGAAGTCTGGCACAAAGATAGGGCTCTGGTGATAATATGCTCTGATGCTTACTAAAACAGAAGGAATCACGGTGGCATAAACGTACAAAGGATGAGAGGGTAAAGCACCTATGCAACAGTCAATAACGCAAAATGTCACTTCTTACTCAACCCTATTCAAACAACCATGCATGATTTCTCCTGAAATTACTACTACAGGCTTGCTGGTTTCTTCATTAGATTTCTTATTGCCACCTCTACATGGTGTTAAACCAGGGGTGAATAATGGCGGCCCCGCAGCATCATAAAGCGGAACCCCTTGCTAACAGTCTCTCTGTAACTACAGAGTGCGAACACTGATTAGCTGTGGCATGTTACTTCGGGGGAACTCAACTGGCAAACAATTTCTCTTCCATTATCCCAGGTGATTAGAAGAAGTAAAAAGCAGTGTAATTTGCAGAGTGATTTTGTTATTTAACATACATGAAACCTAGTGTGGCCTTAAAGTTTGTGGAAATAGAAATACTCTTCTGGGAAGCAAACACCAAGTTAGTCTTTAAAAGGAAAGCTAAGATTGATTTTGACCTTTAGCTAAAAGCTATTTCTCAAAAGCAATATTTTGGGAATGGGAAAGAAAATAATGACGATACCCTTGAGTTTTGGTTTTTGCTTCTGTTCAACTGTATTATGGTAGCTATGCACAACTATGTAAAAAGTTACCCCCTGATCTCAAGGTTTGAAACAACAAACTTATTATGTCATCGTTTCTGTGTCTGAGGAATGTGGGCACAACTTAGCTGGGTGCTGGGGCTCAGAGTGTCTCATGAATTTTCGGGTAAGCTGTTGGCCTGGACATCAAGCAACTGGAGACTAATCTGTGGCAGAATAATACTCCTCTAAGCTCACATCCATGGCTACTGGGAGGCCTTGGATCCTTACCACTTTAGGTCTCTCTATAGCCTACCTCAGTGACCTCACAACATGGCTGCTGTAGATGAGAGACAGGAAGCCCTGAGGACAGAAGACAAGTATTTTAGGACCTAATCTTGGAAGTGATATCCCATCACTTCTGCATTCTCCTTGTTAGAAGTTAGTAAGTGTGGTCCACACTCAACTGGAGGCAATTACACAAGGGTAAGAATACCAGAAGGCCAGGACCATTGGGGGCCATCTTAGAGATTGCTTACAACATCTGTGCATCTTTGTTTTGTGCTTTTCACATTTACTACTTTCAGTTTAGGAGGAAGCAAACCTTATTCTATCTAATGAAAGTCATTGAAACAAAGTTCTCTTCCTAAAAATATGATATTATGGATATAATCTTTTATTTAAGAGTACATGGCATAAAACTTAAAAACAGTCTTTAAGAACTATCACCTTAATGTTCTGTAAAAAATAACTGTTATATTTCTTAATATATATTAATATTTACCGTTTCAAGAAAATACGTTCACATACACATGCAGGTTTTATCTTAGGTTTTAAAGGGAAATTTAAGTTTATTTTTACCAAGCATTTGCCAGATTCTATTTGAACACTGTCCATTGCTTCTCTATGTATAACACTGTTGTTACGTTGCATGGAAAAGTTTAATATGCCTCACTAGGAAAATGCAAAGAATTTCTCTTAAAAGTTTGCTGTAAGTTAGAAAGGTGAGGTATTCTGGAACTAGGTCTACACAGACCTAATTCCAGTCTCCTGTCGGGTGCTTCCTATCTGTGACCACAGGCAGGTTTCAGAGCATCATTAGGTTAGCGTCTTAGGTTAGCAGCACTCAGGCCGCTAGAACATGATACCACAGACTGGATGGTTTAGAAACAACAGAAATTTCTCACAGTTCTGCAGGCTGGAAGTCCTAAATCAGGGTCCCAGATTGGTCAAGTTCTGGTGAAGGCCCTTTTCCAGGTGCAGATTGCCAGTTTTCACTGTGTCCTCTCATTGTGGAAGAAGGGACAAGCTAGCTCTCTGGGGTCCCTTTTATAAGGGCACTGGTCTCATTCATAGGATTCAGTCCTCATGACCTAATTGCCTCATAAAGACCTAACCCCCTAATACTGTGACCTTGGGCATTAGGTTTTCAGCTTTTGAATTTTGTGGGGTATACATCCACGCATAGAAGTTATCTCATTTCTAAAAAGGAGTGCCTTAGAACATTAATTAAGTTTTCTTTCCATTGTAAAATGTTGTCATTTTAAGCGAAACATACCATTAGGTAAGAGTGAAGGCAATGCGAAAATGTTCTTTCATATGTAAGAATAGTCTGAATTTTAATTAATGCTAATATCCTGAGCCCTATAGCTACTAATTTAGTGTACTTGCAATGTGTACCACTGACCTTAAGAAGAATCATTTTTACTGCATTTCAGTTTATTGGAAGTATGAAACATTAAAAAAATTCTCTATATACCAATACGTATTAAATTCGCATTTTTAAAAATATGTCATTTATAATTAACTGCTCTCAAAGTCATTTTTATTTAAAAAATACCCTATTTTCCATCTGCTTTTCAAATATTTGTCGTAATATATATCACGTGCAATAAACTTAAATGGTAAGTGATGGGAGGACAGCCTGACTAACTGCTTGTTTACAACAACTGCATTGTTAGCATTTAGTCCTTGAGTTAATTTGTGGTAGAAGAAGAAGATTGAACATGAGCACATACTCAATGTTTAAATGATTCGTCAAAAAAACACATGGAGAGAAGAAGCTGCCCATTCATGAGAAATTAACATTGAAAACTGATTGTTTTTATCAAATTTCATACTTTGCTAATGTATGTTAAAAAGAAATAAAATTTAAGGTTAAATTTTGCTGACTGATGCCAATTAGAGAGTATTAGAATCAGATATAATTTTTCATCAGTTTTTTATTAATAGACTTACACTATTAAATATTTTTGCTTTTAGTTGTTTAATGCTAATTTAACTCTGTCCTTTTTGATCAAAAAGAAAATCAGCTGAAAGTCCAGTGTTATTTTTCAGCTTCACCATTAAGTAAATCTGTAAATTCATTAAAGTAATGGTTTTACATACAGTATCAAATGTCAAGATCATTTAGTTCATGATACATAATGGAAATATATTTTAATGAAATACAATATTGGAAAGTATCTATAAAAACTTGAAGTATATCTTCTATATTCATAAATAATAAAATGTCTAAATTTTAAAAAATGATTCCTTAACAGCCAATGGGAGATTGCAGAGAAAAATATCAGTAAACTAAAGACCAGCGAAATTAAATTTGAAGATCAAACAAAGGATAAAGTCAATACATCTAAGCAGGAGGAAAAGTTTAAAACAGTGAAATGTGAGATAATATCAGTCATTTTAACATGCGCAGATTCAGAATCTTAAAAATAGAGAATGGCGTATGAAACATTAGAAAAATGCTAGCTGGAAATTTCTCAAATTTAATGAATAATTAATGTAGAAATTAAGAAACATGGTGAATCCATAGCAAGATAAATCCCGGTGCTATAAGAAATTCTAACAAGCATTTTAGGCTGAAGACAAATGATATCAGAAAGAAGGAATGAAGTGACAGAAAAAATACTTGATTTTCCTTTATTAATAAATTCCAAAGATATAAACTATTTAAATATAAAGTTATAATAGGACACAAGTACACACAGTGTGGGTAGGTCATGTGAGGATATAGTGAGAAGGCAGGCATCTCAAGCCAAAGTGAGAGCCCTCAGAAGAAACCAAACCTGACAATACCTTGATCTTGAAATTTTAGCCTCCACAATCATGAGAAAATAAATTTCTGTTAAGTTACTCGATCTGTGGTATTTCATTTTGGCAGCTCTCACAATAAATACAGTATGAAAAAGCAAAACTCAACTCTGCTATCTAAAAGAGATGCACTTTAAATATAAAGCAAATTAAGTCAGTATTATAAAAACAATACAGGAAAGTGAAGTTGGTTAATATTTGTAAATCGATGTCCTACAAATGACAGAAAGTAAATGGGAAAATACATATAATCTCAAAAGATGTAGAAAAAAACCCCAGGAAAACAGCTGGAAAGACCTTCAGAACTGAAAAATAAGTTTACTTTCAAGGAAGGAACAGGAAATTGGGCAGTTAGTCAAGAAGGACTTATAATTATTAAAATAGGGTTGTTGGATTTTTTTCAAGTTTTCCTGATTTAATAATTTTTTTTGGGAGCTCCTGGGTGGCTGTCAGTCGAGCAGCCAACTCTTGATTTTGGCTCATGTCCTGATCTTGGAGTCTTAAGATGAAGCCCCACATTGGGCTCCACACTCAGTGGGAGTCTGCTTGAAATTCTCTTCCTGTGCCCTTCCACAACTACCCCCATGCTTGCTCATGATCTTTCTCTCTAAAATAAATATTTTAAAAAATAATTTCAAAATAAACCATATTGGAATAATACCTCTTATATACTAATGTCTGATTCTGCAGGCAAGGAGTCAAAAAACATTTTGTGGTGAATGACATAATGAATAAATACGTAAAGAAATAATATTTAAAATTCTTACTATCATTTTTTACATATGTTAATGAACGAATAACAGGTATCTCTTACTATTAAAAAGCATCATTTCTATTAAATTTTTTGGGCCAGTGGTTATATATATAGGAAATTACATTTCAATTTTCAAGAATTTACTTTTTCTTTGAATTATTATTCATTTGTTTTTAAACTGATGTTATGTATGGCTTACTGTATCTCTGCTATGAAGAATATAAGGTGCTTTTATACATAATACATGCATGCTTAAAAAAATGTGTAGGGGCACCTGGGTGTCTCAGTTGGTTAAGAGGCCAACTCGTGATTTTACCTCAGGTCATAAACTCATGGGTCATGAGATTGTACCCCGCATGGGGGCCACAATCAGTGGGGAGTCTGCTTGGGATTCTCTGTCTCTCCCTCTTCCTCTGCCCCGCCCCTCCACTCATGTATGCACTCACACACTCTCTCAAATAAAATCTTTTAACAGATGGAATTCAGATGCTATAAATTCAATATATATGGAATAGTTTGGCCTTGTTTCTTGTTGTTTAATTCTAGCTTTCATAATTCTTTTTTCTCAATTATTTGTAACAAATTTTAAATAGTATTTTCTAAATAATAGGTGACTAAAAACTCATTGCATAATAAAAATATGTTGCTTTCTCAAGTTACGGTTAACAATTCTGCATGTTCTGCTTTAAGAAGATTTTTTTTTACAGGCTATATCTTTCAGCTTGTGATTAAAATATCTTGGTCTACATACTTGCCATGTACTATCTGCCCCAAATGTCAAGACCTTAATACTCTGGTTTCTCTTCAGATCATATAAATCTTTCACCTTGTATATCAACATACCAGTTCAAGTTTCCCAGAACTGTTTTTACTTTTCTGGGAGAAAAGATAGAAATAAAACTTCAGTCGTCCTAGAACACGTTATTGATAAGTATGCAAATTTTTATACTGTGTCCCCCATGCCTCCTAAGGTCCCCTCCTTGGGGAAGTAGAATGCCTCCATCCAGACAAGATTTATGCTTATATGTTTTCTAAAGCAAGTAGATCCAACCACAACCAACAATTTAGATTACTTGTGCTTTAAGTCATCAACTGAGGGTAAAACTATAACACTCTACTACTAAGTTCCTATTATAAAGTTTTTTGAGAGACGTGAAACTTGCTGAACATTGTCTGAAGAGCAGTGCTTAATTTTGAAACTTAAGAGAAAGCTATAGATTATGCTGCATTAGGTCCACTTTTTATAAATAAGAGCTTACTGATAAACAACGTCATTATCCTCATCTTTATTGAATAGCTTAGATTCCTATTTTTAAAAAGGAAATCATATGTTTCCTGAGTACTGTCATTACCTACATGTTCCTAAGTAGAAGTGAGTTCAGAGCACCACTAGGAAAAAATATGCAGGTACCATTTGCTTGAAACAAGTTGTATATTTAACCTAAAATGCAAAGAATGATTCAGAAAATGTAAATTCAAAATTATTTACTCAATTTTGAACCTTATTTATAGGGTCTGTCATAGAATTATGTGGCCCTATGTAGAAGGGACCTTAAGTCACATGTGATGTTATGAACATGCTTGGTATACATGATTAAGTGTTAATAAATATATGGTAAAGAAATGATACAAGAATGAGAACAAGAGCAAGAGAAAGAGGGATGGGCACATGAGTCCCTTTTTCTTGTTATACTGAGTGTAAAGTTTCATAGGTTTTGGTTAATTGAAGAACATTCTCAGTTTGGTGATAAGTGAACGTAAAGAAGCATCATTTAATTTCAGAGGGCTCCAAACTTGTGGCTAGAACCACCAGTTGGTTTAGTATTGCCTTTCACATTTGCCTTTCCCATATGTTGCTTTCTACTTCATTTTGTTTAGTGGTTTAAAAAAGTAATTGACCATAATGTGTTTTTTTGATATTGAAATGTAATACATATACGTACCCACCAATTATGCTACGTTAGTGTCAATGATCTCAAATGGGGCAGTGAAAGGAATATGGTCCCATATTTGAGGCAAGATAGTAAATGTCCCTTATTTTAAAAAGACAAAGAGGGGATATGAGGTATTCTGCATTAAGACTTGATCAGTATCATGTCTAAAATTGGGCAATAGAATAGTGTTTTGCTTTAACAACTTAAAATATGTCTACTGATGAATGTGCTCTTGTTTAAAAAAATAATAGTGGCATGGGGCACAAACAGCCCTTTCTCAGCACTCACCATATTATGTAAATTGATGGATGGTTGTCTTAGTATCTGAGGTCTCGTGGGCAAGATAGCAATAATCATTACATCAAATGATTCACTGCATAGCATCTTGGTAGCAAAATTTATGTCTATTTTTTATTTTATAAATTGAGTCTCTGGTGATTTTAATATTTTAGTAGTTTTATTCTGCTCTGAATAAATTTGCTTTAAGGTAAATTTTGTAAGGTAACAGTGAATAAGAAATGCAGACACTTTGTTGAAATACCTGTGTTTGGCCAATTATTTCCTACTTTTACATATATATTTGTTTATTTTTTTTCCTGGTAAGATCTAGATTCTTGCAAGAGCTGAATGTAAGACAAAAGGTTTTTTCTTTTTCTAACTACTGAACCAAGCTAAAATGTCCATATTCCCATAAACTGTGAATCAAAACTTAAAACAAGATTTCCTATCAGAAACCAAACACTGCTTTTTATACATAGATGCCAAATACATGTCAAATGTATGAGCTCCTAAACCATTCTCCCTGTTTCACTATCATTTGTAAAGGGAAAAATGAGTGTATGTGCTGTTTCCTTGAATATATTTGAAAATACATTGTTGCTTGAGGGAGAGTATTTTTTACATGTTGACATTTATTTCTTCTTTTGCCATTTTGTATTTATAACTTGTCTTCTCTTATTTTTATTGTCTCACTAACTTTCTCCCTAGCAGATCTTTTATATTTTATTAGGAATAACCAGCTTTCTCGGAGAAGTACTTTTTATGTCCCTGTAGAACTAAATTGGCCTCAGTTGTTCGTTTAGCACATCAATTTCTGGGGATGAATTGGAGGCCTTACAAGTGTTTCTTAAAATAATGCTGATGCTTTAAAGAAATCTCTAGAAGATGTTCTCGTTAGAAACAGTCATGTTTAAACATTCAAGTTCTTAAAAATCTTTCCAGCCATTTTATTTCAGTTCCTATACAAGCTGGATTTTTATTTCTTTGCAGTTAAGCTTTTTTTTTTTTAAAAAAATACAGTATTCCAAATCAAATACTTCTAAGATAACATGCAAATAGTTATTCTTTTATACTCTTGAACATTTTAACATAGCTGTAGTTGCTGTTGGAATAAAGGTGGCATTGATTTATGTGAAAAGATACGTTAGCCCTTTTTCCCCCAATTTAAGTGTCTTATATTTGTAGGGAATACTTTTTGAATACATAGATCGTATTATGTAATAATGTATTCATTGACATTCTAGTTATCTGAACACAATGTTGTAAGTCTAGACTTTCTAAGCCTGTGCATGTCTTCCTTAGAAGCTAACCTGTCTTCCTTGGAATCATTTCTTTGCAAGCTTCGGTAAGTCTGCCTGCAGTAAGCTCACTTTTACATTTATTCTTATCAGGGAATGTTTCATCTCTTACAAATCCTTTTTAGAAATGCGTAACAAACACACATATTGGTTGGTGATAGTAGGTTTTGTACGAAATTTCAGTAAGTGTTTAGTCATCTTTTGCTTTAACCATTCTAATATGTTATGTACACTGTGAGGATAAGAATGCTAGAAGAGCCTCTTCATGCCCACCTGGGATGGCACCTTTTTTTTTTTTTAAAGATTTTATTTATTTATTTGACAGAGATAGAGACAGCCAGCGAGAGAGGGAACACAAGCAGGGGGAGTGGGAGAGGAAGAAGCAGGCTCATAGCGGAGGAGCCTGATGTGGGACTCGATCCCATAACGCCGGGATCACGCCCTGAGCCGAAGGCAGACGCTTAACCGCTGTGCCACCCAGGTGCCCCTGGGATGGCACTTTTTGTGGAATTAAACATCTTAGACAACTTTTTCTCATTATGTTACTGCTTAATATTCTCATCCCCAGTATCATGTGGATTAGAGCCCTCTTTCTTCTAGAGAATGAATAATACTGAATCTCAGGTACTGCAGACAACCTACAATCTGTATCCAAAGCATCTTTCCATCCTGCATTATTTTCTTCCTCTTTCTATATTCTCATAGCTCACACAGAGTTGGGGGAAAAAAACTGGTTTAATAAATGAATCAATTCAAAAGTGAATAAATTAAACTCCCACTTTTTCAAGCCAAGTACCATCACTCCAGAAAAATGAATTTACCTGACTGCCCTTAAAAGAGCCTTCCTTTTCCATCTCCCTCTTTTTGATCTTGTGTTTTCCCCTTCATTTCTACATGTTAGGATGCTACTTATGCGCAGGCACAGCTCAATCCCAGCTCATTAAAAGCCTTTTCTGATCCATTTTATGAAGAACAACCTCCCCATTTTCTTGAATTTCACAGAACCCTCCATCTCTCCCAAGAGCTAGTATTGTGCTTATTTATATTAAAACTAGCTAATAATTGTTTATTAGTTTTCATAATTGTTCTTTGTTCATTTAACTCCTATAACTATTAAAAATTATCAAAAAATATTTTAAGGATGAAGAAACTGAGGTACAGAACATTTGTAGGTCATAGAACTTGGATTCCAACTTGGGGAGCCTGATCCCAGAGTCTATGCTATTAACATTATGCTGAATGTTTTAGAGTAAAAATGTAGTGTCATGATTACCCTTAAGTTTTAAATAATTCCTCATCTATGTGTGTTCAAGAAATATTTTTAGGTAGAATTGAAACAACTCTATGATTTGAATTTGACCTGTGTGTTTCTCATGTTCTAGCCCATCAATAACTATTCCAACCAAGTACCCGCCTCTTGGTTTTTTCAACATTTATCATATTTTCCAAGCCCAAACTGTATCTAATTATATGATACCATTAAACTGATCTTGCTTCCTGTTTCTGAATAATTATTTTCTTCATGACCTTTAATCTTTCTGAAATGAATGAATCTATCTGCAACTAAATTTAGCTAAGTACATTCATAAGAGGCAATTTGTAGGGTGAATTAATTATAAACAAGTTGAAATAATGACAAATAATAAGCTTAATTATATTACAACAGCATTCTGAATATTATATTGCACATTTTATCTGTTTATTTCCAAAACTCATTTCAAAAAGCTAATACAGACAAACAGACAAATGGGCCTCTTGCACTGGTAGAATTTGTTTCCTTGTCCGTATTTCCAATCATGCCATTTATGAAATTTCATTATGCAATTTTATTTTCATGTATTTTTTCCATGTTGTTTTTCTTGAGGACAGAAAATATTTTTTAACTCTATGCCAGCCACTAATTTATATGTAGATATATTGACCTAGTGTGGCATTTCCTGACTACCTCACCAACAGGAGAAACTTCCCCATTTTACTCCTTTAGTTCACATTACTCTGCTGTATTTTCTTAATAGCCCAAAATAACCTCTTTCATTTATTTATCTTTGAACATTTTCTGTCTCTAATCTTTTACCTTAAGAGCCTGCCTCCTGGGGCACCTGGGTGGCCCAGTCGTTTAAGCATCTGCCTTCTGCTCAGGTCATAATCCTAGGGTCCTGGGATCGAAACCCATGTTGGGGGGGGCAGGCTACTGCATCGGGGAGTCCGATTCTCCCTCTGCCCCTCCTCCTGCTCATGCACTCTCTCCAATAAATAAATAAAATATTTTTTTTAAAAAGAGAGAGATGCTGCCTTCCATAAAAACAGAGACTTGTCCTGCTTACTACTGAATTTCCCTGGGGGTGGGGGTGGGTAGTAGACCTAGCTTTCAGTAAATTCTCAATAAATATTTGCTTAATGAATAGCTATTATGTCTTCAGTAAATTTGAAAACTCATTTTGTGGAATTAGTGATGATTCTAAAATTACAGCGTGTGGTTATGAGAGATACAATAAAAGTCACATTTATGAGGGAAAAAAACAGTACCTGATGCACTTTCTGCATCTCACACGTGATGTTAGTGTCCAGCGGCGTTTCTCAGAAATACTTGCTGGAATTTAACTCAGTTAAGCAACTAAAATCTAATTTTCTGATTAGAAATTCACTAACATGGGTGAATCTATATCCTTATAAATTAGAATTATGTTAGACTATTTTCCTAAGATAAAACATTTGGTATTTTGTTTTGTCTTACGTTGTAGTTATGATATCACTTGTTGCTTTGTTTGAATGGCATCTTCTGTAACCGAGGGATTTTCTTGTTTGGTTGTTTTTAAAGATTTTGTTTGGGGGAGAGAGAGCATGAGCAGGGAGGTGGGGCAGGGGAAGAGGAACTCTCCCACTGAGTGAGAACCCCGAGATCATGACCTAAGCTGAAGTCAGACACTCAACTGACTAAGCCAAGGCACTCCTGTTTTGTTAAATTTTGGGTCACAGACCACTTAGATGAAAGGAATGGCATTTCTCTCCAGAAAAACAAAGATGTAATGATATACCCATAATTTTATATATAATTTCATGTAGTCTCTAAGATAGGCCATGGCCAGACTTACCAAACTATCTTGTGTCTTCTGATGGAGGAGAAATGAATCATGTATATACATGTAGCATAGCAAGAAATGGTTACTGTTGTAAAACGATGGTCCATAGAATAAAGTTGGGCCTATGGGGAAGAGAAACAAAACAAAAAACTGGCAAGTCCAAGTCTCTAGGCTTTCTCCATCAGGTAGATTCCTCACTCTCCACTGAGTACCAAGACCTCCAAACTTGAGGTGCACCATGGGGAGGAACCTGAGAAGTATAGGGAGGGTTGCCTTGACCAAGTGCGTATTATATTGCTTATTTTGTGGTGAGTAAAACTAAGGGGAAATAACCTCAATTGGATCCAATGATTCCTTGTTAGTCCTAAGCCCAGATGAACCGTTTGAGCCTAACCTAGCTCATTAGGCATACTCCTAAGGGTTTGTCACGTTGATGTGATTTAATATAAGAGTAAGTGGAGACAATGGTAAGAATGAAAACTGAAATTGCCTATAAGAATTCTTGGTATCTGATGGCCTGTATATTTTTAGGAAATGACAATGGAAGGTTGAACTGTGGTTTAGAGTTTTGGCTCCTGGCTACCCCTTACTATCTGAAGGCTGACTGCTTCTGTGAACCTACCATGATAAATGAGGAATGGGCTTTAAAGGTACATGTTTGAAGTTAACGATTTTTGGTTAGAGAAGATTCTCATGACTATTCAGGGTAATTCTCTTTGGTCTTTCCCGGCCCTTGCTTAGACTCTACCTGCAATTGTACTGATGGTAAGGAACTGTAGACTATATGGAAGTAAATTCTAGAAGGATGGGAGATGTATAAGACACAAGTATTCTAGCCAGATAAGAACCAGAGCCTCTGATAGACCATCTTATATGGAAATTATGAACTATCCATTCCTGGATATTTCAATAGGACTAAAAACGAGTAGGGTATTGTCATGAAGAATCCCTTAAGTATGAGTTGCTGGGCTACTCATTATCTATTCTTGGCATTTGAGATCCCTGCTCCTATTGCTGCTGATTAAGAAACCCATTTCATGCTCACTTCAACAGCACATATGCTAAAATTGGAATGATACAGAGAAGATTAGCATGGCCCCTGCTTAAGGATGACATGCAAATTGGTGACGTATTCCATACGTTAAAAAAAATCCATTTCACCACCATTGATATTAAGAGTGTTCTCTTACAATTGGAATTTCACCTCTTATTTTATCTTTAGGCAGGGGAAGTAATCAAAAGATTGACGGGCTTTAAAGGAGCAAGTATATGAAAATATTCTTAACCCATGGACATTTTTCTAACCAAAAACAGTCCAGTTAACAACTGACAATAACCAGAATGGAAGAGGATCTTAATTTCACTGGGACTTAAAGACAACCACTAACATAAAAGAGTGGACATGAGAATTTTTTGGATAGTTTGACATTAATTCTAGGTTTTCTGTTTTTTTTTTTTAAATTTTTTGTTTTGTTTTGTTTGTTTTTATTTTAGTTGTTGCTACCAAGGACTCCATGAAATTGTACCACTCTGGCCCATCTAAGGGAATAGTAGATCCAAGAGAAATGGCAACAATCCTTTCAACTTCAAAGTCATCTTTTCTCTAAAATAGCTCAAGTAGAGCTCTTGCTTTTCAGCTTTAGTAAGCAAGGCATGGTACCAGGGAGGGACATGGAATGATCTAGACAAACAGAAGAGAGCAGTGATTCAAGTAGAGAAGGTACTTCCTAAGTAGTAGAATCGCTCAACTGGTCCTTCTTCATAGTTCCTAGATAACACTGAAAGCTTGTGAGACCCCAGACTGCTCCATATGGTGCTGGCCTGAGACCATGTATCATGCCAAGAAGGTGAGTAGAAGTGATTGCAAAAGAGGAAGGAACAAGGGCACCTGGGTGGCTCAATTGGTTAAGTGTCCACCTTCAGCTCAGTTCACGATCCCGGGGTCCTGTGATAGAGCCCCATGTCAGGCTCCCTTGCTCAGTGGGGAGCCTGCTTCTTCCTCTGCCAGCTGCTTCCCCTGCTTGTGCTCTCTCTCTCTCCCTCCATCCAATAAATAAATAAAATCTTTAAAAAAAAAAAAAAAGGAAGGAAGGAACAAAATGGGTAGCAGAGAGGACAAGGGCAGTATTGGTTATATTCTCTGACAAGCTTATTACAAGAGGTATGTAGTCCTACCAAAATCTGTCAAATGTCACCCAAGTGGTCAGACATGATCGAGCACACTGATCACACTGGCCCTGAGCTATGCTTTTCATCACCATCCTGAGATGAATGACAACCATGAATGCATCCATAGTGTTGAGCCCCACAAGTGAATATTGACAACAAATACTCAAGAAATGGCCTGGAGAGATTATACCAAATAACCACAACTCCATAAACTCAAGAGTGTATAGTGCATTCACCCCCATCCCCTTTACTAGTTAAAAGGAGGTTTGCTTATATGTAAGAAAAATCCCAAAGTAACTAGAAAGTCATCTGGTAATTGAACAGATAGAGGTTTATTTTTCTCACATAAATTCTATTGGGTTTTTTTTGGTCCTGGAATGGCTTGGTCTCTGTTCTACAAAATCATCAGGAAAACCATTCTTCCACATCACCGTTCTGCCATCCCAAAGGCGATAACCCTTGTCCTCAAGATCCTGGGCCACACTCAGTAGCAACAAAGACTGGGGAATTATCTTAGTCTGCTTAGGCTTTCAAATAAAATACCACAGACTGGGTGGCTTAAACAACAGAAGTTTATTTTCTCACAGTTCTGGAGGAGGGAAGTCTGGGATCAGGGTGCTGATGGACGGGTTCTGGTGATGGCTCTTTCTGACTTGCAGATGGTCATCTTCTCACTGTGTTCCTGCAAGAGAGAGAGAGCAAGCTCTCTGCTGTCTCCTCATATAAGGTCACTAATCCCATCTTGAAGGACCTCACCCTCATGACCTTACAAAGACCCCATCTCCAAACATCATCATACTAGGGGTTAGAGCTTAAACATGAATTTCAGGGGACACATTCAGCTATAGCAGGATTGTAGTCCCTGATCTGGATGACCACAGTTTTAGGTAAAAGTAATTATATAGAGAATGAAATATTGAGGAACATCCTATAGTGTGAGGAGCTGAAAAGGGAGCTATACTAATTCTGGAAGCACTGGTTTCCAAATACCAGATGGTTGAAGTCGTAACTGTTACAACTGTGTCGTATTCTAAGAGTCGTTCATCTAGCGTCAGTGGTTTCCCACCACGGGGGTTAGTAAACTATGGCCTGTGGCCAAATATGGCACACTGCCTACTTTTGTAAAGCTATTTTTATTGAAACGGAGTCATGCTCATGTGTTTGCTTATTGTCTATGGCTGCTTTTATGCTATAGTGGCAGAGTTGAGTAGAGCAGCTGATACCATATGGCCCACAAAGCCAAGAATACTATCTAGCTTTTTACAGAAAGGTTTGCCCCCCACATCTTTAAAGCACCCATAAACTCACTTGATGGGTTTGTGAACACAGAAACGACAAACAGAATGATGTACATATGGGGTTTATTGTGGAGTGGGGCTAAAATGTCGACCAACTTTTCAACATATATGTGATCTGAAAAAGTACATAAACTTTCTGTAAACTTTGAGGGAGAATCCTTGGTAAGGGATTCACTTACTTGAAGGGACATGTTGATGTGTCCATAAAATGACAACTAGTGAGCAAATTGACCCAGGGTTCAGAGTTCTTTAGATTAGTGCCATAAAAATAACTGTTACAAAATCATCTAGTTAGAATGCCATTTGAAACATCAACAGAATTTGGACTTCATAAAGATATTTTACACCTTTGTAAAATTATTTGTAAATATTGACATTTTGAGCTTATTAACTAAAGCTTCAAGAAAACTCATTAGCAACTTGAATTCTGTGAGCCTATTCAATTGCTTTTGGATCACTTCACCAGTTTGAGTATTCATTGAAAAAGAGATTATGATACCATAAAAATACTACTCTTTTTTATAGCTACAATTATTTTAAATCTTAACGAAGACTATTGTCAATCCTCATTCTTTTCCTTTTGTTTTTTTAATAAGATAAAGCTTTATTCAGTAGACTTCCTGCTTGAATTTAGATGGCTTCCTTTTCTATTAACCCAAGATTCATAAGGCTATTTTCTTCTTTAACAAGTAGATTAAACTATTGAAATGAGAGCTGCCCATACTTCCACCTCTTAGAAAATGCGTCTGGTAGCTTGGTTATTTCAAAATAACATCACTTGGCTCTATCCTATAAAGGCATGTAGCATGATAACCTTAAAGTTCAAGGAAAAAAGGTAACACAAAGTGAAGGTTACATTTTTTAATTATATAAGCCTTATTAAATTTATTTTAGGCTGGCATGAAGAAAGGCATTAATGGGTCAGAAAGATTATACCTCTGCCTGCTAAGCATCTAAAGATCATTTACATAAAACTCACATAAAATTTATCATTTCTGTGGATTGAGGCCAATCTTTCATTTTTATACAACAATCTCTTAACACCTTGGATTTGCATATCTTACAAAAATATTTTTTAAAGTGGCTTCACATCTATTAATTCATAGCCACCCTGTGAGTATGGCAATTATGCTCTCTTTTTATGGATTAAAAATTTGAGGTTGAGAGAAGTTAGGTCTGTGATAGAAAAACCTGACTTGATTGAATCAAAATCTCCAGTTTCGTGCTCTTTTTCTAGACTACATTCTTATAAAAATGCCTCTGTTTTTATACACAAAAGAACAAAAGAATGCTTACATATTGAATGAATATGTGCAGTTATACTGCACAATATACTTACTGATCACTGGTTCAACCTATACACATAGAAAAAGCTTTACTGAAAAGGGAAGACCTTGAGTTTCAAGTTTCCTAGCTGACATTAAATTGCTCCAGTTTTTTTAAACTAACATAACTGATATATTTTGGTCATTGTTGCATGGATACTTGGATGTGTGGACATTTGGAGTTCAAATACTTCTCCTTTACCTTTAGGAAGCATCTCACTCTGCTCTTAAATTTCCCTTTGTCCAAGTATTACCATTAATTGAGGAAGGAAGGCGAAAGACTCTTTTTCTTTGGTCACATTCTGCTTTCTTTAAAATTAATAGGTATATATGGGAGCTAGCACCTCTCTATATTAGGAGAAAAGGTCAATTATGTAATTAAGAACCTCTGAGGATTGTAGAACCTTGATATTGTATTTTAATAATGCTAACAGTTCTGGCTCAGTCTGAATATACATCAGCGATCACAAGTCAGCTCTGTTCCATTTTCTTTTAGCATTTTAGTCTTTACAATCACTATTTGTTCCTACTAAGCCAAAACCCAAAAATAGTTCAGCTATTTGGTTTTCTGAGTAATTCAAAATGCGTCAACTAATTAAGCTATTTGTAAATAAATTATAATTAAAACAAGGTGTACTGAGGGGGTAATGTCTTAATATTTGTTTTTTAGGACACCTGTAAAGTTGAAAATCTGCAGCACAATAGGACTCAGCATAATAAAAATGTTAGAATTTACAAAATGTCATCAAATGCATGTGGCCCACTTCTATAAAAAACATGAATAATTCACAATACTGTATACGGAATTAGATTTTGCTGCCCCGATTCCATTTAAATAAATGTGTTTATAAGTCACCAATTTCGTTTTCCTCTACTTCTACGTGGTGACCTTTCACTTATAAGCTGAAAAGCAATCAATTCTGGGTACAGCATGAGATAAAGGGAAATAAATTTAAATATAGTAAACATTTACATTGGCATGGGCATTATTGATCCCAAACACGTTGTTTAGAGAAAAAATGTGTACCAAGCCCATTCACTCCACAAATATTTATTGAGAAGTTACCATGCGCTTATTATGCATGTTACACGTTTCCAATGAAAATTAGACTATTAAATGTACAGACATATGGACAAGACAATAATATTCAATGCATGTTATTTTAATTTCATTTTTTAAACTCAGAATGATAATTGGTAATATGTGTGATTCTTCCACATTTCTACCTATTCTTTATATACTCCACATAGTTGTCAGCAGGTATTCATTAGGATGATTTGATGGGACATATACTCCAATGTGGAGATAATCATGAAAACAACATTAAAAGCCGAAAGGAGATAGCTTATAGCTGATTGTATCTCATGTGTTTCTGCTCTCATACTTTTTTACTTCCTTTAAAATCCATCTGAAGCCCCACTCCCCAATTACGTTGCTCTCTGAATGTGTCAAGAGAGGGCTGTCAAGAGCACTCTGCATAGTGCTCTGCAACTTTGTACATCTGTATGGGACCCATTTCACCATGTCTTGTGATCTTGTGTGTTTGTGTGATTATTGTCTACCCTCATGATAACATTGGTATACACCTTGATTCCATGGATTCCTACAGTGCTCAAGCAATATTTTGCTCATTTTGGATGTTCAATAAATAGTTGGAAAATGAACCAATCACACTGCTCCTTTTTACAAAAGCCTATGGTAACTCTTCACTGCCGACTGCACTTGATTTATTGAAGCCAACAGCACCAAACAGCCTGGCCCCAGACAACTTTTCAAATGTCTTCACAGTCCCCGCCCCATCCACAACGTACGACTCCATTTCTTGCTCTTTTTTGCTCTGCCTTGCTCAAGCTGTTCTAATCTGTCTTAAAAATCCGCTTTCTTATTCCTTTGCCCACATCCATTGTCCTCTCTTTTGTATAACCTGTCCCAAACATTTCTTCCTCTACTTATTTGCCTAGCACCTTATATTTATTTCTACCTTGTAAGATCAAGTGGAATTTAGAGTTACATCTGATCTGCTATAAGCGCCATTCTATACGAAGAGTTTACTTTTCTCTCCCAATGTGGGTAATTTATTGAAAAAGACCCCTGACATAAAGTAAGTCTCAGGTCCTAACATTTACATGTCTCTGTTCAGTCAAGCAGAGCGAAGAGCCCATTCTCGCATTCAGGTGGTTATTTAGATCCCATCACCTTTTCTCACTAGTTGTAAATTGAATAAGTTACATAATATTCAAGAGTTAGTTCCCTCATTTTCTAATCACCTCTACACCACAGGGTTATGGTGAAAGTTGTACACCTTAAATAGATACAATTTTTGTCATTCTTCAACAATGCCAGTAAAGTATTAAAATCCCAACCTGTAAGCAAGTAAGCGAGTACACAACACCTTGTAGGTCTTATAATGCCAAAAGTGATACCTTCAGAGCTGCTATGGATCTCATCTCTCCTTTTCAGTATATAAACACATTTAAAGTTAGTTTTGGAGTCAGACCACCTGGAAATAGATTGTGAATCTTACCTCAAAGCCTTGGGCAATTTATTCAACTTCTCTGTGCCTTAAATACTTTACAGAGTTGTTGAGAGGGTTAAAGCTACTAATATGTATAAAACAGTTGGAAGAGTCTCAGATATACAGTAAATTTGGAATTTGTATTAGCTATTATAATTGATAGTATTTACCTTAAAATAGGATCACCTTATTTACTGTATTAATAACTTCTACATGCAATTTTATAGACCAGTAACTCAAAATAACCTAATGAAAAATTAAAAGGGGGGATATTCCTGAAACTGGGAAAGATAGTAGGGAGATCACAGATCAAAGAACCTTGACTTTACTACTGAGTTCAATGCCACTGAGATAAAGTATGCATCATCTCTCATATGCTTATTTTTCACAAAGCCAGTTTTATATATGGCCTTTGTTTTTACCTATTGTGGTTGAATCTTCAAGTGTCAGAGAATCTATATTAGGCAAACATATTTTATTGTGACCAAAGGTGGAAAATTTGTTTTTTTCCTCTCGGTTTCCATGTCAACATCGAGAAGAATTCACATGCACACTGCTTGGATTAATCACTCTTTGTTGGAGAATGGGATAATCTGATTGTCCAGATCTGACCATGGTGCTGAGTTCTCTAATTTGCAGTTCTCCCAAACCGAACCATGAAATGTGCAAGATGGGTGCTTTTAACAAAAGAAAAAAGGGATTCTATTTAGACCAAAAAAAAAAAATGTCTATTACATCTACTTCCTAGAATAGAGAACCACCTGTAATGGAGAGAATAATGCCAACTTCATGATGGAGGTAGGAAGAACCTATTTGTTCTCACCAGCCTTCATGTAAGGCACATAATTTCTTCAAGCTGAGCCAAAATGGTTATTGCTCAAGAGATGGTGGTTTAGGATTAAGATATAGTAATTTCTGAGAGCATATGGTGATGGAGGTTATGCCAAGGAGAAACCAGTGAGCAACGAAAGCGTTAGTTGTGTTAGGGCACGGCAATGAAATACTTAAGAAAACTCATGGAGACTTCAGAATGTGATCACTTGCTAATCAGGTGTGCTTCGTTCTGGTGAGATGTAGTATAAATATACTCCCTGGGGGTGCCTGGGTGGCTCAATACATAAAGCATCCAAATCGATTTCAGCTCAGATCATGACCTCAGGGGCCTGAGATATAAGTCCCACCTCCATGCCCAGCATGGAGCCTACTTAAGATTCTCTCACTCCTTCTCCCCTCTGGCCCTCCCCCCACCAACTCATGCTTTCTTTCTCTCTCTCTCAAAAACAAACAAACAAACAAACAAACAAACAAAAAACCGTGCAGCCCCACATTGTTTGAATATATCTGATAAATTTTATCACAATCACATTTTCACTCTAGAAGAAAATCCACATGGATAATATGTCCCAAATTGAAGAACACTGAATTTAAGAATATCCCAGCTAGGGTTTAAATATGCCACATGAAGTGGGATGCAAGATAACAGATTTTGCATCAATATAAAGGAATTAATCCTCAAAGAAATGTTTTAGCAGAACAGTGGACATTTTTATTTTTTAATGATAGTAGATAATGTGCCATTACATTTCTTAAGACAGGCACTCAATAAATGTTGATAAGGGGAATTTATTTTGTTTGGCTCTCAATATAGACAGCAATTGAAAAACAGAATCTGATAACAATAATAGAAAGGGGGTAAATCTGTAGAGATTTTGCTACATCACAACGACGGTGGAAAGTAATTTATTCTGCTGGAAGCATATCACAGAAAACCAAAGGAAGTCTGATGTAACCTGGGTTGCAATTCCCTGTGAACATTTATTTGCTACAGTAATTATCTATGATTAGGAAAATAATGGTAAAAATCTCCATGTTCTTATCAAAGATTCATGTTGACAGCTCTCCCAGTGGAAATGGTCATAATGGCGTTAAAATTGTAACCATTACTATGGACATTGTGGCTATGTTTTATTTTAGAAAACACAGTCAAGACTATAAGAGAGGAATTATCCTAACTCTATCAACCTGTTCCCAGGGATCTAATAACAAGAAATTAGTGTAGGTGCCAAAGATTGTTGGTAGTTGACTAGTGGTTCTGGCTGCAGATCCTGGGCAGTTGTAGCCATCTGTTCCCCAACATTGTTTTGTAGAAAGATATATAAAACAATTAGCAAGTTGGAATTCTATAGACTAAGCCAAGAAAATGCAATTCAGTTGAATGTGGTGCAAAATAAGGTTCATTTTAGATAAAAGAGGGGATAGAATGGAATTTGTTAGAAGCCATTGGAGGTCAAAACAAACAACAATGGTTCAGTGGTGGAAAAATGTGAAAGAGAGAGGTGGTCTTTGACATGAAAAACCATGTAGGTGGTGAAAGGTTATGATACAAAAAACAGGGAAGGAAGGGCAATAAAAAGGACAAAGTTAAAGATAGAAACAGGGAAGTTTGTGTAGTTTTCATAGTGTGTTCCTTAGAACACATTGCAATAAAGTCTTTTTAAGCAGGTTCAGTAATGTCACTCATGAGTCATACTTAATGCAAAATAGGGAGACAGAACCATAGAAAGCGAGCTATTAAAATCTGCCAATTTGCAAGCAAAATATGATGATTAATCCGAAGTAGGTCTGTGGGACAAAGCTTACATGGAGGCTAATAGTAATTGCATGTCATAAGCCACTTCGGATAATGCTCTGCAGGGAGAAGGCTAAAGAAAAACCTTGAGGATATAACAAACACCTTAAAACAATGTAAAAGATAAAAGGCTTGGAAGAGAGAATAGCTACCCAACAAATGCACAGATGGTACAGAAGATACTGTTAAGCAAAAGCCCATAAGACAAAGAACCAAATGGAGAGTAAACCCCATGCATCAAGAATAAAGGAGTCGCACCTCTACAGTATGGCGTGGACAGTTGGCTTATCAGGTTTCTCAGCTGCTTTAACATATGTAAAAATGGCACCACTGTAGCTCTTTTTGCAATCAATTATAAATTATATTTAGACTTAGAAGTTCTTTCCATGAAATACTTACTTTCTTAAAAGCAAAGCAAACCAAAATGTACGTAATGTCTATTCTCTAATGCTCAAAGAGTACAAGATCCAGTTTAACCCTGCAATATCGATAAAGTGCGAAGTATGGGAATAGATTTCTTTTACGTGTTTATATGGATAATAATATTAGACAATTGAAATACTTTTTATACCATCATTTTCATCGCTGTTCTGCTCAGGAAAGTCTCAAGCTACTGATGAAAAACTTTCTTCTTTTTTTAAACATTAACAATACATTTTTCATTGACAGTAGCTGGTGGCTTCAATTGACCAAATTAACTCTTGCCTTTTTAAGTATCTGTATTAAACAATTAAAAACTTTTCAAAATCATCATTTATAAATGTCTGCTTATTCTACATCTAGACCCATATACCATATATTAGAAGAATACGCTAAATTTAAAAAAAAATTTTGGAGAGTATAAGTCTAAATTATGACTACATTTTTGAAATTATAATTAAATCTTAAACAATTTAAAAGTGTGTCAAGATAAAATTTGTTGGATGACATAACAAATGATGACTTCAAAACTTTTATTTTTCATGTTTCAGCCACTTAGGACCATATTTATTCATTAGAATGATTAATCCTTAAAGTTCATGCAATCACCTTTTTTTCTGGTAAAAGTCATACTTTTAGAGACCGAACCAAATTAGATAATGAAACAATTTGTTTTCAGTTCAAATGCTTTAGCTTTCTTTTTCTCTGAACATATATGTCTGTGTTTTTAATTCAAGATGGAGGAAAAATACAGCAAATTGTTACAGAATAAATTAAATACTTTAAGGTCATCTTTAATAAGAATCCAAGGTTTCTTTATCAATTCTGTGTTTGGGAGGAGTATATTTTTATATAGTTTGTTTCCTCATTTGTTAATCTTGTTCTCACATTTTAGCCTGAGCATATCACAGCAATTTTACAAAACAAAATTTGTTTCCTCAGTTAAGAGCCTGACGTCCAAGAAGATTTAAGAAATATTTTAAAATTTTATGGCTTCGGTGGCCTAAATAAGACTTTTGGCTCTGTCCTAAATATGTATAGTAGTCATTTTGTTGTGAAATCCCAAAAGTGCTACTAAGAAGAAATGCTAAATCGTGTTCAATCCTTTACTAATATTAGACTGTTAATTTTTATTTGATAATTATTTTATTCTATCAAACAATATTCTTTTCCTAGCAAGACGCTTCCAATACCCCTGATTTATTTCCTTATGTTTGAGATGCTATGATCAATTGCATTGTATGAAATAACTAAAAATCTGATTTATGTTTGTAGAGATTTTGGCATTAACTGGCATCAGAGTTAAAATTGAATATAGAATAAGCTTGAATATAAAATTAAACCTAAGCATGCAAACTAGGAGAGACACAAAATCATTTCATTGGCTCTCGTTTTGAAACTTCCAAGGTAACCTACTTTCCTCCATTTTCACAGCTACCAACCTACCTAGACCAAACCAGCCCACCTTGGTTCCTTTAGATTTTACTTAGACAAATTGTACCCATAACACTTAGAATAAAAACCAAAATATTCAGTATGACTCACAAGGAAAGGCTACATGTTTGGGGCTCTGTCTGCCTCTGATCTCATTTCCTATCACTTGTACCTCCCTACAATTTTTACATAAGTGTCTTCTTTTCACTCAGCAAGCAGCCTACCTCTTCCATTCCAAGTTCTTTGTTCTAACGCTTCTCTCTTCTTGGAATGTTCTTCGTCCCCAATCTCTGCCAGCCTCTTTTCATCTGTCATGTATCTGCTTCCAAATCACCTTCTCAGAGGGCATTTTGCTGATACCTCTCATCTGACATTACCAATTGCCAAATCATTAGCTCTCACGTAGCTCTGTGTATTTCTTAATAGTATTGAACAATCTCTAAAATCATTTAATTACTTGACCTTTCAGGAGAGGAGGCATTTTGTCTGTCTCATTCACTGTGGCATCTCCAGTTGCTAGTACAGTGTCTGGCACGAAGAAAGTGCTCAGTAAATGTTGGTTGAATGAACCATTTCGCATAGCAAATCAAACTGGCATTCACAGTGAGGTTCAGGAGAACCTGTACAAATAATATGATTTTTTAAAAAGCACAGAGAACATTTTTTAAAAAGGAGAATGAGGATTCCAGGTGCAGGATAGCAGCCTCTCAGTGTCTCATGAATGTATAAAGAGAAATTGGGAGACAATGCTTCACAGGTTGTATATATTTCTACACTTCTCATGGCAACTTTTCTTTCTGCACTATCTTTTCAAGTATATATAGGGACAGCTGTGGAAGATAGAGGAAATATCTCCTTTTAGGACAAAAGGCAGATTTGTTTGGCGTCCAAGATAATAAAGATGTCTCCCTCCAGATCAAAAGCTGGGCAGGTTTGCCAGAGTCTCCCTCTAGGAGACTGGGGATTGCTTAACCTCACAGTCCCTCAGCTGCGGCACAAACCCGCTGTGTGTGGCATCTGCCTGGGCTCCTTCCTTGCCCCCATGGACTTGTAGGGGGAAGGGAGCCGATGCAAACATGAAGCTCATGCTTCTTGCGGGGCCGTGAGTAATAAAGTCTATTGTCTCTGACATAGGAGTCTCCTGTCTTCTGCCAGCATCTATAAAATGGTACAGACTAACTTGTTAGCTTATAAGCTGGGTAAATGTTCAGATCCTTAACAGTTTTTGACACGATACCATAAGCTGATGTGTTTTAAAAATGACCAAAAAAATTATATAAAAAAGATACAAAATAAAAATAAAGTGACCATATTGTTGAACCCAGTGGAAATGGCCATTAAAAACGCCACTGATGGAATGATTTTTTAAAAATTATGTATTATTTCTTTGGGGCGCCTGGGTAGCGCAGTCGTTAAGCGTCTGTCTTCGGCTCAGGTCATGATCCCGGCGATCTGGGATTGAGCCCCACATCAGGCTCCTCCGCTGGGAGCCTGCTTCTTCCTCTCCCACTCCCCCTGCTTGTGTTCCCTCTCTCACTGGCTGTCTCTCTGTCAAATAAATAAATAAAATCTTTAAAAAAAAATATGTATTATTTCTGAATTGTACATTCCCCATGTACCAGATCAGGTCCACAATGATGGCTCCTCCCTCTCCTGTGGTTTGCTGCTAATCTATGTTTTAAGGACTCTGTTGATTTCCAAATCCATGCTGGAATTACTGCTGAGCAGGCTGAAGCTTAAAGCAGGCCCCTCTCTCCCACCTTCTCCCACTTTTTAGGAGATCACAATTTGCTTTTAAAAATCCACAAAAGATTCTTGGGTCGCCTGGGTGTCTCAGTCAGTTAAGCAGGTGCCTTGGGCTCAGGTCATGATCCCAGGGTCCTGGGATATAGCCCCCCCCCCCCCCCCCCCCCCGCCAGCCCGCATTGGGCTCCCTGCTCAGCGGGGAGTCTGCTTCTCTCTCTGCCTGCCGCTTCCCCTGCTGGTGCTCTCACGTGCACTGCTATCTTTCCCTGACAAAATCTTAAAAAAAAAAAAATCCACTAAGGATTCTTATGAGAGCTAAACGTCTCCGTATTTATAAAACTTTGAGAACCATGCCTGAAGCATTGCACAATGGTTTGTTAAATTTAAAAGAAAACACAAAATTACTTTTTAACAAAAAGGAAACACTGACTTTGAAAAGAATGGAAATTTTGCCATGACTAGGCTTTCTGGAGAAGACCTGTGAAATCTTGCCTTTACTCAGTAAAAACTGTCTACAAAGTATGTATTTATGTCCCACCTTGCTTTTTCTCTGTATGGAAATATGAAAGTGACCTAATCTTAAAATGGGTCTTCCTTTCAGTCAACAAAGAGTTCTTAACAGCCACTCTGGGCCGGGCACTATTCTAGATACTGGTCATTGGTCAGTGTGTACAACATACATATTTCTGCTCTCTGGCAGCTTGCATTCTAGTGAAGTGATTGTATGTGGGGAGAGTGGGGGTTAGCCGGTGTCCCAGATCATGAACAGATACATGAAAAACTTAGATTCAAAAGGGTGCTAAGTGACAGGAAACACCGGGGTAGACTTTATATTGACCGATCAAGGACAAATCACTGAGGTTCACCATCTGCCGAAACAGACTTCCTAATGCAGGTGTGAACTACATTGTCCAAGTTACAGATGGCATTCCAATTCACTTGGGTTAGTTTTTCTAGGGCTGCCATAACCAAATACCACGACTCGGTGCTTCAACAACAGAAATGCATTTTCTCACTGTTCTGGAGGCTCCAAATCTAAGATGAAGGTCTGTGCAGCCTCGGTGTTCTCTGAGGCCTCTCTCCTCGGCAAGCAGGCAGCCACCTTCTCCCTGTGTCCTCACGTGATCTTCTCTTTGTGTTCCTACAGCCCTGCTTTGTCTCTTATGGATCCAATTTCCTTGTATAAAGACATCAATCAAATTGCATTAGAGCCCACCCTAATGGCGTCGTTTTAACTCAGTCACCTCTTTAAAGGTCTTATTTCCAAATACAGCCGTATTCTGAGGTGCTATGGGTTAGGGCTACAGTATAGGAATTTGGGGAAGACCCAATTTAACCCAAACACTTCCCTCAAAGTTGAAGAGAGACAGCTGGGTTTTAAAACACGGGTTTTATCTTCTTGCAACACTACTCTCTGAAACATAGTGAATTATGATACACTAAATTCACAGCACCTGCTTTTTAGGATTATTTATTGTGAGCCCCTGAATTGCAGCTGCCCCAGGAGGAATGTGGCTTGGCACATCGGCCTGGTGGGGCTTCCTGGCAAGTGTAATGCAAGTGATGGTTAAGGCAAGAAGGCATAGCTCCCTGCCAGTCCCTTGCCACTTCAGCTTTGTCTCTTGCAACGGAGCCTAGCCTGTTCATGAAGTGGCCTAGGAGCTGGGAGAAATAGTGCAAGATTTCCTCATGCAACTGCTCTCTGTCTGTGTGTGCTTATAATGCCTGCTTTGAGTCCTTCACGTATTAGGAAAATCACTGATGGGAATATAGTAAGCTTTTTTCATCTTTTTTTTTTTTCTGTTCTGATCCTGAAACCAATTGGTATTAAATTAGGGACCAGACAGAATGCAGAGTAAAAGAGCACGTAGTCACAGAGAGTTTCAGCAAACAGGTATTGACCATGTTTGCCAAGCGTGAAAGGATTGCCTTCTCGGGATGACAGGGGAAGCGACATTACCAAAGTGTGAGTGTATTAGACTAGAAGGTACAGATCGGGAACTGTAAGAGATTTGGTATAGGCAAAGCTAGGTCAGGGGCACAAATCAAGAGATTAAAGGGGAAAATTGGGTATGAGATCATTGAGGGTTCTTCAGAGCTTGGTAAGAATTCTGTTTGTATTTGGCAGTCATTTGTTATCAATTGAATTGAGAAGCATTAAACTGAAGCATTTGATAGTCACATCTGCATTTTTGAAAATGAATTCCAGAGGCCAGATGATAGAATATTTTACATACTTTCTTTTTTCATATCTAGAGAAGATGGTTCAAGACACCATTAAACCAAGGAACTGTAATCCAAAGCATTTGTTTCATTGTGCACTTTAAGAGATGTGATGCTTGCAAATGATTCAATGCAGGAAACAGAATAAACATGAAACACTTCTTAAAATGAAGTGTACTTATCACATTAGGACACCGTGCCTTAAATCTTGACATGCCTCTGATCTAGGACACATGTAAAGAGAAATTTTTCCATGGGCATAATAGGAGTTCTGTGCAAAGCTGCTTATTAAAGCATAGCCAAATTTGGATACAAAGTATCCACCAGTAGGAGAATGGATAAATATTTGTGATATGTTCATACACTTGCATCAGATATAGACACGTACAGGGAAGAGTTCAAAAATATCGTGGTGTAAAAATTGCTTCATATAAACTGACAGCGTTTATGTAAATTTGTGAAAACATAAAGCAATGAAACAAAGGTACACACATTTTTCAGTTAAAGTCTGCAAACATGGTCTGATGGAAAACACCAAATTTATCGTGGTGGTTGTGTCTCTGAAAGGGAAGGTAGGAAATGAACTTGGAGACAGGAAGAAAAAAAAAGCGGGGGGGGGGTACTCTTAGGTGTTTCCAGTTTTCTAAAAATGACAAAATATAAACATAGTTAATTATTGGCAATGAGTACACCTGTCTTTCAATCTGTATGATTCTATAATTGTTTAAACTTTTCAAAAAAAATTTTAAGAGAAATTTTTCTCACCTGTAATCCCTTATTTGTATACTGTGCCCTCCACTCATATATTTATTGCCTCATAACTTCCCTGGGCTGTAGATGGGTTAAAGTGGTGTCTTTATCCTCATTCCATCAACTGAGGCTCAGTCATGAAGGGCCGCACCCCAGCTTTTTCTTGCAATTATTAAGAGGTTAAGCAGAGGTGCCATGCCAGCATTTCTGAGACTCACGCCAGTGTCTCTCTAGCTCTCCCACTATAGCTCTGTCAGCATGACAAGAATTTCTGCACTTATCCAGAATTGGTAAAAAAACAAAAACGAAAACAAAACAACTAAGAAATTTCAGGGTGCCTCTTCTATTCTCCCTACTCCATATTTTGTTTTATTAAGAAAACTTGAGGGACCGGTGCTCTTGAATTTAGGTGCCGGCAGATGAAGGCCCTGCCTAGCTTTGAATTTCAGCTCCGCCACATGCTAGCTTTGTGGGCTTTGGCAACTACAAACTTACCTACTCTCCGCTTCCGTTTCCATCAGTAACATGGGGGAAAATCCTAGTACTGAGGCATCAGGTGGTTTAAGGGTAAACTAATAATCCATAAAATGCTGAGAATAGGTCCTGTTAGAAATACTACAAAGTGGGGTAATAGAAAAGAACTCCAGTATGTAAAAAGTCCAGGCTGGTAAAGAGGAAGGCTTGGGATTAATCTCTGAGTAAGCTCCTTTATGTTCTCTGCTAAGTAGCTATCCCCACAGGGAATCTCTTTCAAAAGTGGTTGGAGCCTTCATTCCTGTGACTTACTCCATAACTGGAAGCCTGTGTCTCCTTCTCCCCTTCTCCCATTTTGCCCAAACCCCACTCCTGACCCCTTCAGCAACCATCACTCCTCTGTATTTATAGGTCAGATTCTGCTTTTTATTTATTTTTTTTTCCATTAATGAGTAAATCATATGGTATCATTTGTCTTTCTCAGTCTGGCTTATTTCACTTACTAAAATGCCCTCTAGGTCCATCCATGTTGTCTCAAATGGCACACTCATCCCTTTTTATGGCTGTGTAATATTCCGTTTATGTATATATACACACACCACATTTTCCTTATCTATTCGTCTATTGGTGGACATGTAGGTTGATTTCATGTCTTGGTTATTCTAAGTATTAGTGTTGTAATAAGGATAAGGATGCAAATTAGTGTTTTTGTTTTCTCTGAGTAAATAATAGAATTATTGGATTATATGGTGTTATATGGTGTTTCTATTTTTGAGGAACATCTATAGTATTTTCCACAGTGGCTGCACCAGTTTGCATTCCCACCAACAGTGCACAAGGGTTCCTTTTTCTCCATCTCCTCACCCATGTTTATTGTTTCTTGTGTTTTTGGTTTTAGCCATCTGATAGGTGTAAGGTGGTACCTCATTCTAGTTTTGATTTGCATTTCCCTGATGATGAGTGATGTTGAACATCCTTTCATGGGTCTGTTCACTGTATGTCTTTTTTTTGGAAAAATGTTTATTCAGGTCTCTGCCCATTTTTAAATCAGATTGTTTCTTTGGTGTTGAGTTCTATAAATTCTTTATATATTTTGGATACTAGCTCCTTATTTGATATATCATCTGCAAATATCTGCTCCCATTCCATAGGTTGTCTTTTTATTTTGTTGATGGTTTCCTTGATTGTACAAAAGTTTCTTTATGTTGATGTAGTCCCAATAGTTTATTTTTGCTCTTTTTCCCCTTGTTTAATCCATTTTGAGTTTCTGTATGTGGTGTTAGAAAGTAGTTCTGTTTCATTCTTTTGCATGTAGCTGTCTAATTTTCCCAGCACTACTTATTGAAAAGACTGTCTTTCCTCATTGTAAATTCTTGCCTCCTTGGTCATAAGACTAATTGACTGTATAATTGTGGATTTATTTTTGAGGTCTCTATTCTGTTCCATTGATCTATGTGTCTGTTTTTGTGCCAGAACCATACTGTTTTGATGACTACAGCTTTGTAGTGTATCTTGAAATCTAGTCTTATGATACCTCCAGCTTTGTTCTTCTTCCTCAGGATTGCTTTGGCTAGTCAGAATATTCTGTGGTTCTACACAAATTTTGGTATAAAAAGTAACAGTGATATTGTAATAGCTATGTAAGGGGACAGATGGTAGCTATACTTGTAGTGAAAATAGCATAATGTATAGAGTTGTCAAATCAGTAAGTTGTACCTAAAATTGATGTAACATTGTCTGTCAACTATGTTAAAAAAATGCCATTTGAATTAACATTGTGTTCTTAAGAGAAGATAAAATCATAGAAGATGAGTGGACAGTGTGACAAATAGTTAATGAAAGTTATCAGTCTGTATTTCAGGGCATGTAAAAATAATGACCTTGGTTCTCCATTTTGTAGGTTATTCAATGAAAGATGTGTTGGAACCTTTGGTCTGGGTTTTCTTAAATCATTAAGTGCATGGCCAGGGACCTGATTTTGGTTTTATCTTGTTTATATAGCCTAGGTATCAAGATCCTATTTTTTTCCCTTTCTCATTAAAAATGTAAATAAACCGTATGGTATTTTTAAAAAAGAGGATTTAGCAAGACATACTTTAGGTTAGCACAAACATATTTCCTGCAAAACAAAAAGAAAAAAAAAACTTAAGTGAATGTGAGCTTCATTTTGAATACTCTCATTTTTAATAAAAAATGAAACTATGTATAAAGTGTAAAAGGTGATAAAGGTTTCACCCTCCCTCCTCAGAAAAAGAAATCTCATTAGTGTATTTACCAGTTGATATTTTAAAATAGTATAGCCTATTCTGTAGTATATATTGTAGAATGCATCCTAAGTACACATAAAAACATATAAGATGCCCATTTACCTCCATGTGTAAATGTACCTGAAAAAGCTCACTATAGCCACAGAAAGCAAAACAAGTTTTGAAACTTTTTTAATGTTTTAGAAAGGGTTCTAGAAAAGGAAATAAATACGAAGAGCTGGTACCAGAGCTCGTCCAAAATTCCTTCATTAGAATTAGCATTAGAAATCCAGATTCGGGGGAAAAAATCAATGATATACTTTCAAAAATGGAATCGATGGTTTTTAAAGAAAGATGCTGTGCACATTGTTTTAGTACTGTTATAGAAACGGTGTCACTTTTATCTCACTCTGATCTTCAAAAGCAGGTGACCTTGTTTAGGTTTCAACAGAAAAATCTCTCATGAATTTGCATGGCCCTGTTAACTGTATGGTGCTGATTGCAAAGATATAAAACGAAATAATGCCATACATAAAACAGCCCTTCAGGCACATTGCCTTTTAAGCTATTTGCATAAAGATGGACTGCACGTTGTTATGTGCATGTAGTAAACTCCCAAATCCAAAGGAAAGAATAAAGTACTCCTTGGGTTTCCAGGAGCTCAAAAAGTATAACCTACATAATAATCCCACAAAGCAACCAGAAGAGAAGCATGAAGAAAGCGTATTAAACTTGTGAGTATTAGCATTTAGTTTCTTGTATATTGCATGCAACCCTAAAACAGATGCTTATCACCTAAACTATCCTTTTTCCATAGAAAATGTGGAAATAAATGTTATTGACACACTGGGTTTGGTAAGAGAAGAATAAGTAAAAGTACTATAATTTCTCAACTAAGTCTTCAAGTAGGTAATGAAAATAATGAAGTTAGGCAATAAAGTAATAAAGTATAAGTGCTTGTTCATTAGTCCCTTAGGAAAAGAAAAATATTCTTATTAATGTGCCTTTGAGATTTTTTTCTGATATTTAAATGTCTTTTTTTTGTATGCGTGCCATGTAAGTTCATGTAACTTATGCTTCTGTGAAAGATTTGTGTGCTTTAAATACGAATCACTGCTGAGTTGGTACTTTACTTATATTTATGCAATTAGAATTAAATGTATGATTCTATTCAGCATTTTCGGACGGCTGAAATATAGCTGTTCCTAGTTAACACACGTTTCATCACTGGTATCACAAAACAATAACCAGGCAAATAATTCTGATTTTTTTGTTTTTCAAAATGTTTTGAGATAAGGGCTGTTTTACTCAGTACTCTTGGAGAATATGCTAGATCGATTTTTCTTTTATTCTGTATCAACTGCAAAGAAAAAATATAAAAGATGTGCCTCTTTTAACTTGTATGATCAAGGACTGTTAATTTGTTTCTTGGGGTGATTGAATCTTATTTTTAAATAAGGGATTTGATCAAACAGTATTTGATGTTCAATGACACTGGAAGTTCTTAAGAGCTGTCTTGAAGATGGATTACTCTGAAGACAGGGAAAAGCTGAGTTGGTGGCACCTCACACCCCCACCCACTTGAGCCAGAGTGGTTATACTTGTTTCTTTAAAACATGTTTTATAATTAGAGTAAGCTATCCAATAATAAAAATATCTATCACCATTTTTTCCATAGTTGCTATCTTCACCTGTTAGAATTTATAAATTATCTTTTATAATTGATGAATTTGCAAGTAAAGTACTAATAATAGTAAAAAGCTAATGTACGCAGCAGCTTTTTCTAAACCTAAGGAACTCTTCCAAGGGGTGTTTAGTTAATTCATTCAGATTTTAAAGAAACCTTTTCAAAAATTCATATGCTATTATATCTCCAGGTAATATGTCTGAAACCTTTAATATTCATTCATATCCTTACACGAAGATAATACAACTCTGTTAGAAAACCAAGACCCTCCAAAAAATTAACAAACTCATACTGTTAGTTTATTAGTACTCAGGTTTAAATTTAAAAATAGAACATTTTCAACGTCTTCCTTTGGCTCAGGCCATGGTCCCAGAGTCCTGAGATCAAGCCCCGCATCGGGCTTCCTGCTCAGTGAGGAGTCTGCTTCTCCCTCTGTACCTCACCCCCTCTCACTCTTTCTCTCTCTCAAGTAAATAAAATTTAAGAAAAATAAAAGTAGAACCTTTTCAGCTTTCAAATTAGCAACTATCGTAAATTGATAGTGAGTGTTCCATTCCAATGAAAGGTGATAAAAAGGAAATTTTCTAATTTCTGGGGAGAATAGAAAGTGGTAAGTTTTGGAAAGCAATCTGTCAATAAGTATCAACAGTTTAAAAATGTTATATATTGTAAAACTTATGGGAATTTCTTCAGAGAAGTCAATCACATTAAAAACTATTTAAGTATGTAGTGGTTTATTATAGCATTAAATGTAATTCCAAAGTAAGGTGAAAAAAATCTAAACAGGAAAATTTAAAATAAAATATGGAATGTTCCTTTTATGAAATACTATAAAATTATGTTTACTTATACATTTTTAGTTTTTTTAGAACAAATTATAGCCTCAAAAAATGAAAAGACATTTATATATATATAGTGAGATCTCAACTGCAAATAAGTATGTCTCTATACACACATATATTTGGATCCCCCACCTCAAAAAGTGACTCTAAATGTTCTATAAACCACCTGTTAGCTGAGAGCCCCCTGTAGATCGATTAAATTTGGATTTAACTCCCAATGTCACATGATATACTAGTCCAGATTACCCCCTCCACGTAGCTGTGGAAGTTTTCAAATTCTATACAATTTCTTTTTGCCTTGTTTTTCTGTGGATTCCTGTTGCAGACTTACTGACACAAGTCTCCTGCATCAAGCGGAACATGAAGACCAAGTCTTTCATATCCTTCTCCCCACAACAAAATAACTTGCCTATAACATTTTGTGAGTATACATTTACTAAAATTTTGAAAAAAGTGAGGGTGTCATCATCACATACTGGGCAAGAATTTTTCCCCTTCCACCTCCTACATCCTTCCCTCCTCCCAAACCTTCTTTCTGGAAGAACCAGTGAAGTCTGCCCCTTCCTCACGTGTAATGGTTCTGTTGGCTTGAGACCCTGGTGGTTTCAATATGACCTTATGTGAGTTAAAAAAAATTTTTTTCTTTTGAGAAAATATAATCATGGCTTTGACAGGATTTCTGAGGAACACACTTTTTTGTTATTATAAATAATAAAGATTTTTAATGGCAAATACAGCTTATAAAATTAGAAAAAATAAGATTGTTTTGCCCCATTGAAAACTCTTTCTGATTCAGATAATACAAGTCATCTCGACCCCATTCATCTGTATGTATGTTACCTAAGAATGGCATCTACAACCTCAGTCTCCATGAACTGTTCTTGCTCTCTGGGTATGTACGGGAATGATTTCTTACCTGCTATTCACCAACCCTAAGTTCAAATCACTTAGCTATCTTTGCTACACCACAGATCCAGTCAATGTCTGTCTGTCTGTCTGTCTCTCCCTCTTTTTTTTAATCAAATTCCAGTATTAAATGATAACATTTATGTAGCTAGAAGGATACGTTTAAACTGGCAGAGGGAAACAGATCTTCGTCCTATAAGCATTTGTCTCCCTCCTGGTCCTGTTTGGATTCCTTCAGCACCGTGCTGTGATGACCTTGTAATGTGGACTGCTGCTCCCTGTTTCTCCTCATTGCCCTCCCTCCCCCTCTTTTTTTCTCTTTCTTCCTTTCATAGCACAAAATCTACTTATTATGTGTGCAGAAGATCCCTCTTTCTTGTTTTCTGAAGTCAGTGAACATTGAATCCCATCACTTTCTCTCACATTGAACAGTTTTAGAAGTATTTTTTAAATGTACATGAACTAAATTAATGAACTATGTGCAGTGGTTACTTTTATTAGAGCCCCCTAGTCCTACCTACATGACAAAGGATTAAATAACAGAGAGAGATGGAGAACCACTGGCTAGGGACCCCAGCCCTGCACACCATCTCAGATTTCCAGCTCCGGCTTCCTCACTTCCTTTTTATGCTGGAATACAGAGGAGACTATGGCTAGAAGAAGGGGTCTAAATCTCTTATTATTTAAATAGAAAGGTAGCTGGAATGTCCCTTTGATTTTCCGAAAATCCACAGGGAAAAAGGAAGAGCTAAATGATACATTGAGGGAAAATATCTAGATCACAAGTGGAGCTCATCTCACAAGACTCATAATCACATCAACCTCGGTAAGGATATGCTTGAAAATGAGGGGAGGACCCCCTCTACTACTATAAAATCCCCTTCATCTCATTCTGTTCTCAGCTAGGATGAAGAGAAATGTAAGGGGAAATAAACAATAACACCCGTAAGGTGGTTTTACCACATCAGTTCTTATATTTAAGCTTGTTCCTTTTCCTCACATCCCCAGACTCTAAGAATACCTACTCCAAGCCCCTTTGAAAATATAATTCTCTAGTGCCCCCATCTAGGAACTGGTTTCACCCTCTAAGGCACGCATGCCTTTTTCCACTGTCTAACAGGTGCTACACACGATGCTCAGGATTTTGAATGCTTGTAAGGTAGTTCATTCCCCAGGAATGGTCTGTGCTTGAAATAAGCCTGTCAAGGATAGAAAGGGATCATAATTATCATGGGAGATGTTTGTTTTTCTGAGTTTGAAATTATAGATTTACAAATAAACACAGACACCTATGAGACAGAGTTATCTGCATTTTAAAGGGGATTATTATCAACCAAATGCTTCATACTGCAGATTTTCTGGCAAATTATATTACAGTGAATGATAGTGTTTAGACTCACTATCTCTGTTTAGAATGATAATGTCAATACAAACCAGAACCCCACTAATGGTTTTCTGTCTACAATTGCAACTAACCTTTTCATGTTTGACATTACAAGTGTGTACGATATCAATTGCGTGTCTCAGAGGATTTATTTATCTATAAAGGAAGCACTTTGATTCATAAAACCAATTTGTATTTTAATTACTAACTTGGCAGGATACTTGGTCAAATGCCAGCACCATAGCAAATAAGATCAATAATTTAAACTATCAAGAAATGTGAAGTTAGGAATTTCTCAATCAACTAAGTATTTACCAGTTGCTAATTTCAATTTTATTAAAATCATTAATTGAAAGTTTCATGGTATCAGAATGGGCCAAAAAATTATTTTCTGGTATCCCTTGATGCCAACATTATAAAGTAGAATCCATGATTTCAATCTAAATATAAAACAACTCTTGATCATTTATGCTTGCTCTGAGAAATGGAGTAAGCAAATGGAATTGGTACAGTTAATAGGTTTAGGTTTTTAAATAACTATAAATTCACTCACACATTCTTTGGTCTTCTACTGAACCACTATGTGATTCAAAGGAAGTCCACAAATATCTAACATGTGATAATTTCCCTTAAAAAGTACTTGGTCAATTTCAGGAGACAAATTCAACATAAGGTTAATTATAATATTACATGATAAATTTTTTTTTCAAAGATTTTTTATTTATTTATTCAACAGAGATAGAGACAGCCAGCGA
>NC_048224.1:122464152-122532497 GCF_002007445.2 Ailuropoda melanoleuca
AAAAATATATATATATATATATATATATATATATATATAGCTTTGTCTCATCTCATCTGAGATTGAAGGTGAAATTTTGGTAATGAGGGTAAAAAATAAATATGTCATCTTGTTTATATTTTAAGCTAAAATGAAGAGTGAGTTATTAATCTTCACCTATAACTATCAAAGGATTATCCCAGGTTTCGTGGACATTCTCATATGAGAAACCAGAGCTATATCATTTTGTTGTTTATATATTCCCCAATAAAATGTATGCAGAATAATCAAAAAACTTAAATGAAAATAAATTTTCCTGATATATTCCTTACTGTTGGCAAGCATGTTTTAGAACTCAATTCCTCTGTTATCTTTCCTTATCACGGTAATATGAAAATTAGGAGCCTATCCATATTTAGTAAAATAGAACTTTCATAGTGCTGCATATAATTTCTTGGAAGATTTTAGCAGGAAAATATTCTTTATTTCCAGAAACAGTTATAAGAAAATTGTAGTAGCAGATCTTTAGTTGATTCCTTATAACATAGTGCCATCTAGAGATTAAAGCTGATGTTGCTGCAAACTACATTAACTACAATTTAGCTTCCAAATTATAGCATCACATTTTATTACTAATAAGTCCAGTAGGAGGAACTGTAGTAGGGTACATCTATATGAAGTACATTTGAAGTAAATTAATAAGCACAGACATGAGCAAATTTACATATAATATATCAACATCTGATCATCTCATTGTGTGGCCTCTCCTTTGGGCAGTATTCTCTTCATTCCTGTGCTAATATGTCTAGTAGTTTAGTGACACATCATAGTATTGAGGAAAGTAATATGGAGGCATAAAAATATGTATTTGATTAGATTTTGTAAGGAGGCTTAACCAAATTTCTATGAAGAAGCGAGACAGTTTTCGTCATAAATATGGAGTATGTATTAAGTGCCTACCATGGGTAAGACATTGTACTGAGCATATGTGTATGTTTCCTGAGGCCTGCTATAATGAATCACCAATGGCTGAAGTTTGTTCTATAATAGTTCTAAAGGCTAGAAGTCTGAAATCTAGGCGTAGTCAGGCTGCACTCCCTCTGCAGACTCTAGGGGAGAATCCTTCCTTGCCCCCAAGCTTCTGGTGGCTGTTGGCATTCCTCGAGTTCCTTGGCTTGTGGCCACATCACTCCAATTTCTACCTTCATCTTCCCATCCCCTTCTCTCTGTGTCTGGCTGTGACCTCATCACTTCATAATTGAGGAGAAGGCCCATATGCACAGATCAAAAATTATCCAGATCAGAGTTTCTCAACCTAGACAATATTGACATTTGGGCCAGATAATTCCTTGTTGTGAGAGCTGTCCAAAGCAATCTAGAATATCCCTGACCTCTGCCCATTAGACGTCAGTAACACCCACCTCTTAGTTGCGACTTAGAGCCTGCCAAGTCAGACTGCAGATTCTGAAAGGGCCCAGTCGCTAGCTCTAGCCCATCACAGCCAGAATCCATGTACAGTCCTGCTGGCCCAGGGATCATGCAGAAGACACTCCCATGTCCTTGATCCCAGCTACAGCCCTGGAAAGAGCTCTGTACCACGGAGGACTGAGTTATAGCCCCATTTGGCTTGATCCTATCACCAGCATCATACATCAAGGAACCTAGGAGCAGTCAGGCCCACCCCTGCATTGGATAATAGGAATTCAGAACTTGGTCCCTGCTGTGGACCCTGAAGTGGCCCATGAACTAGCCCCAGCCCCGTCACATGGTCTGAGAGACCTTGGAAGTAAACCTGCCAAACTTAGAGAGACCGTAGACTCTGAAAGGGCCTGTAACGGAGCTCTTATCCCAGCCAGAGTATGTGAATGCTTTTGCTGGCACAGAGACTGTGCAGGAGACATTCTTATCTCTGCTCCTGGAGAAGCTGAAAGGGCCCCATACATGGCTCAAGCCTCCATGGTCTGCCAGTAATCCTGAGCATCCATGGTCCCAGTGGGAGACAGTTCCACCTGCACCCCCAGAGATCCTGAAGGACCATCCAACCCCATCACAATCACATGGTTTACTAGCAGACCTCCCAGCCCAGACACCCAATAGAAGACATTTTTGTCTGCATTCCCGGAAATCTTAAAAGGACCCTGTACTCAGCTGTAGCCTCTCCAGCTGCAATCTAGTCCAATCCATCCGGGGACCTGGCAAAAGACTCCCATTCATGTCTCTAGAGCTAGATCTGCAGATGTCAGTTTTGTTCATTGTTTTGTTGTTGTTAATTCTTTTCACAGAATTAAACAATGTGTCACAATGTCACATTCTCTTTTTTGCATATGACACCAAAACCACAAGCAACAAGAGCAAAAATTTATAAAGTGAGTCTACATCAAACTAAAACGCTTCTGTACAAGAAAAGAAAAAGTCAACAGAATGAAGCAGCAACCTGCAGAATGGAGAAAATACTTGCAAAGTATCTATCGGATAAGGGGCAAATATCCAAAATATGTAAAGGAATTCATACAACTGTGTAGCAAGTCATCATCCTCATCATCATCTGATTAAAAATGGGCAGAGGACATGAATAGGCATTTTTTCCAGAGAAGATACACAGATGGGCAACAGTCTGGGTATACACCCAAAGGCAATGAAATTACTATCTGGGAGAGATACCTTCATGCCCATGTTTTACAGCATTATTCACAGTAGCCAAGATAAAGAAAAAAAATCTCAGTGTCCATCAGTGGATGAATAAATAAAGAAAATGTGATATTATAGAGAGAGAATGGAATATTATTCAGCCGTGAGAAAAATGAAGTCCTGACATTTGCAAGAACATGGATGGACCCTGAAAGCATTATGCTGAGTGAATTAAGTCAGACAGAGAAAGATAAATCTGTATAATCTCACTTGAATTTGAAATCTTAAAAAAAAAAAAAAATCAGCCAAACTCGCAGAAACAGAGAGTAAAATGGCAGTTGCCAGGAGTAGGGGTGGGGAAAATGGAGAAATGTTGGTCAAAGAGTACAAAGGGTATCCCCATTCATTCATAAGATGAATAAGTTCTAGGGATCTAATTAATATTCAGCAAAGTGGCAATAGTTAACAATAATGTAACTTAATGTACTTAAAAGTTGCTAAGAGAGTAGATCTTAAATATACTCCCCACACACATACACAAAATTGTAGTTATATAAAGAGATGGCTGTCTTAATTGACTAGCCTTATAGTTATCAACCTTATCGAATCATTTTGCAGTATATACATGTATCAAGTCATCATGTTGTATACCTTAAACCTACATAATGGTGTATGTCAATTAACTATCATACAGCTAGAAGTTGGGAGGAACAAGTTGTCCAGACTATTATTACAAACACTATGAACTAGAAATTTAGAGGAGGAAGAAATCAAGATGGACTGGATTATTAAAGAAGGTTTCATGGAGGAAATGAGAAATGAACTATTCATTGGATAAAAAATACCACTTGGAATTGTGAAGATCTGGAAAACAGTACTGACTAAGGTCCTCTTACCGAGAAGCATTGTGAGCTTGTTAAGACTGAGGGCCTTACCACACTCATCTTTATGTGCAGTTCCCAGCACAGTCCCTGGCATAAAGCAACTCTCACAAATGTCTGTGAAGTCAATGAAGTCAATTAGGTTAAATTAATGGATCAGAATCAAAAGTGAAGAGTCCTCAATGATAGAGTAGGGAATCTTACATTTATTTTGTTAGTTATGGGGAAAACTTGAAGGATTTCACGTAGGAAGGATAAACTGAGTAAAGAAAGCAGGGGCGTATAAAAAATATTGAAGAGGCCAGAAATAAGATCAAGCTAAGAAATTATTAAAATAGTCTTGCTATGAAGTAAATGAGTTTGGGGACCAAGATAATGACAGTGGGAATTAAATCGAGGTATCAATGACAGGAAAAAATAATTGTCATTTTTTTTTTTTATTATTGGATTTGAAGATGTAGAAAAAGGCATAAAGGGAAACTTTCAAGTCAGGGTGACCAAGAGAATAGGTTTTGTTCATTTGAGAAAAAGAGGGAAGTCTGAAGTGCGAGACAGATGAAGAACATGAGATGAGGACGCACATCCAAGAACAGCTGTTCACTGAGATGCAGGACAGATTATTTTTACGCTCAGGGTGATCTTCAGCAAAGTAACTATAGTGGAGAATGGAACTAAATACATCTGAGGTAATTTGTGATCAATTTTAAAAATTACTTGCTAGATATTATTTCCTTAGAAATTCATTAGATCTTTTGGACCCCTAAAAAATTCTTTTTGCAAAGATTTCTAAAGCAATTAGTCTGAATTCAAAATCATGAGTTGTTTTTCCTCAATGACTCTCACACTGAAAGGGTAGGCACTACCAGATTCCTGCATTATCCATATTCTAACATGCCAGCCACTCTTTCCTCTGGATATGTTGATGTTCAGGACACAGGAAAGTTCAAATCAACAGTTATTTTAACATGACAAACAAGCTTGAGGAAAAAGTTTATGTGAAAGAAAAAAATTTTAAATCCATTAAACAAGTGGATTTTTTTCATTGTTGCCAATAGTTTATGCAAACTTGTTATTGAGGACTTGTAAAAATAACTTTACTTTTTTTTCATTTTCTGTTTTGTAATTTTTATTTATTTTTTTAAAGATTTTTTATTTATTTATTCGACAGAGATAGAGACAGCCAGCGAGAGAGGGAACACAAGCAGAGGGAGTGGGAGAGGAAGAAGCAGGCTCATAGTGGAGGAGCCTGATGTGGGGCTCTATCCCAGAACGCTGGGATCACGCCCTGAGCCAAAGGCAGACGCTTAACCGCTGTGCCACCCAGGCGTCCCATGTTTTGTAATTTTTAGATTGTCATCCTTTATAAGCATTTTAATGTTTCCAGTTACCATATATATTTTTTTGAGAGTGGAACATCATACTTAATTAAGAAAATAATTTCATTTTAAAAAAATTATCACTAGGCTAAGAATTAGTGAATGGAGAACACAGGCAATTCAAACTCCAAATCTGTTGCTAAAAAAAATGGGGATTTTCTTCTACTGTATAGGTGATTACTTAATTATCTTATCTTATTTTACTTAATGATCTTATCTTATTTTAAAATCTTAACTTGGTGTATCCATGTTGTTACAAATAGCAACATTTTGTTCTTTTTATGGCTGAGTAATATTCTATTGTATATTTTTACCACATCTTCTTTATGCATTCATCTATCCATAGATATTTAGGTTGATTCTGTATCTTGGCTATTTTAAATAAAGCTGCAGTGAACATAGGGGTGCACATATCTCTTCACATTGGTGTTTTCATTTTCTTTGGATAAATATACAGAAGTGAAATTGCTGAATGGTATGGTAGTTTTATTAATTTTTTTTATTTTTATTTTTACTTTTTGGGGTGTGGGGGAGAGGAGAAGAATGAGAATCCCAAGTAGGCACCATGCCCAGCACAGAGCCCGACAGGGAGCTTGATCTCACCACCCTGAGATTATGAGCTGAGCTGAAATCAAGAGTCAGACATTTAACCAACTGAACCACCCAGGAGCCCCAACTGTTTTTAATTTTTTAAGGTAAGTCCATATTTTCATTGTGGTTGAAACAATTTATATTTTAAAATTTTGTATGGTGACAGATGGTAACTAGACTTATCATGGGGACCACTTTGTAGTGCATAAAAATATTGAATCACTATGATATATCCCTGAAACTAATAGGATACTATATGTTAAGTATACTCCAGTTAAAAAAAATCATATCTTAGTATTCCTCTAGTCAATATGTGAGTACATACACACTGAATTCTGGTGTTCTGGTTTGGAGAATAATTTTTTAAAAAGAATCAACTATCAAAATCAGAACTAAAGCCATTAATTTTGTTGAAGTTTATAATTAAAATTCTTTTTATTTGTGAAAGAAAAAATGTATGTATTGTTAAAATTAGACCCAGATAGCAATATAAAATAAGATGAGAATTAAGGTGGAGTGAAAATAACTTTACATTTAGATCTCTCTCCCCCAAAAAACTGAATAAATAAAGAGCTTTTAAAAAAGAGTGCAGTGTTTCTTATAAATGCTCTTTGGTTACATACTAAAGACAATTTCCCTCAAGAGCCATGCATTTGTCCAATAAATTTAATTAGTTAACGAAAAAAGTGCAATAAAAAATGTCATTAGTCTCACCACCCTTTTCAAGAATTTATCTGAATTTCAGTATCACAGATGGACCCCATTTCTAATTCCAGGTTTCACTGGGAGCCCAGATATGTATAAGCTGGAAAGACAGGTGACCCTTGAGGTCTTGCAGTGCTTTGGTTAATTATTACAGAAGGCTTGCATTTTGTCTGAAGCCCTCTGGATTTTATGCCTCAGAGCCGTACTCCACAGTTAGGTTGGGATGGGAGAAATCATCCCTTTCTTTTGTATGGTGGATGAAAGGGTTGCTGTGAACTCAGGCACGTTCTTGGGCAGACTAATTTCATGAACAAGTACCCAAACTTAAAAATGTGGAAAGTGATTCTCTTAAAAGCACTCAGTGTGGGTACTCCCTTCATGCACCCCCAGGCTCAGAGAAACTGGAGTAAATGATAAATTGGGTGAATCGTAAGTGACGTTGTTAGCACTGCACAAGGATGGGGACTCAGCTAGAGCTAGACCCACCAAAGGCCAGATCTAAGGAACACTCAGACAACCATTGCCTTGGGGAGTGGAGGTGGTGTTGGCTTATCTTCAAATTTAAGAAAATCCAGCAATCCTAACGTCCAATAACCTGATTTTAAAATATTAACTCAAAAACCTTTAAAATACATACTGTGTGTACCACACAGATCAGTACTACTCCTCATTTGGCCCAATTTGTGCTTCCAGTTGTTGATTGTTTTATTGTTCTTGTTTTCTGCTTAAAGCACATTCTTTTATTTCAAGGTATAAGACATAATGATTATAACTCCATAAAACAGAACTGTATAGGGGCACCTGCGTGACTCAGTTGGGTAAGCACTGGACTCTTGATTTCAGCTCAGGTCATGATCTCAGGGCCTTGGGCTCTATTCGGCAGGAAATCTGCTGGAGATCCTCTCCCTCTATCACTGTCCCTCCCCCACTTGCACACTCTCTCTCTTTAAATAAATAAATAAGTAAAATCTTGTTTAAAAAAGTTTATATCACCTCTTGATATAAACAGTATAGTTTTTTTACTAGATCAATTACAAATGAAATTAATGACAATTCAGAATAAATTTTCATAGTTGTCATTTAGAAAATTCATTCGTTCAACATATATTTGCTGAATGTTTATTATTTGCAGGTACATCCTAGCTAACCTCAACGTACAAATAAGAAAAATACATGGACTTCCAATTTAATATGAAAATAAAGTTTGCAAATAAGTAACAATGATATAAATTTATGAGCCTTTTGAATTAGGAAATTTTTTAAACAGGGATATGGACTCAAAGAGAAGTATATGGTTATCCCAACTAGAATGCATTATTCATTAAAAGATTCTTTGGAAAAAAAAGTAATTTCTGCTTTACAAATCGATGTATTTTGGGGGTGCCTGGGTGGCTCAGTCGGTTGGACATCTTGACATCTCAGGGTCCTGAGATCAAGCCCTGCATCAGGCTCAGCACTCAGTGGAGAGTCTGCTTGAGATTCTCTTTGTCCCTGTCCCTCTACCCCCCTGCCTCAAATAATTAATAAATAAATTTAAAAAAAAATAAAAACCAAAAATGGATGTATTTGGGTCTCCAACAATGTTAGATTATGAGTACTAAATTTCTGCACAATGTTTAGACAAAGAACACTAGTCTTGAAAACATTAAAAAAATTCTGACGTATATTTTATAAGTTATGGAAATAAACTTTTTATATCCAATAGAAAATCTGACATTACCTACACATTAAAATATGAATGCTACTTTATAAGCATACCCTTTCATAAAACCATGCTAATAATGACAATGGCAGGATATATAAAATTTCCATTGCCTTTCAACTCAAATGCACTCAAAAATATTAAGTAACAGCAAATTGAGAAAAAAGGAGATAATCTCAAGCTCCTAATTCTACAGCAAGAATGAAAAAAAATTATTGATAGTTTTTATCCTTTTATTTAGTGAAGCTATATATAATAATGCTAAAAAGCAAGAAGTTTATAATCAGGGCCACCTGGTAACCTGGTCAGTTAAGCATCTGACTCTTGATTTCAGCTCAGGTCATGATCTCAGGGTCATGAGATGAAGCCCTGTGTCAGGCTCTGTGCTGAGTTTGCAGCCTGCTTAAGATTCTCTCTCTCCCTCTCCCTCTGCCCTCTCCCATTCATGTGTGCACACGTGCATTCCCTCTCTCAAATAAATAAATCTTTTTTAAGGAAGAAGTTTATAATCAAACAGACTTTTATAACCAGACTATATTTTAATCTAGGCTCTAATTCTCAGGAGTAGAGTCATCTTATCGAAGGGTTAGGTTTTAAAGTCCCTGAATGAGTGAAAATAAGGTAAAAAATTACCTTTGAAATCTCTTTGAGAATTGAGCCACAATGGAAAACAATACATCATCTCTTAATAAATCATAATTGCCAGTTTTCTTTGTGCCTTGTTTCTTTTGTTAAGTACCAGATAAATTAGTCAGTGTGTGCTTAAAGATCACATTGTATAAAATAAGTTAACTCTAGATGCTCGGAAGTATTGAGAGTGGAATAACAGGTGGGATCATCAAAATTTAGAGTTATTTTGCTTCCTATCTTCTTCCCTACAAGTATTAGTGAATTCCCGAGACTATGAATGTATAATGTGATACCATTGGAAAATAGATAAGCTTCCTTATTAATAAATTAATGAAAATAATATCTCTCAGAACTTTTTGAGAAGATTAAATTTTATGTGTATATAGTAAAACAGTACTTAGGACAGTGCAACAAATAATTTTTCCTACAAATAAATGTTAGTGATGTTAACAAAGTATTACTTTTCAATTTTGAAGGTGGGGCAAAGGTCTTCCCATGTCCCAAAACACACACAAAGCTATATTCTTAAGGGAATAATATGATCAATCTTGTATTTTAGAAGGATGTATTAATATATTTTCTATTTGCCTGTCCAGATGCACCCATTTTCTTTTCCATTCTCCTCTGTGCCCTAAAAGGCCAAACTTTATGAACAACAACTACTGGGCTCCCTGGCTTTCCTTTTCTGTTTGACCAATAAAAGGTCATGGCAGGAGCCTAAAGAGGAAGAGGAATAAAGGTCAGTATCTATTTCCCTGTTTCCCTCCAGGCCATGGATCAGCAATGCTCTGTTACTTTACCAAAGGCCACAGATTTGTCATGTGGCCTCCTACAGTTAGCACCCTCTCTCCTGTTTGGGAAGGTGCTTCTGTCCCTGGCTGCTACAGGTAACTGCTCTGTTTTGTTGCATGGAGGATGGATTGAAAGGAAAGAAGACTGGACACAGAGAGACTCTTAGAATTACTTGTAGACAGGAAATAATGAGGATCTGACCAAAGCAGTAGATGATGAGTCAGAGAAAACATAACAGAAATAAGACACATTTATAATATATCTCTCCAGGAGACAAAATAAATTGTAACTAATTGAATGAAAGAACAAGGGAGAGAAGAAGTCCAGGATCCAAGAGGATGCCCAGGTATTTTGCTTTAGGAGATCAATGAAGATTGAAGTTGATGCCATTCCCAGACAGAGAGGTGTGACCATTCTGATCTGTGTTTTTTGCCTGGCTTCTATAATCATTCATTTGGAAGTTGATCACTTGTTTCCTTGAGTTGGCTCTTGTATTTTATTCAGCGTTTACTAAGACCTCACCTAGTCTCCCTTGTGAGACTGGGAAAATTATTTGGATAAAAGGCTTTATTTTTGAGTAGTCAAAAATTTTAGAGCACAATTTAAAGAAAATGTTTCTTAAGTTTTAAACAGCTCTATTGAAGTAAAATTGCATAAAATAGACTGCATTTATTTGAAGTGTACAATATGACAAGTTTGACATATGTATCTATGTGAAACCATCACCACAAGCAAGACAATTAACATATGCATGACTACCCAAAGTTTCCTGTTGGCTTTCTGTAGTCAGTCCCCCCTTCCCACATGGACAGTGGGTTGTTTCCAGGATTTTTTTTAAATCTAGATACATAAGTTTGATGAGAGTGATTTTATTTCTACATAAACTCTTTTTTTTAAAGATTTTATTTATTTATTCGACAGAGATAGAGACAGCCAGCGAGAGAGGGAACACAAGCAGGGGGAGAGGGAGAGGAAGAAGCAGGCTCATAGCAGAGGAGCCTGACGTGGGGCTCGATCCCGTAACGCCGGGATCACGCCCTGAGCCGAAGGCAGACGCTTAACCGCTGTGCCACCCACCTGCCATAAAAATTAGTAGATGCTCACACTCTGAGAATCTCAAAATAAAAAGATAAGGTTAAATAAAATTGGGCTTCTGAAAAAGCTTTTATTACTTTCTGTTTTTATGACTTTTCTGTTTTTAAGTAAATAAATTTGTGTGCCCTAAGGTTCATTTTAAAAGAAACCTGAAAAAAAGCATATCACCCACTTGCCTTAAGGACACAATGAACTAAATAGAAAACATCTTGACGGTGGCCTAACTATTTCAGTTTTATCCCTATATCTAGCATTACATACCCACTTAGTACTGTGTTTGATAGAAAAACTCATCCTAGTCTTTCAATCCAGTGGCATGAAAACAGTAGATGAAAACAACAAGGATATATTAAAAAACAGAAAATAACAGTGAAAAATGTGTTGAATTAAATTTAGAGGTTTCTATACATGTTTGTGGGCCTAAAAATTCAACTAATTGAATTTGAGTGTAATTTTACAGTATACTGGACCCCAACATCTGGACTGCTGTTGATCATTTTGAAGTTTGGTTTAGGTTTCCACCTCCTGTTGTCCTCGTTTTGGGGGGATTGTTCTGTAAAGAATCATGTTTGTGGAAAAAGTCATATTTGTATTAAAGAAGTATTTTCTTCTGTATGGTTTTCAGAATGATTTTCTTTTGTGCCTAGAGGAGAACGAAAAGCACTTATTCCTCCAACAGGAAGCCTGGAGAAATACCCAGCTCTGCTGTGTGGTCACGTGCTGCTTCCTGTTACATTCCAGGAATTGCTCTTGAGTGTAAACAATCATCTTCCAGGGGACAGTCCATGGCTGCATCTGCCTTGGGTATCACTCGAAACTTGCAGAGCATGTGAAATATCTGGCCGTCGCTGTTAAATTAATTCTGGTAGAGCAGAAACTCTCCATTTGTGGAATGCATCACACTTGTGTCAAGTTCATTCTGGTAAGCACAACTTTTAGGCAAGCAAAATGCATTATTGATTAGATTCTATGCATCTTTTGCCCCTAATAAAGCATTCTTTGATTGTTTTACCATATTGAAAAGCGTGTTTGAAAAGGAAATTTCTACAAATCTCTTTTTAAGCTTTCCAGCATTTGCCAGCAATGACCATAATAAATGAAAACCTGCCTATAAAAATACCCTCAGCATCATAAGAATATAAGAATATTTAATTTGAGATATTCAAAAATTGGACACAACCTTCAGAATAATGTATATTATGTCAGTCATGATTTAGGAGTTTACTGCACAAAGACATAGAAATCTGTATTCAATGACTAGATAAAAGTGTAGGTAAGACATGAGGAGTTTATTCCAAAGATGATTAAAGCTGTAAACTCTTGTTCAATATAGGCGCTACTAGCTGTGTGTGGCTATGTCAGTATGAATGCAAATTAATCAAAATGAAATAAAATTAATATTTCAATTCCTCAGTCTCACCAGTCACATTTCAGATGCTCAATAGCCATGTCTGGAGAGTGGCTATCACAGTACACAGCATAGATATAGAACAGTTCTATCATCACAGAAAGTTCTATTGGACCAAGAGGGTATACAAAATATAATACATAAAGAAAAATTAAAGGAACTAGGATTATTGCTCTTAGAAAAAAAGGAATGAGTGACTAACAACATATGACGAAGTTTTATGCCGTTTCTCTACATTTAAAAAAAAACAGTTGAGTGACACATCTGATTTTTTAAACTACATTGATTAGAAGTTTTAACTATCATTGTATAGTACAGAGGGGCAAAACTAGATTTTATGGAACCTCAAGCTTATATAATTTGGGGGGAAACTTTTAAGGGAAAGAATAATAAAGTTAGTCATTTGAGAACATTTTTACAGAATGATTTAAAAAATCACAACAAATTACAAATTTTAAAAAACTGACAAATACCACAAACCAAAAATACAAGAAGCAGCATTTTTGTCGACTTTCTAACACTCTTCTATTGCCTACATCTTGCCTCTTCATATGACAATCTTCCGATATCATTTTATAGGAAAGAATAGAAAGACAATTCATTTTATCTTCAAGCATGGTCAGTTAAAATTTGTTTTTTTATTATTGAAGTTAGGATGCACAAAAACATGTGACTTCATATGGACATGTACCTTTTTTTTAAATATTTACAGATTTGTGTCCTACAAACATATTCTGATAAATTCTCCAACAAAGAGGAAAAATATATGTGATGCATTAATAATTTTATATGCTACATTTTCAAGTATTCCTCATAGAGGAGAATTTCTGCTTTGACTAGGTGTCGATGAGAACCATTCCTTGCTTATAATTTACAAATCTGAAAAACTGAAGAATTTGCCAGCTTCAAGCTCCACACACTTCAACCTTTATTTGTCTCCCCTTCCCACATAGGTCCAAGAACAAGTCCCATAGGAAGAACTCATATAATTTTACAATGCTTGGCCCTAAATCTTCATTTCGTGACACCAGGTAAGTCACCAGTAGGCAGTAAATAGGAATATTCCTGGAAACGATTCCTACCGGGGGCTAACTAGCAACAACTAAACTACATATAGAAGTGACTATGAGCCATAGAAAAGTATGTTCCACTACACCCAAACTAAATGTATCCAACACTCAGCTTCCCTTCATCTGGAACCCAAAAATGCTCGTGGTGAGTCTACTGCCAGCACCAAGGGAAAGCATGGCAGACTGTACACACGAGTACAAAATGATAGCAATTTAACTGAGTGCAATTAAAATAACTTACTTTTGCAAATTTTATGAAAATATATGACCATGTGACACAATGCTAGGACCCCTCCCAGGGCTTTGAAAGGATCTATGCAAATGAGGAGCTATGAAACTAGATTCCATTAGTTTCTGGGTAAATCCATTTCTGACAAAGGATGCATTCTTCACTGACACACTGAGTAATAAAGGTTGAAATATAAGGATTCTGACACAGTTATGGAATGTTGACATTATGGCTTAATCGATACAGACTCACAACTTCACTATTCAAGAAGCTGTTTATTCCTTTTTAGTTCTTTTGCCTTTGTTTAAAATACACTGCCACAAGATAAGTGGTAGCTTCTAAAATCTTCATGATCTAATAGCCATATTTCTGTAACATAAGTTAACTGAGAGAGGATCAAAGTGATATATGTTTATGTTAAATAATTCTTTATAATATCAGAGAAATACAGCCATTACCGAGTGAAGTCTATTTTAAAGAAGTAAATGTTAAAAGAAACTAAAGGTAACACTGGCCATCCATTGTACTTATCCTCAATTATTATTGATGCTTTACTGAATCCTTGTTCAAGCCTTTGCTAAGAAGAGAACAGTTTTTTCTCTCTCTCTTGTCAGGTTACATACAGAACTCTAGTGTTATGTGACTACAAAACATTTGGGGTTTTTTCCTTTCTAAAAAGAAATAACCAATGTTTCTCATTTCCTTTTTTCCCCCCAGTCTCACATAATGCAAGCAAAACTCTTGGAGAATGATGGGTGGATATCAAAGAACAGCATCTCATCAGCACTCCCCTCCTTCCAGCCTTCCTGCATGAGGAAGGAAGAGAGACCATAGATCATAAGCCCCCAGCAACCATGGACCCCCCCAATCGAGTTTTCTCTCCTACAACTGCTCTTCTATACTTTCATTATATAGACTATATCACTCTAAACTTCTTCCTTCCTCCACCCTAAAATCACCAAATCAATAACCTAGCCCCATTCATTTGTTTCTGGGGCAACACAGTGGAACAGACACATCTGCTCATTGATAAACTCACCTAGTGAAGAAGCATATACAGTAGCCCCCTCTTATTGGTGGGGGATACATTTCAAGACACTGAGTGGATACGTGAAACCATGGATAGTACTAAACCCTATATATACTATTTTTCCTATAAAAACAATGTTAAGTTTAATTTCTAAATTAAGCACAATAAGAGATTAACCACAAAAATAATAAAATAGAACAATTATAATAATATACTATAAGAAAAGTTATGTGAATGTGATCCCTTTCCCTCTCAAAATATCTTATTGCACTGTACTCACCCTTCTTCTTGTGATGAGGTGAGATGATAAAATGCCTACATGATGAGATGAAGTGAGTGACATAGGCACTGTGATGTAGTATTAGGCTACTACTGACCCCTGATACTGTGTCAGAAGGAGGATCATATGCTTCCAGATCATGGTTGATTGTGGGTAACTGAAACTGCGGAGAGTGAGACTACAGATGGTGGCACGGGGGTGGAGGGGACTACTGTAGCTTAAAATGTTAGGCTTATATTAGAACAGAACTTTAAACAGATGCATTTGATCAGAGCACATCAAGTTTCCTAAAAAGTGACATACAGTGGTTTCTCCATAATTAGAAAAAGATTACTAGCTAAGACTGAACTTCTACAAAGCATAATTTATAAAGATGGTTTTAAAATCAACAAATATTTCCTCTGTAACCATAAGTATTGCACATCAAGTCTGCAAAAGTAACTAGACCCTTCTCCTATAGAAGATTGCAGGCTAGTTGAACAAAAGGATGTCAAAGTTCTTTTAGGTAATTAAAATAGAATTAAGCTGACAACAACAAAAGTCAGGAAAATTCACCAGAAAAGTTATACAGATTTAGAATCTTTTACAGATTTAGAATAATGATCCAAAGGAGTTTGAGTTACAGTTGTCGTGGATGGTATGAAATGAACAAAAGTAAAGAGGCAGAAAAGCATAAAATGTTTGGGGGAGAAAGGGTGGATCCACTTTGTTTCTGGTCCAAAGTGACCAGGGGAAATATCAGAAGAAAAATATAAATATTAAGGACAATAATATAGATGTGGGGCTCAAATTCAAGTCAAATATTTTATTCTACAGATAATGCAACTCCAATTGGAAAAAAAACTTTATAGATTAATTAAGCAATGGGTAGCAATATTTTAATGGAAGTAATCTGGCCATGTTATCAATATCATACCAAATATAGAGGGAAGATCAGAAGCAGAGAAATTTTTTCTATTATTAGAATCCCATATGTTGAAGCATTCTTGAGTTCTGAGAAGAATTTATTTGGTCATGAGGAAATATTTTTCACTTATTAAATTATATGAAATAGCATTTTATATAAGAATTTTATGCCTGTGTACATGGAGGAAGTTGATCTAAGTTTTTCTTGATAGTGGAATCCTAATCATTTTATCAGTTACATAATTTATTGAGTGATTCTTATGTGTCTAGGACTATGTCAGTTGTTTTCCTTCCATTTGTATGTCATTTCATGCTTATAGTAAGCCTTTTTTATTTTACAGGAGGTGAAATTTAAGCCTACCAGTGGCTAGTTGACCAAAGCTACACAAGTAGTAGTGGCAGAGCAAGAATTGGAACTCAGTCTGGCTCATTTAGAAGCTGGCACTCCCACCACTATATTATGCTGTTTTATATAATAAGATTTGTTACAGAATAAATCAAGAATTTTATGATCTATTTATTCTAGAACTAATTCCATATAATGAAAAATATCAGTTTCTTTAAATGGTATAGAAATCCCCTGCAGAACCCAATGTGGCTAGCTATGTTTGCATGGTACACAGTATTTGGATATGAACCTTCACATTAATTAATTCAAATGTATCCACAGAGTACCTATTATATTCTAGACACCAAGTGCCAGAGCTAACGAAGTGATATGACCACATTCCTCCTCTTAACAGCTCACATTCTGATGGGAAAATAAGATTGTAAACAAGTACATTAAAATATCTGGAATGAAAAATATACTGGAGTTACTCAACAGTAGAACAGGCAGAAAAGAGAATCAGCAAACCTGAATGGAGCCCCATTGAGATTATCCAGTCTGAGGAACAGAAAGTAAAAAGAATTTTAAAAATGAACACAGCCTCAGATGAATGATGGACACCATCAAGCATATCAGCATATGCATAATGGAAGCCCCAGAAGGAGAAAAGAGACATAAATGGGCAGAAAGAATATTTGAAAAATGATGGCTGAAAATATTCCAAATTTGAAAAACACTAATTTACGAATATAAGAATCTCAATAAACTCAAAGTAGGATAAACTCAGATCCACACCTAGACACACCAGGATCAAACTGTCAAAAGAAAAAGAGAGGATCCTAAAATAGCAACAGAGTAGGAACGCATCATGTACAAGGTTGGCTTATTAAGATTAACAGCTGAGGGGCACCTGTGTGGCTTGATTTCTACTCAGGTCATGATCTCCAGGTTGTGGGACTGAGCCCCCCTGTGGGCTCCATGCTGGGCATGGAGACTGCTTGGGATTCTCTCTCTGCCTCTCCCCTCTCCTAAAAATAATAAATAAATAAATAAATAAATAAATAAATAAATAAATAAATAAATAAATAAATGATTAACAGCAGGGTGTCTGGTTGACTCGGTTGGTTGGTTAAGTGCCTTTGGCTCTCAGGGTCCTGGGATTGAGCACCACGTTGGGCTCCCTGCTCATTGGTGAGTCTGCTTTCCCTCTCCCTCTGCCCCCCCCCCCGCTCATGCTCTCTCTCTCTCTTTCAAATAAATAAATAAATAAACGATCTTTAAAAAAAAAAAAAGATTAACAGCTGCTTTCTCCTCATAGATCACGAAGCCACAAAGGTAATGTGTTGAATGAAGAGACCGTCAAATGAGAATTTTATATCTAGCAAAACAAATCTTCAAAAGCCAAAGGAGAAATTAAGGCATTTCCAGATAAGCAAAACCTAAAATTATTTGTTGCTAGCAAACTATCCCTACAAGAAAAATTAGAGTCCTAAAACAAAAGGACATAAGACTAACTCTAATCCACATGAAGATATATCCCAGGTTATATATATCCCAGGTGGGATATAACACAGTAATGCAAGGTTTTTCATCATATGAAAATAAATCAATGTAATACATGTATTTCTAGGATTAAGGACAAGTGCCGTACAATCATCTCCATAGATACAGTGAAAGCATTTGACAAAATTTAACATCCTTTCATGATAAAAACACTAACCAACCAGGATTGGAAGAGAATATCCTTAATCTGATATATGCTTTCTACAAGAAACCCACAGTTAACATCATACTTTATGGTGAAAGACTGAAAGCTTTCTCACTAAAATGAGGACAAATATCTTGTCAAATGGTTTTTCTGCATCAATTGAGAGGATCATATGTTTCTTGTTTTTTCTTTTATTGATGTACTCTATCACATTGATTGATTTGCAAATGTTGAACCACCCTTGCATCCCAGGAATAAATCCCACCTGTTTGTGATGGATAATCCTTTTAATGTACTGTTGGATCATATTGGCTAGGATCTTGTTGAGTATTTTGGCATACATGTTCATCAGGGATATTGGTCTGTAATTATCCTTTTTGATGGGGTCTTTGCCCGGTTTTGGGATCAGGGTAATGCTGGCCTCATAGAATGAGTTTGGAAGTTTTCCTTCTATTTATATTTTTTGAAACAGCTTCAGTAGAATAGGTATGATTTCTTCTTTAAATGTTTGGTAGAATTCCCCTTGGGAAGGCATCTGGGCCTGGACTCTTGTTTTTTAGGAGGTTTTTGATTACTCCTTCAATTTTGTTACTGGTTATTGGTCTATTCAGATTGTCTATTTCTTCCTGTTTCAGTCTTAGTAGTTTATAAGTTTCCAGGAAGGCATCCATTTCTTCCAGACTGCTTAATTTGTTGGCATATAGTTGCTGGTAATAATTTCTAATAATTGTTTCTATTTTCTTAATGTTAGTTGTGAGCTCTTCCTTCTCATTCATGACTTTATTGATTTGGGTCCTTTCCCTTTTCTTTTGAATAAGTCTGGCCAGAGGTTTATTGATCTTATTCTTTCAAAGAACCAGCTTCTAGTTTTGTTGATCTGTTCTACTGTTTTTCTGGTTTCTATTTCATTGATTTCTGCTTTAATCCTTATTATTCCTCTTCTCATGCTTGGTTTAGACTTTATTTGCTGTTCTTTCTCCAGCTTCTTTAGGTGTAAGGTTGGCTTGTGCATTTGGGATTCCTCTAATTTTTTGAGAGAGGCTTGGATGGCTAGGTATTTCCCCCTTAGGACCACCTTTGCAGTACCCCATAGGTTTTCGACCAATGTGTTCTCATTCTCATTAGTTTCCATGAATTGTTTAAGTTCTTCTTTAATTTCCTGGTTGACCCAATCATTCTTTAGCAGGGTACTCTTTAACTTCCATGTTTAAATTACTTCCAAATTCCCTCTTGTGATTGAGTTCCAGTTTCAAAGCATTGAGGTCTTAAAATATGCAGGGAATAATCTCAATCTTTGATATATGTTGAGACCTGATTTATGACCCAGTATGTGGTCTATTCTGGAGAAAGTTCCATGTGCACTTGAGAAGAATGAGTATCCTATTGTTTTAGGATGGAATGTTCTGTGTATATATATACGAAGTCCATCTGGTCCAATGTGTCATTCAAAGCTCTTGTTTGTGGCTCTTCTGCTTAGATGATCTGTCCATTGCCATGAGTGCAGTGTTGAGGTCTCTTGCTATTAATGTATTATTATCAATATGTTTCTTTATTTTGGTTATTGGTTTATATAATTGGCTGCTCCCATGTTGGGAGCATAGATATTTACAATTGTTAGATCTTCTTGTTGGATAGACCCTTTAAGTATAATACAGTATCCCTCTAAATCTCTTACGGTCTTTGATTTAAAATCTAATTTGTCTGAAATGAGGATTGCTACCCCAGCTTTCTTTCGTGGTCCATTAGCATGGTAAATTGTTCTCCATCCCCTCACTTTCAATCTAGGTGTTTTTGGGTTCAAAATCAGTCTCTCGTAGACAGCATATGGATTTCCAGGGGAATGTTGAAAAAGAAAACCAAAGCTGGGGGCATCAGGATGCCTGATTTGAGCTATATTACAAAGCTGTGATCATCAAGACAACATGATCTGCACAAAAACAGACGCATAGATCAATGGAGCAGAATAGGGACCCCAGAAATGGACCCTCAACTCTATGGTCAACTAATCTTCGACAAATCAGGAAAAAACATTCAATGGAAAAAAGACACTCTCTTCAACAAATGGTGCTGGGAAAATTGGACAGCCACATGCAGAAGAATGAAACTGGACCATTCTCTTACACAATACACAAAGATAAACTCAAAATGGATGAAAGACCTCAGTGTGAGACAGGAATCCATCAATATCCTATAGGAGAACACAGGCAATAACCTCTTCAACATCGGCCACAACAACTTCTTTCAACTCACATCTCCAAAGGCAAGGGAAACAAAAGCAAAAATGAACTTTTGGGACTTCATCAAGATAAAAAGCTTCTGCACCACAAAGGAAACAGTCAACAAAACCAAGAGGCAACCCACGGAATGGGAGAAGATATTTGCAAATGACATTACAGATAAAGGGCTGATATCTGAGATCTATAAAAAACTTCCCAAAGTCAATACCCAAAAAACAAATAATCCAGTCAAGAAATGGGCAAAAGACATGAACAGACACTTCTCCAAAGAAGATATTCAGATGGCTAACAGACACATGAAAAAATGTTCAACATCCCTAGCCATCAGGGAAATACAAATCAAAACCATAATGAGATACCACCTTACACCATTTAGAATGGCAAAAATTAACAAAGCAGGAAACAACAAATGTTGGCAAGGATGTGGAGAAACAGGAACTCTCTTACACTGTTGGTGGGAATGCAAGCTGGTACAGCCACTTTGGAAAACAGTATGAAGGTTCCTCAAGACGTTAAAAATAGAGCTACCCTGTGACCCAGCAATTGTACTGCTGGGTATTTACCCCAAAGATACAGATGTAATGAAAAAAGGGGCACATGCACCCCAATGTTCATAGCAGCAATGTCCACAATAGCTAAACTGTGGAAGGAGCTGAGATGCCCTTCAACAGATGAATGGAGAAAGAAGATGTGGTTCATATATACAATGGAATATTACTCAGCCATCAGAAAGAATGAACACCCACCGTTTGCATTGACATGGATGGAACTGGAGGGGATTATGCTAAGTGAAATAAGTCAAGCAGAGAAAGACAATTATCATATGGTTTCACTCATATGTGGAACATAAGGAATAGCACAGAGAACCACAGGGAAAGGAGGGAAAACTGAAGGGGAAATCAGAGGGGGAGACAAACCATGAGAGACTCTGGACTTCGGGAAACAAACTGAAGGATACAGAAGGAAGGGGGATAGGGGGATGGGGTAGCCAGGTGATGGGTATTAGGAGTGCACATGTTGTGATGAGCACTGAGTGTTATACACAACTAATTAATCTTTGGACACTACATCAAAAACTAATGATGTACTATATGTTGGCTAAAGTAAAAGAAAGAATAGAATAGAGTACAATAGAATAATAAAATAAAATTAGGACAAGTATGTCTGCATTTGCCACTTCTATTCAGTATGGTACAGAAGTTCCTAGTCAGAGCAATAGGCAAGAAAAGGAAGCATCCAGATAGGAAAGGAAAAAATAAAACTATTCATAGATGACATGATCATGTATATGGAAAATTCTATGATAACCATTATAAATTATTAGTAACAAGTTCAGCAAGGTTTTCAGTATAGGATCAATATACAAATAATCTATTTTATTTCTATAAACTAGCAATGAACAATGCTAAAATGAAATTAAGAAAAAATCCATTTATAATATTATCAAAGCAATGAAATACTTAGAAATAAATTTAAGAAAAGAAGTGTGAAACTTATGCAGTGAAAACAGGTAACATTATGGGAAGAAAGAAGAGTAGACTTGAACAAAGGGATGAATGTACCTTATTCAAGTTTTGAAAACTTACCATTGCTAACATTGCAACACTCCCCCAAATTGATCTAAAGATTTAATACAATCCCTATCAAAATCCCAACTAGCTTTCTTGCAGAAGTTTGGGAAGCTAATCCTAAAATCCATGGAAGTGCAAAAGACCCAGAATAGCCAAAACAATCTTGAAAAAGAAGAACAAAGTTAAATGATGCAGACTAACCAATTTCTAAACTTACTACAAAGATACAGTAATCAAGACAATGTGGTACTACCAAAAGGATAGACATATAGATCGATTTAATAGAATCAAGAGTCCATAAATAAATCCTCACACAGTCAATTGATTTCCAAAAAAGGTGCCAAGGTAATTCAATAGGGAAAGAATGGTGCTTGTAACAAGTGATAATGGATATCCACATGCAAAAGAATGACGTTGGACTCCTACCTTACAACATACAAACATTAACTCAAAATGGATTGAAGATCCAAATGTAAGAGCTAAAAATATAAAAATCAATGACAAAAACCACCCTTCGCCCACTGCAGTGGACAATGTCTTAGTCTGATTGAACTGCTACAACAAAACACCACAGACAGGGTAGCTTAAACAACAGAAATTTATTTTCACATAGTTCTGGAGGCTAGAAGTCTGAGATCAATGTGCCAGCAGACACAGTTGCCAGTGAGAGCTCTTTTCCTGACATGTAGACGGCTGCCTTCTTGCTGAATTCTCACACAGTGGCAGGAAAAGAAAAGGAAAGCAAGCTCTCTGGTGACGTTTTTTCTTTCTTTTTTTGTTTGTTTGTTTTTGTTTGTTTGTTTTTTGTTGTTGTTGTTGTTAGTATAGTTGACACACAATGTTATGTTAGTTTCAGGTGTACACCTTAGTGATTAGATAAGTTTATACTTTATGCTATGTTCACCACAAGTGTAGCTACAACCATCTGTCACCATATATCACTATTACAATATCATTGACTACATTCTTTATGCTGTGGTGTCTCTCATAATATGGATACTAATCCTAATCAGGATTCCATTTTTATGAGTTCATTTATCCTTAATTACCTCCTTACAGACCCCATCTCCAAATATAGCCACACTGGAGATTAGGATTGGATTAACATGGATTTGGGGGTGACACAGACATTCAGTCCATTAGACAACATCCTCTGTTGGGTTCTTTTTCTGTTTCACATGCCTCTTTCCTTGTGTTTCTTAAGATCACTTCCCAAATAAACTATCTGTATACAAGTAACTCAAGTTCTACTCTTAGGGGAAGCCAAGCTAAGACAACCATTACTTCCAGGAATTTCCATAGCAACATTGTTTGTAATGGGAAAAAAATACAAATAACAGAAATGTCAGTTGGCACAAATGGAAAAATAAATTGTGGTACATACATAATGGAATTAATCCTGGAGTTGAAATGACATAAGGGGGCGCCTGGGTGGCACAGCAGTTAAGCGTCTGCCTTCGGCTCAGGGCGTGATCCCGGCGTTATGGGATCGAGCCCCACATCAGGCTCCTCTGCTATGAGCCTGCTTCTTCCTCTCCCACTCCCCCTGCTTGTGTTCCCTCTCTTGCTGGCTGTCTCTACCTCTGTCGAATAAATAAATAAACTCTTTAAAAAAAAAAAAGAAATGATATAAGAAGTAAGTTACAAAGGATATACAGTATAATTCCATTCATATAGAGTTCAAAAACAGACAAAACTTAGTAATATGTTATTTTTGTTTAGGGGATGTGTTCACATGTGGTAAGACTATGAAGAAAATCAAAGAAATGATAAACATAGCATTCAGTGGTTACCCCTGGGATGAGAAAAGTGGGCTTCAAAGTTATTGGTAATGCGTTTCATAAATTGGGTGGTGGGTATGTGGGTGTTGGTTTTACTACTTCTTTATATCATACATACATCTTTACATCATACGTAAATCACATTTATAGTCTTATATAAATGTATGATACATTTCTTGGACATTTTAATAAAAGTAGCTAATTTTTTAAAAACAAAAATATTAGCTCGAAGCATGAAGAATGGGTTTTTTAAGTATAAGCTTTATTAAATGATACATTCACTTAATTTAAAATTAGGCAGCATACATTGTGAAATCTACCAATAGAAAAACACCTGCCAAGAATGAATTTCAGGAGGGAATAAATTTTATAATTTACCATCTAGATGGCTGCCAAACTTCAGTGACTGAGGCTCTAAACCAAGAAGCAGCAGATTTAAGGTGCTTTTTTTCTTCCCTTTCACGTTCCAGTTTGCTAACTGGATATAAGCCAAGACCTTTAGATGACTCAATTTTTCACTCTATAAGATGAAGACAATACTTGCCATCTCCCAGATAGAGGTTATGAGGATTAATCTGTCCATAAAGCATTTGAAGGTCCTTGCAATAAAGATTAAAACCATATATAAAATTTGTTGTATTTTATAGGTGTGAGTTTGCAAGACCAGTTACCTTGAAACTGTTTATTCCATAAGAATTAGGCCTGTAGTTTAAGATTCTATGACACCAAATATGTGGTTCAATCTTAGTTAGAGATTCATGGTCTTGAATAACTAGGCTTCTCATTGACACAGTTAATTAAGAGAGATGATAGCAATTTTCCACTTACCATTTCTGCATGCATTTATCCTTCCTGAAATATGAATGAAATTATAAATATGGAAGCTAGTTACTACTTGCTCCTAGACACCATCCTAGAAAAGGCATGGAATGGGTAGTGTAGCTGGTTTAAAATCTAGAAATCTAAACGTTACATAAAAGGTAGGCATAAATATTTACCTCAAAAAATACTCCTCAACTAGCCAAGGATGCTTTTTTCCTCAATTGAAAATCATGTTATTAACATTACAGTTTACTGATTAAATACTGATTAATATTAATATATTATATACATTTTATATATATATGCATATTATATTAGCTTTAGGAAGAAAATACCTTTTAACAATTCATGTCTGCCTCTTCTCTAAATTTGTTAATAATTCTATTCAACATTTTGTAAAGGTACTTTTACTTTCAAAAGTTGACATTGAAAAATGTCTTAAGCCACTGCAGCTTCAGGGTTAGAAGACATCAGTTTAGCTTTTAGAGACGTTGAAGTATCACAGCCTTTTCCATTCTGCCTGCAGTTAACAGCATCTCTGGATACTTTTAACACACTTACTTTTCTTCCCATAAGATTCATTTTTCATTCATTTATTCATTCGTTCAACAGACATTTATTAAATGCCTGCCTATTATGTACAGAAGCTTTGCCTTCAAATAAATTCATAGTCTAATAGGCAAGATGGAGAAGGAAATATATGATTATCATTCAAAATTTGTTTTAAATCAAGAGATCAGTAGAAAAATGCATTTTTGTGGCATCCATGTGTAAATGCTCATATCAAACCTTGACTTAAAACCTCTCCATGGCTTCTGTGGGTTTGAAATAAACTTGAACTTGATACACAGAACCATCCTGAGCATCCCTTGCTCAGCATTGCTTGGACAGCCCTCTCCTGCAGCCACACTGACTTCTCACAATCCAAGCTGTGCCATCTGTCTCTCTCTTCCCTTGCCTATGCTGTGGCCTCTGCTTGGCATGCCTGATTGTACTTCCTCTTTTTCTAGATAATTCTTATCCTTCAGGTCTCAACTTAGGAATCTTCTCTAGAAAGCCATTTCTGACTCCTTTAGTTTTAATTAGAAACCTCTCCTCCTTGCTCCCATGGATTTGTGTGCATATTTTATAGCATTTATATTTCCCTTTATGTTATTTTCCCTGTTGGACTACTCAGTCTTTGAAAGCAACACTATTTTATTTATCTTTGACCCTGTTAACTATCACAGTGCTTTTCTTTCATAGTATCTACTCAATACATTTTGTTAACTTAATGCTTTGCAAAATAAATACATGCCTGTATATAAAGATACATCTAATAGAAAAAAACATAGCATAAGAGCACAGAAGAAAACCACATAACTCAACACATGAATCAATTTGGGAAGTGGGCAAAGGGTTGAAACCCCACTCACTCCAGAGAGGTGGTATCCCTTGTGCCAAGCTTGTAAGGGATAAGCCAGGCAGGGTGAGGAGGGAGAAAAGCTTTGACATGAACTAGTGTCTTCTTGCAGAGGGAATATCATGTGACATGGCACAGAAGTGAACATGACTATATCCAAGCCTCTGGATACTGCTACTTTACAAACAAGATAGAGCTAAAGGCCCACCCACAGCCAAAAGTGGAGCCCGAGGTAGTCACATTTTCCCTTTGGTCCTACCTACTATTATATAACTGTCTGCCTGACTAGGTCAGATGTTCTTCTCTTCCCTTTCCTTCCTCCCCTCGTTCTCCTCACCTGCCTCTCCATGGCTCCCCCTCATCTTCCTTTTCTTATATTCCTCCTTTCTCTTAAAACAATGGCTGATTACAACTATTTTCCCCTCACAGTTCGGAACATTTGGGCTCCTTAAAGTTCACCCTGCCCAACTCCATTTTACATAAGAGGATCATGGGGATCAAAACAGATACAACTTTCTAACTTCTTAGAGCAATCTTTCTTAGTGTTATGGGGGAAAAAAGGGATTGAGTCTCCTAACTTCTAATGTAATAAATAGCTTCAGAATCTGTACTATCAAGCTGCTACAACCCAACTGAATTTTAAAAATCTATGAAAGCCCAGGAGAATAGTTTTAAAGCACTGGTTCCTCATAGCAGGACAACAGTATTTCTCAATATGGACTATGATGTTGGATTCCTGGAGATTGCAATGATGTGACTGTGGGAAGCAATATTATTTTTATATCAGATCATCATGTATGTGGCAGAGTGGGAAGTTACTCTATTAATGGCTGGCAAAGGCATTCATCTTAGGAATGCTGCATTAAATTGGCTGGCCCAGGTCATGAGAAATGAGGAATAACAGGGTAGCTGGCGGAGCTAGTTATACCTGAAGAAATCTCAGCTCTTCAGTAAAATTATTAAACACTTGAAATGTTTGGTATGGAGTGAACTTTGGTGGAAACTGATAAATGACAAAACTGTTTGCTCAAATTAGAAGTGAGAAGGCACTCATTGTGGCATCCATTACTAATACCTGTCCAATAACCATATCCTCTTCTTTTTTCTATTTTTTATTTATTTTAATTCCAGTATAATTAACATACAGTGTTATATTCGTTTCAGGTGTACAATATACTGACTCAACAGTTCTATACATTATTCAGTGCCCATCATGGTAAGAGTCCTCTTAATCCCCTTCTTCTTAATTAACAGATTCTCTCTCTCTCTCTTTTTTTTCAGGGTGAAATATGTCCAAGTACACAAGTCGCATCACTGATATGTAACTGGGGGACTGCTGGGAATATGGGTTTCCTCATGTAGGAGACTTTGACAACCCCTTCTCCTTTTTCCTACTGGAAGTGTCATCAGGAGACTGAAGGTGACACAGCCATCTTGCAGCCAAGAGAGTCAAAGCCATGTAGGGAGGGAGGGTGCAGAAGCAGAAAGAAGAAAAAAGCCCAAGGCAATGATGACACAGACAACTAGACTGAAAATAGTCCCCTATTTGACTGAGCCATTGCTGTCGTGTTTTTGCTACACAATGCTAAAAGTAGGTCCAACTGATACATAAATGTAGGAAAGGGAAGACACAGAACCACGAGAAAGTAAGTGGGAGAGGAATTTGTGAAAATCATGGGAAGGGCTTTGAACTCCCACAGACCATGAATTGAGGAGTCCAAACCAATTATACCTCAAATCTGAGGAAAATGGAGTTTCCAGTGTACCTCTTTGCAGTATGGCATAGCAAAGACTTCAGTTTAAATTGGATCTATGTCTATCCTAAGAGTTGGGCATATCTGGGCAAATCTATAGGTCTTAGGAGGTAGGAATGTCAGGAGTCTGTTTACATGAGAGTCCAAGGAAACTTCTGGAGAAAAACTCATTCTTAGGGGAGAAAACATAGATATGTAGAAGATTGTTCCAAGGATAAAAGATTGTCATCACAGGGGAAATATTATGCACAGTATTTTTATATTAGATTGCTCTCTGGCCAAATGCCCAAGGACTTCTACCTGAGCCCTAAGACAAGGAGGATGCAAAAGGAAAGAGTAAAGCTAAAATGAGCTTTCTCCAAATACTCTCCTGTGACAGGCATAATGGTACTGAAGATAATCACTGCAGTGGTGGTGAAAATATTGGTGTAAGGGACAGGCATTACAATGTCAATTTCAGTGCTCCCAAGTGCAGCCATTAGACATCCTGGTGCAGAGCTCTGAATGTACCCTATGCATAACACCAGGAGAGTCACTATCTGTGGTAGGCAGAATTCTAAATGTGCCCCCCGCCAACCCACCCAAGATCCATTTCACCAGGTTATTCAAACAACCTAGGTTCTGCTGTGCAGGGATTCTGTAGATGGAATTAAGATTACTAATTAGCTGATTTTAAGATAGTGTGGACCCAACATGAAATCTTAAAAGCCAAAGAGATTGGTTGAAGAGTAAGACAGGAGAGATGAAGCAGAAAGAGCCGTCAGAGAGAGTCAAGGTGTGAGAAGGACTGGTCTGCCTTTGCTGCCTTAAATGATGAAAAGGTCTATGAGCCAGGGGATACAGGTGGTCTCTAGGAGCTAAGAATAACCCACATTGCCAGCCAGCAAGGAAAAAGAATCTCAGCCCTCTGGCCACCTAGAACTGAATATTCCCCAAAAGATGACTTAACTTGGAAGCAAATTTTTCCCCAGAGCCTCCGGTAAGGAACACAGCTTCCCAACACCTTGATGTTCCACATTAGACTTCTGGCTGACCAAATTGTAAGATGATAAATTTTGTTCTAAGCTAAGTTTGTGGTAACTTGTTATGGCAACAACAGAATGCAAATTCAGTATCTTACTGCATTGCAATTATTTCTCTATATCTCCGTCTCCTCTGCTGAATTCCCATCCTTAGGGCAAGGAGGATGTCTTTGTCATGCTGTTATTTTCTTGTCTATTTCTTTTACTCCTCCGAACTAAAGCTTCTTGTCAATATGTTTTTCTACTTTGATATAGAAATTCTAGTGCCTTTCCTTTAAAATATTCACAATCTGTTTTCAAATACCTTTGCAAGAACAATGGTTCAAATACATTTGCAGGAACAATGGTATTTGATTATTGCTAAGGACTTTTTGCACGAGAGACATTATTAGTCTGCTCAGTCTACCATAACAAAATACCAGAGGCTGGGTGATTTAAACAACAGCTACAGGGATGCCTGGGTGGCTCAGCTGGTTAAGTGTCTGCCTTCGGCTCAGGTCATGATCCCAGGGTCCTGGGACCAAGTCCTCCATCGCGCTTCTTGCTCAGCAGGGAGCCTGCTTCTCCCTCTGCCTGCCCCCCCTGCAACAAATAAATAATAAAATCTTTAAACAACAGCTACGTATTTTCTCACAATTCTGAAGGCTACAAGTCTAAGATCGAGGTATAGTTGGTTTCCAGTGAGACCTCTCTTCCTGGCTTAGAGACGACCACCTTCTTGGCTGCGTCCTCCCATGGCTTTTTCTCTGTGCACAAACACAGAAAAAGAGAGAGATCTTTGGTGTCTCTTCCTCTATGTATAAGGACACCAGTTCTATCAGATTAGGGCCCCATCCTTATGACCTCCTTTAACCTTAATTATCTCCTTAAAGGCCCTATCTCCCAACTGTCATCATATTTGGGGCTCAGGCTTCAACATATGAATTTTGAGGGGATACACAGTTCAGTCCATAACAAAACAATAAGGCCTAGCCTTATTTGCATCTCAAATAGAGTTGTGCTTAAAATAGGCATGTGTATGTTGTGCTCACTTATAGTTTTGATTTTGTTTCCTATGAATACATTGGTTGCTCTTTACTATCCTGTTCATTGGGGAGACCTGCAGAGACAGTGTTACTCCTCTTTCAATCCTCAGTGATTTAAAGACGGTGTCCTTTTATGATCTTTTGTAATTGTGTTGCTTTCACATTTGTATTTAATTCATATTCCCATAGAAAATATATTGAAAAAGCTCTTTGTTTTTAAAAAAATAAGCAAAACCCCACAATATTTAGAAAATCACAAAATTTGAAACTTGTTTTTATTTTAAAGGATAATTCCCCCCCAAAATGTAAAAGGTCAGTAGTGTTAAGGTTGAGAAAACTCTATTCCAGATTAAGTTTCTTGGCACAACTTTTAGTCTCTACCCCTGTTGAATTTGGAAAAGTCAATCAGTTACAGAGTCAGGGATGTTCCATCTCTTCCATGCTCTGCACCAACCCATCCTGGAGGCTCCCAACTGGCCTCCCTGCCCAAATGATGCAGTTCTCAATCAAAGTCTCACAGACAACAACCAGTTTAGTGGACTCTAGATCACATCAAGCATCCTAACTGGAAGATAGACTGGCAAAGGTAGTTTTAGCTTTTTGTTCTCTGTATCCTTGAAGAGGGCTGGAAAGGACAATGAGCAAATCAAACCAACTATCTGCCACAGATGCTTATTAGAAGGATATCAAATGAATTAAAAATATTAATCCACATTTTCTGTAAGTTATTTGTAACCTGCATGTTGAATTAATGTTATTTCTGACATCTTTGATTAACTTAAAAAGAACAAATTTCAACTCTGATTCTATCTCCATAGTCACGCTCTAAAAACCCTTATTTTGAGAGAAGTGAAACTTACCATTATTATTTCAGAAAAAAATGCTGTGAAAATAGCCTCTCTCTCTCTATGTTCATGCCAGTCAATACGAGCTAATATTAAACATCTAGGATTTTTAAGTTCATATGTCTAATAACACAATTAGGTCTGGCCATCAAACTAATTTACCCTTTAAAGTTCATTATTTATTCTTTTTCTTACTGGTAGAGGCAGACTCTGGAGGTGCGAAAGGAATTTCTATTTTACTTTTCAGTCAACACTTTCAGGAGCCTGTTTGTTAAATCTTTAAAAGCTGCATATTAAGTACTCCAAAAAGCTTTAAGCAAGTATTTCTTGCTTTGGATTTGTGATTATCAAGATTACGTTTAACTAAAAATCACAAAAATAGTTTCAAATGAGAATTTCAGATGAGAACACAATGATCATTTAAGTCAGATGTCGGTGTGTGTGTGTGTGTGTGTGTGTGTCTGAGTAAGAGAGAGAGAGAAAGGGGTGAGGTCAGATAGTAAATGTTTTAGACTTTGGGGGTCATAAGGCCTTTTCTGTCACAACTCTGTAATTTTGTCACAGGAGCATAAAACAGCCATAAACAATAGGAGTGGGTGTGGCTATGTTCCAATAAAGCTTCATTTACAAAAATAACTCCAGGTAGTGGAGGGTTTTTGCCATGGCTTTAGTTTGTGGAGCCCTGATTTAAGTCAGTGTTTCTAGTACCAACATCATCATCATCCTCTGGGAGCTCGTTAGAATCACAAATTCTTAGATCCCACCCGGATGCACTGACTCAGAAACTCTAGGGGTGAGGTCGAAATCTGTGTTGTAACAAGCACTCCATGTGATTCGGAAGTTTGAGAACAGTGGATTGAGCTATTAATAATGTATGTTAATGTAGATAATGTAGATTTTCATTAACATGTGACAGCTTTACTTATATAATATTGATTGTAAACTATTAAAGGCAGTGATGATTTTCAATTTTATAAGAACCATATAGAGTTTTCATAGTGTTGTTGTACAAATTGAGCCTGGCTGCTATACTCAGAAATAATGGTCTCTTACATACATAGACTTTAACTTACTCCTCTTTCTGTCCTCTACCCCTCTAGTAGGTACTCAAGGAAAACTTGTGAAATAAACAAAACCAAAAATAAGAAAAGATGAAAAATAATGTACTCACTGACTTGCTTCAGAAATAGAGACTGACAAGGAAACTGATTAACCATGCTTATTGTAATTCTTTTGCTTTCTAAATATTGAATGAATGAATAAATGAATGACTAAAAGAGGAAGTAAGGAAAACAATCTGACTTTTTGTGAATCTTAAAATAATATTTTCTATGCCTAAATAATTTATAAGTGGCAAAAATAGAATATGCATAACTTTAGCACCAACAGAAGCTTGTAGAATAAGTCAAAGGTTCACATTCTTCCTTCCACTTTGAAATTTCTCATGATTCTCTACTTCCAGAAAGTGAAAACAATGTACTTGGAAGGAAGAAAGATTTCCCAAATGTAAGTGCAATTCTGGGATAAAGTTTCCAAGGGAAAATAGTGTGAGTTTGCTGCTTTCTTCATTTCCACCCTCAACTCCCACCCCTAAACTGTGTCCTTCCTAAATCTAATCTAGACCCTTTCCGTGTCCAGTGGAAACAGGCTGGACTTGATCCAGACATGGTAAACCAACATTCTCCAGTAGAGGGCATTTTTCAGCTTGTTTGGGACCAGTCTCAACCTGGCAGATGTCAATTGCAGAATGTTTCCAGAAATCATGGGCTCTAGAAATCTGCCATAGAGAAGCTCCTTTAAGGGCTCCAGAATTTACCTGTTAGTTTTCCCTCCTGTTTTCTTCACAGTTACTAGTTTTTAACACTGTGATGTCACATAGTAGGTGTTTAATCAATATCCATTAAATGATTGTGTAAAGCCACTGCATAACTATAGCTATAGATATAGATATATGTGTTGTGTAACAGTATTTTTCATAGATAAAATAATTATAATAAACTAGACACTGTAATAAAAATATTCATCCGTCTACCTTTGGAACTTTCAGCCCATAACCAGTCCTTACCACATTACCAAGAGGATTGACATCAGCAAGATGATGGAATAAGATATACTAGCCTTCATTCTCCTACACAAAAACAAAAATTGGACAACTATCCTTGAACAAAAATAGCCCTGAGACGGCTCAAGAATCCAGTGAAGGACCTACTGCTACACAGGGGAGCCAAAAAAAAAAAAAAAAAAAAAAAGAAATGGAAAATAACTATAAAGAAAGGAACACAGGGAAGATGGATCTCAACAGCCAAAGCAATTCTGAGAAAGAAGAACAAAACTGTAGGCATCACACTTCCTGATTTCAAACTATACTACAAAGTTATACTAATCCAAACAATATGGTATTGGCATAAAAACAGTCACATAGACCAAAGGAACAGAATAGAGAGCACAGAAACAAACCCACATGTATATGGTCAACTAACAGAAGAATGCAAGAACACACAATGAGAAAAGGATAGTCTCTTCAATAAATGGTGCTGGGAAAATTGGATATCCACATACAAAAAATGAAACTGGACCCTATTTTAACACCACTCACAAAAAACAACTTAAAGTAAACGAAAGACCACATTTAAGACTTGAAACCATAAAACTCCTAGAAGGAAACCTAGGGGAAAAGCTTATTAACATTGCTCTTACAAGGATTTTTTGGTTATGCTACCAAAAGTACAAGCAACAAAATCGAAAATCAACAGCTGGGACTACATCACACCAGAAAGCTTCTGGACAGCAAAAGAAACAATAAACAAAATGAAAAGACAACCTATACAATAGAAGAAAATATTTGTAAACCATCTCTGTGATGGGGATTAATATCTAAAATTTGTAAGGAATTCATACAACTCAGTAGCAAAAAAAAAAAAATCTGATTTAAAAATGGTCAGAGGACTTGAATAGACATTTTCCCAGAGAAGATATGGTTAACAGGTACAGGAAAGATGCTCAAGATTATTAACCAGGGAAATGTGAATCAAAATCATAATGAGGTATCACTTCATCTATTAGAATGGCTGTTATCAAAGTCAACACAAAAAATGTGGGTGAGGAGGTGAGGAAAAGGGAGCCTTGTGTAGGAATGTAAATTGGTGCAGCCACTATGCAAAACAGTATGGAGATTCCTCAAAAATTAAAAATAGAACTACCGTACTATCTATCAATCCCACTTCTGGGTATACATCTGAAGGAAATGAAATTAGTATCTCAACAAGATAGCTGCACTCCCATGTTCATTGCAGCATTATTCACAAGAGCAATGACAAGGAAACAACCTAAGTCTGTTGATGGATGAATGTATAAAGAAAATTTCAAATAGACAGATGGAAAATGGAATACTATTCAGCCATCAATAAGAAATCCTGCCATTTGTGATGACCTAGATAAAACTGGAAGGCATTAGGCTAAGTGAAATAAGCCAGAAAGAGAAAGACAAATAATGTCACTTAATCTACAAAAAAAAAAAAAAAAAAAAAAAAAAAAAAAAAAACNGCCAAACTCTTGGACACAGAGAGTAACACGGTGGTTGCCAGGGACAGGAGGGAAAAGAAATGGGTAGTTGGTAAGAGGGTGCAAACTTTCAATTATAAGATGCATAAATCCCAGGAAGCTAATGTATAAAACGAAATTTAAAATGGTTGTCAGTTATCTGGATATTTATAAGTACTGAATCTGGTTGTTGAGAACAAATCAGATAATAATTTATGTATTTGAGAGGCCTTTTTTGAATCTGTTTGGATTACATAGAAATAGCTTCAGGGGCGCCTGCCGGGCACAGTTGGTGGCGCGTCGGACTCTTAGTTTCTGCTCAGGTCTGATCTCAGGGTCATGAGATCAAGCCCCGCATCGGGCTCTGTGCACAGCACAGGCTGCTTGTGTTTCTCTCTCGCTCTCCCTCTGCTCCTCCCCACTGCATCCTCTCTCTCTCTCTAAAATAAATAAAGTCAATCTCAAAAAAAAAGAAAAAAGAGAGAAAGAAAGAAAGAAAGAAAGAAGAAAGAAAGAAAGAAAGAAAGAAAGAAAGAAGAAAGAAAAGAAAGGAGAAGAAAGAAAGAAAGGAAGAAAGAAGAAAGAAAGAAAAAGAAAGAAAGAAAAACATCTTCAAATTGTAGCTATACAAGATAGATTTGGTTTCAAGACATATTCAAGGAACTGATGATTAAACAATTTCAACCATTGCTAATTTTTGTATAATCTAATTAAATTCAATTATCATTTTTGTGCAAAGTTTATTATGTGTGTATAGTGTTAGAGCCTTTTCATAATATAATTTCATAAATTAAAAATGGCTTTGGTTATTACAAATGTGTGCTATTTGGTTTTATTAAGAGACTTCAGAGTGATGACAACTGTAATAAATAATCCAGCATTATAAATCCATTATTTTGACCACAAATTGTGCTGTCAGCTGGCTGCCCCTTAAAATGTTAATGCTAGGGATGTGGGCTAACTTAGAATTTAAAGGACTTATCCACTATCGATAGAGGTTTCAAAAATTTCACCACTGAAAATACTTCAGCTGTCTTGTTGAAAATTAAATGGGAATATTTCAGAATTACACATCATTTTTCATTTTCTCCAAGAAAGAATAACATCAAGGCTTTCATCTTTGGGTCAGCACAATGTGTCATTTAGCTAAGTCAACTGAAATCTTTTTATGTAAATTATGGAACAGAAACATTTACTTATTAACTGAATATCAATGAACAGAAGAGGTATTTGTTACAACTGATAAGGGAATCTTGTGTCTATGGGAGAAAAAGGTTGTGTTTCAGTATCTTTGCAAACATCAGCCCTTTGTTTGGTTAAAATAAGATAACTATATTCATCAGAGGCAATAGTAAATAATTTGAAGAAGTGCAATAAATAGTGAAAAACTGAAATAAAAGTGAAGTAAATAAAGTGAAGAAATGAAGTTTTTATTGAGGTTAAAAAAATTGTCTTTAAAAAATTCATCTTATTATTAGTTCTCCAGGAGAAATCATAATATCTTTCTAAGAATTTTCTTAAGGTGTTAGGTATCAATTAATCTATTGATCTATTTATCCTTAAATCACTGTTTTTCAGACAATGCATAAAAACATTAACAACACATAATCATCTAAAAATAACATTTTAAAAGCAATAGAATATAATGTTTCATAAGTAGAATATTACATGCTGATTTTTTATAAAAGTTTGAGTTATAAGCTTCATTTTTTTGGCGTTTTTCTACTGAAGTATAATTAATTTTCTACTGAATTATAATTAACTATATAATTATATTAGTTTCATGGTAAGCTTCCTTTTTTCAGTTTTTATTTAAATTCCATTTAGTTAATATATAGGGTAATATTAGTTTCAGGTGTACAAATCAGTGGTTCAACACTTACATACCTCACCCAGTGCTCACATGACAAGTGCCCTTCATAAGCTTAATTTCTGTCTCAAGTTTTATTTCATTAAAATACTTGTAGCAGAGTTACATTTTAAAAATAGTTTTAAGGTATACGTTTTTAATTTTTTTAAATTTTTTATTTGGAAATAATTTCAAACTTACAAAAAGGTGCAAAAATTAGAATAGTCAGATTCATTCTTTCACATATTATTAAAATCATATCCCATTTACTTTATAATAGATCTATGTATATGTAAGTGTGTGTGTTTTCTGGAACAGTTGAGGGTAAGTAATATACTTAATGACACTTTCCCCTAGATGTCTCAGTGTGTATTTTCTACATTAAATAGTTGTCTTCCTTAAGTACAGTGTAATTATTAACTTCAATAATCAAAATAGCTAATTTACTTTTATTTAGCCAACCATCATTCTTCTAATTTTGTCAATTGAGGTTTAAAACTAAGTGACGTATCTGACTCTTGTTTGGATACATTTAATTAAGCCTCATTAGCCTTTCTTTAAGAAGACTAGAAATGGAACATTTCTTTAGCTTTTCTTCATCTTTCATGACACTGGCACTTTGAAGACTAGAATCCTCCATTTTTTCAATAGACTGTTTTTCACTGTAGATTTGTTTGATATTTCCTCATGATTAGACTCAGTCAGAATACTGCTTTGGCTGTGTTGTGTCCTCTCAGAGGGCATACAATGTCCATCTGCCTCTCAACCAGTGATACTAATTTCCGTCACTAGTCAAGGTGTCTTCTGATTCCTCTACTGTGTAATTACTATTTTTTTCCATGTAACTAATGAAGAGTTTGGGGGGAGACTCTTTAAGACCACGTGAATATCCTGATCCTGATGATTCCTTCCTCACAAATCTTTCCTATGGTGGTTGCAAAGACTGATTTTCCCACTTCAGCATTCCCTCCACATTTACAAGCCAATCCTCAGGGTTCTGTAAGAACCTCCCTTTTCCAGCATTTATTCACTCGTTCATCTATCTATCTCTGATTATCAGGATGCACTCATGAATTCCATCATTCTTTCATCGCTTTATAATTACTGGGGCTACTTATTTTTGTGCTCAAGTTCTGCTCTGTTGGGTTACTCCCTATATTTGTAATTTGAATGATTACTGTCTTCCCTGTTTGAGTGGAGGCTCCTGAATGCAGAACTCAATGGAAGAACTCAAAGAAAGATTTGTTTACTAGTCAAAAGAACCACGATCCAACATGGAACACGTAAACAGCATTATTATGAATCTTCAGAGGTATATGTCTCGTCTACAAAATGAAGACCACACTGCTATTTAATTGGAGGACTTGGGGGAAACTAAAGAAAATTTTGAGGGGTAAATTAGAAGTTACTTAAGCTTAGTGCTTTATTACTTCATGGATTTCCACCAGTTTGGCTGGTGATGTTTTTGGTTTACTCAAATATTCATCCTTGTGCCAGAGTCCTTTCTGCTCATGATTAGTGGACAATGACTAATCCACCTGAAGCACGGGCCTCACCAAACCCACAACCACTATGGAATGAATGTAATAAAGACCTGGAGATGAAGGTAGGTCAAAAATAGATTTAAATTTGTTTAAGTCCAAGCTAATAAGGCACTTTTAAAAATTATTAGACGATGACATAGCCTGGCATAAAGATGTTTTGCCTTTCTTAGTGGAATTAGTATAGCCCTGCTAGAAATGCTGTTTCAAATTCAGATCACAAATACCTCTTTCTTAGATTTTAGAAGACACTATCTAGATTGACTCTGAAGTTTTGGTTTTAAGCATCATGTTATGTTTTCTAATTATTGTTTAAAGAGAGAATTGAACCAAGAACCAAGGTGGCAGAATTAGGACTAATGAATAGAAGTTAAAGAAAAATCAGTAACAGAATATTATACGGGAAAACTTTCCAATACTAACATTACTGTTTAATTTTTTTTTAAAGATTTTATTTTATTTATTCGACAGAGATAGAGACAGCCAGCGAGAATGGGAACACAAGCAGGGGGAGTGGGAGAGGAAGAAGCAGGCTCGCTATAGCAGAGGAGCCTGATGTGGGGCTTGATCCCATAACGCCAGGATCACGCCCTGGGCCGAAGGCAGACGCTTAACCGCTGTGCCACCCAGGCGCCCCGACATTATTGTTTTAAAGAAATGATGAGGACTTAATTTTTTGTTTTCAGAAACTAGGTAAGATAGATGCCAAGAATATGAGATACTTGATATATATCATATATACATATATACATATGTGTAGATCATATCCATGATGTATGGTGTAATTGGATATCAGTATTAAAGATGACTATATGATAATAGTTATAATATTTTAGTATGTATCACATGCACAATGGTATATACACATACACACAGTCTTATTTAAACAAATCTTTCCAAATATATTTTCATAATGATCTAGAAGAGTAGATATAATTGTCCCCATGTTATATAGGAAGGTACTGAGACTAAGTAAAATTAAGAAAGGCCATAAGTAAAGGAATCAAATTTAAACTTGCTACCCCAAAAGCAATGAAATCTCAATGTAGATTCTAGATATATAAGAAATCTACAACTTATATTTATAAAATTGAGATTTCCTCCCCAGGGTATACTCTGTATCAAACACTGGATATTCTTTTCTAATCAATTCTTTATTGAACATTTACTCAAGCAACTGAGTGGTATCTTCAAAATAATAATAATGATAATAATAATAAAAGCTAAGATTTAAATAGTGCTTACAATGTATCAAGCACTGTTCTAATGTGTACCTTTAGCCAAATTTCACCATCATCCATAGCAAATATATATTTCAATATTGAAAATGTGTGTACATATGTATCAATACAGATTCAGAAATGTTTTTATGTCATTAACTCCATTTCACTAATTTAATAACCTAAGCCAAAAATAGGAAATGACATAAACAAAACAAATTTCTTAGAGCCCATGTGATTCACTATTCTCTGCTTATAGTACTTCTCCATGGGGAAGTTAAGTGGGTTTTCTGTTGTAATTTATAAGTATTGGGGAACTATGCATTTTGTGAACTACTGAATAAAATGAGTATTTCGGTTTAAAACTCGTTATACCTATACCCTATGTACTGAAAAGCATTGCCTTTCTAATATCATCTCCTAACACACATTCCACATTAAATTATTAGCCAATTATTAGCCAAAAATGGGAAAGAGATAGTTGGGATTCTCTTCTTGTTTTATAGTATATAAACCTGCTGGGGAAAAGAAAGAACACCAGTTTCTTTTTCTTTCTTATCATCACTGTGCTACATCATATATTTTCTTTCATAGGATTGTAGAAGAAACATCCAGTAAGCTCCTTAGAACATTCATTCACTCACTCATCCATACACTCCTTTATTCAATACCTACCTTGTGCCATGCACTACTTCAGACATGAGGGATCAGTGACAAACAAAAGAGACAACATCCCTGCCCTCATAGAACTAACATTCGGCACAATTATGAAGATAATACATGCACAGAAATACGGAATTTAATGCAACGTTTTAAAAAATGCTTTAATGAAAATAAAGCAGTATCATTATTTTCCTCACAATTCTAATGTAAAGCTGAATTGCAACAGGAAAGAAAATAGGAATGCCATGCCATCGCTCCACCTGCAAAATAAAGGTGGTATATGAGCATATATTTCTGGGGCTTTCTCTGTAGTGTAACTTAAATTATCATTTGCTGAGAGAAAGGAAACACTCTAAGTTTTATGGTTTCATTTGAATTGCAGGAGACCTGCAATATCACTTTTGAGAAAATTCTTATTAATCAAGCCTTTTGTAAGGTGGAAGATTAACCTATTCAGCCTGTTATTTCCTATAAATGCCTGGCTTCCAAGGATACTCCTTTTATACTCAGAGACAGCTTGCCAGGAGAACTTCAGTGTATTTCCATGAATACAGATATATATCTTTTCTTTTAAGTAAGTAGCAAGTATATTTTCACTGTCAAAGAGTATTCGCTCCAGAGAGGCAGAAATGCTACCATCAGATATGGCTTGCTCTGCTCCTTTAGGGTGCTGCTAACAGAGGTTTTGTTCGTTGCACAACTGCCCCCGATTTTTTCTTTAAGGAGACTTCACCTAAGTATTTTAGATTGGCTCTCACAAGTAGTCTACTTGACATTTTCATGCACTTGACTCTTGTGAATAATCTTATACTATACTTAATCCCAGATTTGAGATTTATTCTCGTTCCAGGGCCCTGAACATTAGCCAAACTCCTCAGCCTAGGCTCTCACACAAGGAGAATACTAAGGCCAGTACTAAAGTTGGATGGTCTGAATTTTCACGAAGAAGGACCTTTTGTTCTTCTCCCAGGAACTAAACAAAACGTGTCGGTAGGCCAACTCCCGGAGCCAAAGGTACGAAGTCAGGCAGAGACCATTTAAACTAGAAATAGACAAGATTGTAAAGGGAAGAAAGAAATCAAAAACAAAACAAAACAAAACAAAACAAAACAAAAAACCCAACACACCTGTCCTTCTTATTTGTACTCTTGATTCATGCTCATTTTAATGCTACCTGTGTTTTCTAAGATAATTTCATTTTTTTCATTTAATAATTCATTTTGTGGAAATGTGCTAATGGCACACTATGTCAAATGTACTAATTACCCAACTCACCCATTTCCTAACTTATACATCTTTTGTCCCATAATTGAATTCACTTGATGTCTACCACTAGATTATACCCCAGACCTGGATTCTGAGCATCGGTAGACATCTGTGACGGTGCATATTTATGTGGCCCCAGCCACACTTTCTGAGACTCATCTTTATGGGCACTAGTCCAGTGCCCAACAGTGCCCTAGGTCAGATAGACCGGGACCTGCCTTTACCTCTGTTTTTGAGTTCTTGTTCTGCCTAATTCTCAGTCCACCCTAGAACTGAAGCCTTCCCAAGCTCTTACTAATTCCTGTCCTAGCATCTGGAACTGTTTCCTGAATTTTTTTTAGTCAAGGTCCAGATTATTCCTTCCTATATAGAATAGTAATACATTTAGGTAGGCATTCAGAGGGCTCAGAAAAATCCGGAAAATTGTATGATTACAACATTGTACTTCGAAAATTAGCTTCATTACCAATGCTTGCTTTCTGGAAATCTTGCATTATTTGACTTATAATGGTACATTATAAAATCAAAACACCTCATGAATTTTTTACTTTCATCATCAAATTCCTAATGAAGTATGTTTCTTTAATGTCAAAGTGTTTGTTCTTCAAAGGACATAATCAGAAAGGAAAATTGTAATGATACTCTGAAAAATAGATGCAAATTTCAACTTTGTTTATATTTATTGAGATAATACTTTCACTACCTCAAGTTAAAATCAATGCAAAAGCATTTGAAACCAAACATTTTGAAATCTAAGCATCTTAAAAACAGTAAAATAGAAACATTGCCTAATAAAGGATGTTAAGAAATATTCAAATATCTTTAAGAAATATTCCTATTTCTGGGAAATAATGCAACTCATAAAAGTGAAAGTATGTTTGACATGTTGGAGAGCCAAGATTTTTCATAATTGAAAACATAAAGACATTTCATCACATCAAGAAACTAGTACCTTATCTCCCCGTGTTCCAGTATTTCATAGCTAAGTTTGCATTATCAACATCAGGCAGAAGAGTCTCACAAGTAGACAAGAAAAAGAATAAATGAAGAAAGAATATTGATGAATGGTATTATGCAAGCAGGCAAATTTACAGAAGTATTTATGTTAATACTATAATACTAAAATAATTCTGACTTCCATTGAATTTTAAAAGTACCAGCCATGTATTTTATGTAATTATTTATAGCCTGAAAATACTCTTGAGTTAATTGTTTCTGTGTTGTTCAAATAATAATGAAGATACTGAGACATGAGAGAAATTTTTCCTACGGATACTTGTTAGGAGGACATAATAATATAAGCATGCCCTTAAGAACATCCTCAGGACACATACAGCTATTTCTTTTAACATACCTCAATGTAAAGCAACAATTATACGATAAAAAAACAAAAAATACTGCATGAAAGAGGCTCTATAGATGGTGTGTAAAACAATATAGTGCAGATATACATTTCTGTTGCTCTGGTTTAATGTAGATTTAATCTACATTTCAAACAGTTTTTCTAAATTTTTTTGGAAATCAAATACTGATGAGAACAGGGCGGGGGGAATTGAATAGAACATCTCCGAAGAGAAATGCACACAAGCACAATCTTTGGCGTATAGATATAGCCTTTTAATAAATTCCATGATGCACAACCATGGACCGCATCAACTACTGCTTTTCAAAGTACAGATCCCTTCCCATCAGATGTTCATGAATTAATTTATTGGGCTGGAACTGGCAGTTTAAAAAACAAAAGGATCTGGCAAGGTTCTGGTGGTAGTAGCATAGTAGCAAAGGAAGTTGGAATCTTCCTCAATACATCCATAAAAACAGACCAGACAAGCAAACAAGAATAGCAACACCAAAACCTTCCAGCAACATCTACAACAAAGCTTCACAAACCTCACAATGTGAGCACACAGACACCAACCATAAAGACCTACAAGACCCAGATGGAATCAGCATCCGAGGGGCAGCAGGCAGAGGGAGGGAATGGGCTTGATGGCCCCACAAATACTAAACATCTGACTGCCCCAGGGCACTCACTAGAATTTGGGGCCAGTCTAGCTGAGAACGGAAGCTGGGAACCATGTGGGGGTTCCTGCCAGACCTAATTCATGAATCAGGTCTGGGTATTCATGTGGTCTGATGGTGCCCCAACAGTCTGAAGTCTGTGGATTCTTCAACTATCCTATAAAACTCTCTTCTAATTTTAGAAGTACAATATTGTAATCATACAAAGAAATTGCATTTAACTGAAATATTGTGAATTATGAGAGGGCAGCAATATCAAGGCCCTTCTGCCCTAAGAATTACCTAGAGTTCTACTGTATTTCATTGATTCTGAGAGGCATATTTTTTTCACATTTTAACATCTCTCCATCAGCATGTTTCTTACCTTTTACAGTGTCTTACAAACACTTTTTGCACTTTTCCTCTGCTGGTACATACACTAAGTAAATAATTAAATTATTTGCCACACAATCCGTGGCACCTCAGCTATGAAGACGTATAGTGTTTTCCTGTTATCTGCACAATGGCCCATCACATGCTCTCCCCATGAAGAAGTAATTATTTTCTGGTCAAAATAAAGAAGTTTGACTGTAAGATGGAATTTGATACTACCTTGACTCAGAGACGGTAAAAAATGATAAACATTTACTATTGGAGATAAAGAAAAACTACTTCCTAGTTATGTAACACTATCCAAGAAAATATCTGATCACTTGAATTGTACAACGTTTCCTAAATTTCAAGAATTCAGCAGCTGAGATAGTAACATTTATAATTAGAATCTATAGGTTGTTTTAGCTATTGGTCTTACGGAAGTTCTGGGCAAAGTAGAAATTTGAATAAAATTGGAAGCAAGAGCCACAGTACACTAAAACTATTTACAACACGAGTGCCCGCTGCCATTGTAGGAATTCTCTCTCTGATGTTCCTCAATGCAAGAAAACATGATGACTTAATTCATATGTTCAAAATAGTATATACAGAAATTATAACTTAGGGTACTGTTGCGGCTATCATAGATTTTTTACGTGATTGTTTGATACATTAGCAACTAATGGATTAGTCCAGGCCCAATCAAGAGACAAAAATCACAGAGTAATTTAAACAGGAAATGTTTAATATAAGGAATTATTAAATTATGATAGGAATGTAGCTGTAAGGATGTAAAGAGAATACTAGGGGATACCGTAAGGGTGAGGAAGAGTCCTTAAGGAAAGACAAACTTGGAAGAAGGTCCCCCTTCCAAGGCTGAGGTTCAGACCTAATGGGAAAAGACATGACTGTAGTTCCCTAAATGGCAGGGAAGTCTGCTGCACGGCTGGGCCAGAGGTGGTCCACATCACTAGGAGAGTAAGAAATAACCCTTCAGGGTGAGGACAGCCACAGCGAGCAGAGCAGAGAGTGTACATGGGGCAGGGACGTGGCTCCAGGAGAGGAGCCTGGAGTGTGCAGTGTAGTGTCCACATTGGGCGGGCTGCAGAGAGATGCTCACCATGGCCAGGGATGCAAGATTCCCACAGAACTCTGTCCGCGGGGCGCAGGGCTTGGCAGAGCTGCTCCACGGGTCTGCACACACCCACACCTCTGGCTAACCCAGTAGCAGAAGCCAGAAAAAGAAAAACCACACACACAGGAACCATGAAAAGTTACTCCCTTCCTCCTACGACGTTTCTCCCACTCCACTGGCTAAATTTACATCATGCTTCCTGGAAAGAAAAATGCTTATTGTTTAGTATGAACTCTCAGAACAGGTAGTGAAGGGTGAATTTGGAGCTGAGAGGCAATAACTTGGTAACTGGCATGGCAAGCAATTAAAGACATCTTTGGAGTGTCTGCTAAAGGAAAGGGATTACAAGCCATGGGTGAGATGCTAGGAAGAATGCTCTCACTAGGAAGCCGTGTGGTGTAGCAGGAGGAGCGGAATGAAAAGGAGAGAAACAGATGGAAAGAAATTGTGCTCGTGAAGAATATGCCCAGAAACCCAGAGTCCCAGGTAGTTGGGGAAAATTCCTTTCATTTGTATAGCATTTAAGAATTTTAGAAAATGCTATATATTATCTCATTTTGATGTTCACAATTATCCTGTGAGATTAGTTGTGTCATTACTATCACCACGAATTTATAAATGAGGACACTGTGACCCAGAGACATGAAGGCACTTACCGGAGTCTCAAGTTAGCGAGTATCGGAGGATTTGATGTTAAATTTTTCTAAATGCGTGTCTGAGACTGTGGTACTTAATGCGGCTTTGACAATTAAGTTAGACTAGAGTTGTCTCAGGGTCCCATTACCCAGAAACATGTTGCAAATTACAAAGAGTCTATCAGCAAATATTTAAGGGTGTAATCTAGACAACTTTGTAATCCACTGGGACCTCAGCCACTTTTCTCTTATACAGGTGTTCTGGATAATCCCCATTTTCTTTCAGGATTCGAAACACACACACACACACACTCAACCCACAAACTGCTTGGGCACAAAGGTGGTGCCTATCGTGGAAACTTTCAACCTTATAAAAATAACCCCTGGCTTTTTTTTTTTAAATGTCTAATGTGCATCCATCATCAGAAGGATTAACAGAGCACACAAAAGTAAAATTCAACTTCACAAATGCTAATTAGAGTTGCTAGGTATTAATACACCTGCTATATTCCCTGATTCAATGGGTTCTTTCTGTGTTTAAATAATTTTTAATGTCATGTAATTAATGTCAGACTCAATGTGTATAGCCTTTCAAACTTACTTAAATCTTTAGTTCTGCTGACTACACCCTGTTCTAAGTATTTCAATTGTGCCCGACACCAAAAAACACAAAATCTATTTCTGCCTAAAATATCCAGACAATAAAAAGGAATAATCTGTTCTGTTTGAATAACACAGATAACTTCCTCTACCTTACAACATATTTTAGATGTTTTCTAAACAATCATCATCAGCTGTGGGACCTTTTTATATACTTCTTTGGGTATTAATGGTACAATTAAATTTTCATTATTATAGTGCTCACTGTCCAGTTTGGGTGTGATGTATATCCCATGCCTTCCCTCTCTTTGGCTCCCTACACAGGCATTTCATTATTACAAAATTCCACTCCCACAGAGAGGCAGGATAAGGGTGCATCAGCGAAACTAAAAACCGCGACTTGAGAAGCTGTGGCAAAATTTTAGAAAGAAGAAATTCTTTGTCTAGGAAACATCAGAAATAATTTTAAAATGTGTATTCTTCAGAATCTTCCTTTATATGAATGAACATAGTATACAATGAAGAGGACATAAAGCCTATTTTCTGTCGCTCCCCCTTCTTTCCTTCTGTATAACTTCTTTGACGTCTGGATAAACCTCATATTTGCAGCAATTTACAACAATAGCCAAAATTAATACAAGACTTAAGTTTTCTAAAGTATTTGAAATAAAATAGCTTTTCAAAAATTCTGGGAATCTAAATACAGGAAGCATTTAACAGATTTTCTTGACGGGATTTTTTTCTAAACAAACATTTTGTTCTTTTTTTCAATCATGCTGGGTTTTTTTTTCAATTTTTAATTTTTTTTATTTTTATTTACATTTTTTATTATGTTATGTTAGTCACCATACAGTACATCATTAGTTTTTGATGTAGTGTTCCATGATTCATTGTTAGTGCATATCATACTGTTTTAACACTGAAGGACAATTTCCCATGGTGTCTCCTTAGAGCTGCAAACGCCACAAAAGCTGGGGAGACCCAGACCATGCTACGTGTAAGGAGTAGTACTGTATAAATGATGGATGGAAAGTCCTCTGTCAGACAATGTTGAATATTTTTTAAACATACATTTAATAGAACAAAGGCTGTTACTACTGAGCGAGAGAAAGTAACTCCACGTGTTCACGCTAGAATCAAAAGACAATTAGACATTTGAAAAGAAAAACTTAGCAAGAGTGGTCTGGGGACACAGGTGGATTTTGTAAAGCAAGTTAGTTGTTCAGTCAGCCTCTGCTCCTTATTCTGCAGATGCTTCTCATCCCAGCCTGAGAAGTGGGGGATTTTGCCCCCCTCCTACCTACAGGTCCATACAGATTTTCAGGTAAAGAAAATGTTCATGTATCTGTTAATGCTGGGTGGTCTCACCTTTTTTCACTTACCGTTTTTTAAATTTTGCGGATTTTTCACTATTGCAAATTTTGATGTTGAAATAGTTAAGATAATATTTTCTCATCTTAAACAACTAAATATGTAGGATTTTACCTAACGTTTTTTTCTGTGTTTAGGTAAACCCCAATATTTGCAACTGGCACAAAATGACAAATACTCAATACAGTCCCTCAGCTATTTGTATTTTATACGGTTTTTAAGGCATTTAGAATTTTAAAGCTAATGTATTTAGTTCATGACTTATGCCTGATGTAAACCACATCTTGAAACTAAAACATATTTTTTCAATCTTTTGAGTTATCTAGACTTCAGAATTATTATTAATTCTGAATAGGTCAGTTCTGATTGTTCTGGGCAAGCAAACTTTCCAACCATCATTTGTTTTCATTAACGTTACTTGAGGAATTTTGGCAGTATTTTTAATGAGAAATCGTTAGGATTTAATTCCCATACGTAGAGATGTAATGATTTTTTTTTTTAAGTTAGCATGCTTTCCTGGTGGATAATCTATTTCTCACCTTCTTTTGTATGTGCTTACTACTAATTATTTTAAAGTCTGAAAATTTTAAATAATTATTTCAAGTGTGAATATTGTGGGTCATTGTGAAAGATATGAATTAGGAAGCACATGGCAGTTAAGATATGAATAGTTATGTTACTTCAGATCATGAAGACAAATGCAATTTTCAAAGGCTTTTTCTTGTGCAACTCTATTCAGGAAAAAAAACATTTAGGTTCAGTTAATATGCACAACATGCTTCACCCTTTTCTTGACTATTAAAACTACTAATTAGCAGCTGTTCAATTACTTAAAATAGTCAAGTTGTGCATGCTGTAGCTAAGGACAGAATACACAAGTAAAAGAAAACTAGTAGTAAATCCAATTTTCCCTTTGAAGGACAATTGTTAAATAGGATCTCATGTCTTGATTCATTGTCACCATGTGAACCTGGGTTCTACTAAGAAACTGTAATTTCACAAATATTTGTCAAGCCAAACATATTTTCTTTATACCATTACAAATGTTAGTAAAGAACAAAACTGACTTACTAAAATAACACTGATTGGTTAATTATGCATAAATTTTAAATATCAAAGTACGGTAACAATTTCCCTTTCATTAGCTAAGTCCTGCAGCAAAAAATTTTCTGCATTCTTTGTGAAATTCAACAGCAAAAACATAAACTCAGGTTGAATTTTAGATTTATCTACACATGAAATATTTGGGGAAAATGGTTGAGTTGGTTAAATACTCTCTTCATAGCTAATAATAATTATTTTCAAAGGAAATGTTTGCTAAATATTTTTTCCAAAAATGTAATTTTTTACAGTATTTTTCTTGTAGAAGTAACATCATTCAATTATGTATGGCAGAAGTGAACAATTATGATATGTTTATAACAGAATACATTTTGTTGATTCCAACTTGGCCTCATAAAATATTTTCTTTGTCATTTTCTTGTAGGTTCTGTATTTCTTGAAATCATTCATTCTTGCTAGTTTGGAAATTCAGATCAAAAAGTTATAAACCTAAAATGGAGCAGAAACTTGAGACACATTTGATAGGACAATTAAATCCAGACTCTTTGGAAGTGTCTTTTTCATATTTGGCAAATAAGTAACTTTGTCCCGAACTTTTAAAAAATATTTCACTAACATAATTTGGAATGATGAGGAAATAAAAGTTGCTTATTGCTTTAAAATGTACAACTGCATATATTTTTTATTTTGCAAAGCACAAAATATCAAAAGCAATTCAAAGAATCGAAGGAATATTATTTCAAGAAATTTTTATTTTTATTTTTTATTTTTTTTTAAAGATTTTATTTATTTATTCGACAGAGACAGAGACAGCCAGCGAGAGAAGGAACACAAGCAGGGGGAGTGGGAGAGGAAGAAGCAGGCTCATAGCAGAAGAGCCTGATGTGGGGCTTGATCCCATAACGCCGGGATCACGCCCTGAGCTGAAGGCAGACGCCTAACCGCTGTGCCACCCAGGCGCCCCTCAAGAAATTTTTAAATTAGGAAATGTTTAGCTGTCTTATAATAATCAAAGAAAAATAATAATAGAATTAACAAAAAGATTTCCTCTAAAATCTGTAGTCAAGTGTCACTTTTAAACTATGACAGTTCTTACAAAACAGGGACAAAATGACTTTGAGGTACGTTATAGTACGTAAGGTATATCATATATTCTGGTAAACCTTCACACTAAGCAATCAAGGTCAAAGATTTAATTAAAAGGATCAGGAAAATGTGTTCTTTACTTTTTTTCTTTTTCTACTACTTAATTTCTTTTTCTTTAATTAGCACATTTTAGATTAGCATAAAGACAATTGTATGTATTTTCTGGCTCTCCTCTTCCTATGCAGAATGTAAGATTTAAAGAAAAAGAACATCAAGCTGCTTTTTTCTTCCAATTGCAGCTCTTCCTCAGCAATTCAGGATATAGATAAATCTACACATGCCTGTCGTGTTTTGAAAAGTTGAATTTAAACATCCACACACAGCTGGTGGGAGTGTAAACTGCTCAACCCAATAGGGGAAAATAATTTTACTTTACTTGGTAACGTTGACTATATGCATACCATATGACCATTCCTGTGTATAATGCTATCGTCTGGCAAAATTCCTCCTCCTGTGCACTGGGAGGCATGTCCAAGTTCATAGCTATATGGTTCACAATAGCAAAAAACAAAAAAACAAAACAAAAAAAAACTGTAAATAATTCAAAAGTCCAATGACAATGAATAAAATAAATGAATGGTGGCATACTTCTATACTGGAACATTTTATGGAATGGAAAATCAATGAACTACGGTTATGGGCATACACAAGAAAGATTTTCAGAAAAAAACAATTCTTAAATGAAAATTTAAGTGACAGAAGACAATATGATTCCATTGACTTTAATTTCCTTTCTTTTTCTTAAAGACTTATTTTATTTATTTGACACAGAGAGAGAGCCAGAGAGCACAAGTAGGGCGGGGGATGGGAGCCAACCCATGGGGCTCCGATCCCAGGAACCTGTGCTGGGATCATGACCTGAGCCGGAGGCAGACACTTAACCAGCTGAGCCACCCAGGCGCTCCTCATTGACTTTAATTTCAAAAACAGGCAAACTAAGCACACATTGTTTAGGAACACATTCAAATGTGGTAAAACAGAAAAGCAAGGCAATGATTAACCCCAAATTCAGAGTATAGACCATGTCTAGGAATGACGGAAAGGGATGCAAGGTGGGGTGACTTGTAAGGTGCCTGCAATGTTTTGTTTCTCAGTGTGGGTGGTGGGTACACAAGTGCTCAGTGTTTTGTTTTTTGGGGGATTTTGTGTGCTTTTTGTTTGTTTTGGGGTTTTTTTTGTTTCCAATTTTTGGTTTTCATAGCTGCACTCGGTTTTTGAGATTTGCACATGTACCATATTTCACCATAAAACAAAGAAAATAAGGGGAAAAGAAATTTAATTTAGTCACATAACTGGTTAGCAAATTGCTACTGACTTTGATTGTTTTCAAAGCACTCATTGACTAACTTTGAATCTTTCCCCAACCAATAAACAAGCAAACATGCAAAAAGCATGTATGTTAGGGTGCAAGAGTAAACCAAGAGAAGTATTAATCCTCATGTATGGGGAATTATATCCAAATTTGTCAGAACTAAGTTACAATACAGATGAGACTTTAGGGCAGTAGTTATCAACAAAATTGCAAGGGATCTCAGCTGAGAAAAGGAAGGAAGAAGCTGAGAGGGGATGATACTCACTGAGAATAAGTGTGGGAATGGCGGTGGGGAAGAATTTGAAAAAGCCCTTCCCCCAGTTATGTTATTTTCTTTATTTATTTTTGATTTTAAAGATTTATTTATTTACCTGAGAGAGAATGCAGGCACACACTTGAGTGCTCCCTTGCGGGGCGGGGGGGGGGGCAGAGGAAGAGAGAGAGAACCTTAAGCAGGTGCCCCTAGAATCTTGCTCTTTAAATAACACAGGGGGGCCTGGGTGGCTCAGTTGGGTAAGTGTCTGACTCTTGATTTTGGCTCAGGTCATGATCTCAGGGTCTTGAGATAGACCCCTGTCTTAGACTCTGTGCTCAGTGAGAAGTCTGCTTGAGATTCTCTCTCTCCCTCTCCCTCTACTTCTCCCCCCATTCACATGTGCGCTCTCTCTCTCTCTAAAATAAATAAATAAATCTTTAAAAAAATAAAAATAAAGAGCAAGATTCTCTTCCTCTTCCTCTCCTTAACCCCCACCAATCTCCCCCTTAAACCTTCTATAAGGACGTACCTATATACACATCTACATTTTTTCTTTCAAACCGAAGAGCCCAATCATCACATTTATTCACACCTTGAATAATTATTTACTGAGCACCTACAATGTGCCAGGCACCAACCTTCCCAATAAACCAGTGAACAAAGTGAACAAAACCCCAAATTCAAAAGCATCTACATAAAGCAGAAGCCACTTATCTGAAAGGATTAACACCATGATTTGGTCTGTTAATGGAAAAACACATTTATTTGTTTTAAATTAAAATAATTAAGGTTGTTACATAGACATACAGATCGACAAATCTTTAGCTATCCTGTCTAGTCCTCTAAGTATTTACACAATGAATTAGAGGTAAGAATGAGCTCTTGATGATAAACAACAGGAAGGATGTGGCCATGTACTTGTTACCTGCAGGTGATAGGAGCTCGTATCTGGATTGGGAGTCCACACAAACCTCAGGAAACAAGCTCTCTTCTCCCAGCCTTATTGCAAGAATTGGACTCCACATCCTCCTCTGGCATGAGACCACGGATGTTACAGGCCACTGTCAGATTGCAGGTGAACGTGTGGGCCCATAGACTTTGAAAACAAGCTGAGTAAACTCCAATAGTTCCTGGCTTCCCATTGGGTTTTAGGAGGAAAAATAAGGAAAGAAGGCTACTAGTTGTCCCAGAATATTCATCCCAAGCATGTGGCCAAATGCATACATGCACAGAATATCTATTCCTCTTCCATTTCCTCCGGCTTCCCCCAACCTATCTATTGAGGTGATCACTTCAGGAAAGGACATGGAAAAGGCCTGACTTCATACTTGTCAGGTACAATCATGCTTGCTAAGCAGCATCAGGACTTTCTGTGGTCTTGATGGAGCCAAGACGGAGACGGCAGCACGAAAGGGTGAGTCTCAACAACAGCCATGACCAGCACGTCCTTTACTGGAAAGGCAGCAACATGGAGAGGTTTGGAGCACCGACCTCATAGCTGGACAGCTAGAGTGTGAATCCTGGCTACACAGCTTACTGTGTGACTTCAGAGAAGTTAGTTAACCTCTCTGTGTCTTAGTTTCCTCAACTATAAAATGGAAACCATATCATTACTAAGACCTGCCTCAAGGAATTTTAATGAGGATTAAATGAGTTGGTATTTGTGAAGCACCTAAAAAAATGTAAGTGGCCTGTGTATATTTGATAGCAATTCTTAAAAAGTTATCCTTCAAGAAAGGCTGTGTAGTGATAGAGTGAATGAAATGTTTAAGCTCCGCTACCTAATTGCCAAGGTTGTTTTTGTTTTGTTTTCTTTTGTTTTGGTATTAGCATTAGGGTTAGTTCTTTTTTTATTCCCAGGAGAACTATAAACAATTTTAAATACTGATTGAACCAGGAGAAAACCTCAATTATTAATCTAGCCTTCATTCAGTCTGATTTTTCCATTGATTTCTAATGAGATTCTTATCTCAGAATGGAAATCATCGGTAAGTGTTATGTATGAGTATAGTTATTTTACATATGAATGGTGCATATAGTTTTTATCAACAGTTCCCCCTAGGAGCTGTGGCTGTGGGTGACTCCAGAGCCATGTTTCCTCACCCCCAAAGCTAAACTGAGGCACATACTGAACATACAATGACAGTTTGGTTCTCTCCCTCCCCCTTACCATAAGTAGGCCAACAGAGCTGGGAATGAATTGAAAGCATACATCTACAGATGATCACTGTACCCTGCCTTTTCTTAAAAACAAGCCTGATCATTTTCTTTCCTCCATGAGCATTCAAAGCCCCTTCATGGTTTCTATTTTTGTAGGCTGTAGAACAATGCTTAATCAAACTTTGTCAAGAAAAGTATGCAAGAGTCCACCTGCCTGGATCATTCCTATGAGCCCATTTCCATGTTTGCTTGTTTTTATAGAATTCAGTATAAGTAAGAGAGGTAAAACAGGTCATGTATAATTCCAAGCAGACTGATAGCTCTGCTTCCCTTCTAAGTGGCAACTGGAAAAAAAAAGAAGAAAAAAAAAAAAGGAAAACTCCAACAAAGGGTATCCAGAGTATCCAAAATTTTATTTTGCCCATTAACAACATTAACAAAAAAATTTTCCATCATCTTAATTTTTTAAGTCGATTTTAACACAAAATAAAATGGACATATTTAAGAGTAAATAGTCCTTAATATGGGATGCATTAAGGATTTTTAAGATACCTACATTGTTCTGATTTTCCTCTTTTCCTCATGGGTTAGTGAATTTTGCATTATCTCTTGAGAAACCAGTGTAGGAGACATTACTGTCGATCATGTTATCTATAAGCATAGTTGTCTTAGTCCGTTCAGGTTGTTATAACAAAAATATCCTCGGCTGGGTGGCTTAAACAACAAACATTTGTTTCTTACAATTCTGGAGGCTGGGAAGTCCAAGATCAAGGTGCTAGCAGATTTGATATCTAGTGAGACCTCTCTTCCTGTTCAGAGATGGCCATCTTCTCACTTCACATGGTGGAAAGGCAAGGGAGCTCTCTGAAGTCTGTTTTTATAAGGGCATTCTTCACACTCATGAGGACTTCCTCAGGACCTAATCACCTCCCAAAGGTCCACCACCTAATACTGTCTCACTGGGGTTTAGGGTTTCAACATATGAGTTTGGGGGGACACATTCAGTCCATGACAACAGTTTGAACACAGGTTCCATACGCCCTGAGCATTCCATTTTCGTCCCTTCAACCTGAGATGTACCAGGTCTTGCAAACTGACCTTCATTTCAGGAAATACTGTAAGGAATTAGTCACTGTTTCATAAACGTAAGTCAATCTAACTCCCTTTTAAAACATCACATATTACAAACAAACTTGCTCAGTGCTACAGTAATCAGTGTTTTACATTGCACACTTGGAATTAGGCTTCATAAAAATTGTGGCATGTAAATTAGCAACTTGATACCAATAGTGTACATTCATATACAAACAAATGCAACCTGGTTAACTTGCATTTTAATTGTTTTAACATTACATACTTAAAACACATTAACATAAAACACCTCAGTGTGCATTTTACATTGAAATCTCCATGCAGTGTCAAGGACTTTTCTTCAAATATAGTTTCACTGATCGGAAGTTTATTGATTAGGTCATCTCCTTCCCATATGAACCATATCCCAATGTATCTTCTGAGATTTCTAATATTGGGTTCAATAAAAAGGAAAAACAAATCACAAAACATTAGCAAAATAATATGAGAATCTTTATAGATTTTTGGCTTATTTTCTTCATAATCTTTTATGGTTTTTCAGCCACATCTGAGTTAACAGCATTTTTTTTTAAAAAATCATATTGTCCGCAGGGAGTCTTTCTAAAGCATTCAACTTAGTTTTCCTAGAAACAAACATTTTCCCTTCCAATTCTTATTTCATTAGTTTATGTAACATTAATGCCATTACATAATTACAATAACAACTAGCATAAATTAGTTTAGAAACAAACAGAACTGATTTTTGGCAAGCCCCCAACATTGGTGGGAGAAGAAACGTAGAACTTGAACTGGAAGGAAGCTGGTTAGCTCTCGTGAATACTCCATTGCTTTGGGTCAGTATGTTTTACGGAGGAAGGATTTGATTAACGTATTTACAGAGGAAGAGTTTTGATTAACGTATTGAAATAAGAAAACATATTTAGATTAACTATTTTTTCATTTAACTGCATTAACTACAAGAAAAGTTAATCACAAATAGAATACTAACGTTTTAGCATTGCTGCATCATTAAGGGACACAGAGAAAGTTGCAATAATGGTATTCTTTACAAATACCATTTTTTAAAGATTCATTTATTTGAGAGAGAGAAGTACTAGCTGGGGTAGGAACTGAGGGAGAGGGAGAGAGAGGATCTCAAGCATACTCCCTGCTGAGCATGGAGCCTGCCTCGGGCTTGAACTCAAGACCCTGAGATCGTGACCAGAGCTGAAATCATGAGTCCGACGCTTAACTGACTAAGCCACCCATGCGCCCCACAAATATAATTTTAAAACAAAATTATATTGTAATATTTTGGCTTAAAACAAAGAGACTCGGGACACCTGGGTGGCTTGGTCAGTTAAGGCTCTGTCTGCCTTCAGCTCAGGTCATGATCCCGGGGTCCTGGGATTGAGCCCTGCATCGGGCTCCTTGCTCAGTGGGGAGCCTGCTTCTCCCTCTGCCTGCTGCTCCCCTGCTTGTGCCCTCTCTCTCTCTCCCCGACAAATAATGAATGACATCTTAAAAACAACAACAACAACGAAGAGACTCTGGGTCTGGGACAGCAATGTTACATCAACCCTGTCCCCTACTCAAATCTGCAGGGTGACCATAGACAACCATGATATAGACCAATTTTGTTTCATCTATTTTTTTTAAGATTTTATTTATTTATTTGACAGAGATAGAGACAGTCAGTGAGAAAGGGAACACAAGCAGGGGGAGTGGGAGAGGAAGAAGCAGGCTCCCAGCAGAGGAGCCTGACGTGGGGCTCGATCCCATAACGCCGGGATCACGCCCTGAACCGAAGGCAGACGCTTAACCGCTGTGCCACCCAGGCGCCCGTTTCATCTGTTTTGCCCTCCATATGCTCTCTTTGAAACACCATTCCTTTACCACCCCTCTCATTTACGACTTCTTTCAATACCCTTATAAATATTTTAAGATGCTTCCTAGCTGGTGAAATGCCCTTAACTTTCACATCCGAAGTTTTCCTCCTCAAAGTTCTCCCATCTCAGGGGCGCCTGGGTGGCTTAGCCGCTTAAGCACCCGACCCTTCGTTTGGCTGAGGTCATGATCTCAGGGTCCTGATCTCAGGATTGTAAGATCAAGACCCGACTGGGGCTCCGTGCTCCACTGGGAGTCTCCTTGACTTTCTCTTCCACTCCCTCTGCCCCTCCCCCTTGCCTGCGCACACTCTCTCTCAAATAAACAAATAAATCTTTAAAAAAAAGTTCTCCCACATCAAAATTTAGCTATTCCCTGTCTCAGTTCTTCGCATTCTGTCTTGGCTAGGTTAATAGGTTAATGGCTAATAAGCTCTATCAACATGAGTATATTAATGTAGTTAATAATTTGAAGATATAACAATACCTGCAAATTAGGTATCTATGAAGATAGCATACAGATTTTTAATAGAAATGTTATGGAGATTATCTCACCGAAAAAGGTGTGATTAATGGTAGGGATTTTATTTTATTTTTTTTACTTTTTTTTTTAAAGATTTTATTTATTTATTTGACAGAGATATTATTTATTTGACAGAGATAGAGACAGCCAGCGAGAGAGGGAACACAAGCAGGAGGAGTGGAAGAGGAAGAAGCAGGTTCATAGCGGAGGAGCCTGATGTGGGACTCAATCCCATAACGCCGGGATCACGCCCTGAGCCAAAGGCAGACGCTTAACCGCTGTGCCACCCAGGCGCCCCTAATGGTAGGGATTTTAATAGGTGCTATGGAAGACTTAGGAACTGGGAGAAAATTTTTGGTGAATATACTTTTCATCCTCTTTAAAAATTACTGCTATGGAAGCCACCTAATCATTCTTATCATTACGGCTGACTTAATTCCTTGCACCAAAGATACATGTAAAATTGTTTCTACTAAAGAACGTGGGTGAATTCACAAGCTGCATCTAAGACTCAAAAGCACCTTTATTTTATTTTGATCCAGAAAGTCAGTCTGTGTGTGTGTATGTGTGTGTATTTTTGGCATACTTATTAAAGTATAAGTTTTCGATGGAAAAGAAGCAAGCTATATATAATTTCTAGAGGAGTACTGATCTCATTTTAGGTCCAGCCAAAGAGGTTATTCTTAATAGAATAGCTGTACCCACACCCTTATTAACAGGCACCTAGTCAACTACAACCCACAAGCCACTGGCACCATGTTTTCCTCCCCCCAAAATTAGAAGCAAATATTGAAACAAACAAAACGCAAAAACTGTAAAACTCTCCATTCCTATACAGTTTGACTGAAACTCTTCCTTCCCCCTCTCTCTTCCCCATAAATCAAGGGTAGGAAACCTTCAGCCTCAGGTAATGCCAGTTCATGGCAAGTACAGTTAAATATTTGCCATCCCCCTTGTTCAATAATTCTCCAGAATTTCTGAAGCTTTCTGTTTTCTTCTTTTGGCTTTCAAGTTACATGAACTGCACTTTTAATCTAAGAAAAAATAATTCCACAAGTTTTGACTGAGACAATGTCACTTTTGCTACCCTTTTAAAGTAGAATTATTTTTTAAGTTCTTTTCAATTGTGCAGTTATTTTTAATGAAATTATTTATTACAGCTTTTTACATTATCAATTTTGTCTTTTAAATATTTGTCATTTGTCCCTTTCTGTCAGAAAGTTCTAATTTAAAAACATGCCAAAAATACGCATGTGTCTATATTTACAGGCTTTCTGGATCAAAATAAAATAAAACTTTTTTTTTCCTACTTTTAAATGTAATTCCTGAATCTGCTCTGCTTCTACACTGAGATGGTTGTGTGGTTTATCTTCTAAGCAAAGAAATAGGAGTCAGCCCTAATGATGAGGTGCCTTCCAAAGGATGCTTCTGAACTTAGTCTCTCCAATTTTGAACTCTTAGAGAAAGATTATATGTTTCTGTCGGAGTAAGTTACTAAGAAAATCATAAAATTGACATTTTCTAAGGCCTCTTTCAAAATGTATTGACACTGTGGTTAATGGCCTGTTACTAATGGTTTGTAAGCAAGATTTGTAAAGATAGCTGATTATATACACAGTTCATTTTAGAAGACTATTTATAGATTTTTGAATGGCAAAGGTAGTGTATTTCTTTTTTTAAAAATATTTATTTATATATTTATTTATTTATTTATTTCAGTGAGAGAGCACACACGCACGCACACATGTGGGTGGTGGCAGGGTGGGGGAGTAGGCAGAGGGAAAGAATCTCAAGCAGACTCCCTGCTGAGTGTGAGCTCATTGTGGGGCTCAATCCCATGATCCTGAGATCATGGCCTGAGCTGAAACCAAGAGTTGGATCCTTAACCGACTGAGCCACCCAGGCACCCCAAAAGTTGTCTATTTCTAAAAATATTTAATTGTAGGGTCTACCAATACAAAGAGGCAAGTTGAAGAGTTCCATTGATCCACATTTCTTATTCTATCAGGGTCGGTCTGTCTCTGATTGTTTCACTGAGTAAATAAATTAACCCTTGGAAAATTAGAGAATCACAGCGAAAAGGACAGCAGTGGATAAAATTATGCCAGTTAACTCAGGTGTTGCCATTTTTCTTGTACCTACCATGAAAAATAACAAAGTAATATCTCCCAGAATGAGGCTAAAATCTTAGAAATGGTAGTTTTTTTTTCTTTCATACACACTCCCACACCATTAAAATGAATTGAAGAAGATTTAACTTAAGTAACATTCAGAATTTTTGTTTTCTGTTATTGTTTTTATCCCGTGTGCCCTGTAGGTCTCGCAGACCAAGAGGTGCAAAGATGCAAAGGATGCTGGGGACACTTTGAGTAAAACAAAACTGCAATTAAGGAAAAGATGGATCAAAGAATCATAATCTTTGGGTTATGAAGAAACTGAAAAAAGATGGTTGCCCTTACAGACCTTAAATTCAAGTGAGGAAACCCAGAAATAAACAATAAACATAATAAGAAAGGAAATTAAAGTGGATGTTTTAAGATGATGAGTGCTTAAAAAGAGTAAAGCAAGGAAAAGATTGAGGCGATATGCAGCTTTAAATACATTCTACAAAGAACAAGGTAAAACAACACTTAACTCCAATTCTTGGGGTGGAGGTAAAGGGGTTAGGGGACAAGTCTTGGCAAAGGAGCCATAAGAGAATTTTGGGTGAACCCTTGCTCTTAAGTAAATAAGGAGAGAAATAACCATTCCCTGCCCTCCTTCTGCTTTCTCTTCACTCATTCAGCAAACACTGGCAACTCTCTTAACATCAGTTCTCTATCCAAACAATACTGAAATGGTACAGGCATATCAGTGAAGATCCACTTTTTGTAAATTTATTTTAAAAACGTATAGACACATACAAAGAAACCCTGTATCCAGAATCTTCTCACTGCAAGGCATTGTGCTGGCTATTTTCCCACACAATACTTTTACACATGTCCATTCTATGGGAAGGTCTTGAAAACAAGCTCTCTGTGTTATACATTTCTGTATCTTACTCAAGAATTATTTGTTGACAGAATAAATGAATTCATTCATTCATTCATTCATTCATTCATTCATTATTGAACATTGGGTTTGGCCCATCAAATAAAAAAAGAAACCAAAAAACAATTTCTATCATGCTTCAAAGGAGACAATGTCAAGTTCAATTCAGAGTAAATGTATCAATTTAGAGGCAATTTGCAGTTATTTTTCATTCCCATGAATCTTAAACCAAGGCGAAAAGACTTTGGAAGAAAGTAAGTCTCTCCTCCCGTTTGTACGAGTTACATGACTACGTTCAAATGTACTCTTCAGCTTGCTTTATGAGCACACAACCTATCTGGTCTTGTATATCCTACACATATGAGTATGTGTGTGCATATGTGGAAGACTCTATGTAGAGAGAATTTCAGGTACTTTGGTAGTAAAATGGCCACTTCTATGGTGAAAAAATTACTACAATTTCTTCAATTATAATTTACTCTTATAAAATAGAATGTGTTGAGAAGCTGGCTCAGTAAGTATAATAATATAAATGTAATTTAGTATCTTTATGACAATAAGAAGAATCTAGATATTGGCAAAAAATCTTATCATAGGGGCGCCTGGGTGGCGCAGCTGTTAAGCGTCTGCCTTCGGCTCAGGGCGTGATCCCAGCGTTCTGGGATCGAGCCCCACATCAGGCTCCTCTGCTAGGAGCCTGCTTCTTCCTCTCCCACTCCCCCCGCTTGTGTTCCCTCTCTCGCTGGCTGTCTCTCTCTGTCAAATAAATAAATAAAATCTTTAAAAAAAATCTTATCATAAATGTATTTTAACTTTATATTATTGTTAGTAATAGCAACAGCTAATATTTATGAAGTCCTTATGTATCATTTATGACCTTCAAGCATTTACATGTATTATTCTCATTTAATTCTTAAAAACAGCCTGGTAAAATAGATATTATTAGTATTTTTCTCTTAAAAGATGAGGAAATTGGTAGGTAGAAGGGTGTCCATGATTTCAGGCTAGTAAATAGAACAGTTGGGACCCCCAGATGGCTTTTTATTGCTCTAAATTTCATTCTTTAAACATTGGTAGATGTTGTTTCTACTTTAATAAAGAGCTATGCAGATGCCAGATGTTTTATGGGATACCTGGGAAGGTGGTGAGATGCCTTTGAGACCTCAGAAGTCAGAAGGGATTACTTAATCTATATTATACTCTCAATTTTCTATTGTCTAGAATTGGCAATATGAGAATAATTCTTGTTTTTATTTCCTCTTCTAGCAATCAGAACAATAGCAACTTTGCATTCATTGAATCTGATGCAACTAAAGAAGTAAGATTGTTTTAAAGTACGTTTTTATGATTTATTATTTTACTACTTATTATTTATTATTACATTTGTTATTATTTCTTCTAACAGTTTACCAAAGGAGGATTTGGTGCCTTGGAAATGTTTGGGTTTAAATTGTTTAATTTTCTTCAATACATTCATGTTGACTAATTCCAAATGACTAGTAATTCCATACAAAATTCACAATACTCTTTGAGCTAGTTGGGCAGTTTTTAGGTAACAAAGACAAGATATTCCTAACGAGTCAAAATGAAAATGAAAAAAAATATGGAGTGTTTTAAATCTCTGAATCTAGTTTAGCTGATATTTGAATGTACTCTAAGACAGTACAGCTATGAAGTTCTGCTGAAATGCGACAGTTCCTCCTTCCTGAGATTAGAAGACACTAGCGAGGGTCCCGCCTCCAGGATCAGAAGGGGCGGTGCACCCTAGGGGAGCTCCGTAAAAGATGGCCCTGAGGCTTGTTTTAGAATCCGCCTACTTTCCATTTCTTAAGGCTCCGTCCTCTAACCTTAATCTACCAGCTCTCTCCTGTTGATTCAGGACTGCCAGTGGTTCGTGTAGTCCCTGCAAAGGAAATACTGAAGAAACTCCCAGTTGGTACAGAATTTTGTCTCTGTATCAGTTTTACCGGGCAGTATGATGATTGCTGGTGTTTTGTGTTGGCTTTTTTCTCTCTCTAGTTCTCACCTGCTTTCCAAAGTTTCATAGGGAACCCAGGCTTTTTTTAGGAGGGTGGGGGGTGGGGGGGGAGTCTCTTCTAATCGTAATATCTTATTTGCATTTCCCATGACCCCAATTTGATGAGGTAAATAGCATATTCAAAGATAATGATTAGTGACCGTTTGAATGATCTTTAAAAAAAAAAAAGATTTATTTATTTATTTGAGAGAGAGAGAAAGCAAGGGGAGGAGCAGAGGGAGAGAATCTTCAAGCAGACTCCCCACTGAGCATGGAGCCCAACTTATGGCTCCATCTCACAACACATGAAATCATGACCTGAGCTGAAACCAAGAGTTAGGCACTTAACTGCTTAACCAACTGAACCACCCAGGCGCCCCTCATTTGAATGCTCTGATACAGACAAATCCAAATGTGGTAAACTTCAGTTGTATCAGCTTCCCAAGTTAGGGAAAGTGATCATAAACCCTCACTAGCCCATACCTATGAATGAATCATTATATTAATGGTCTATTCAGTTAGGTAATACTCAAATACAATATACTATAACCTGTTAAAGCTCTTTCAGAGTTCCAGTCAAAAGTTGGTCTGCTAGAAACTTATTTCTTTTCTACCCCTAATTTGGCTTTTATGTCTAGGATATGTGACACAGTATGGAGTCCCCAGGAAATTAGCTCTATCAACCTATCTAGAACACTGCTGGATTCCCCCGCTTGCCCACTTATAAAGAATTAATTTTGATATCCGAGAATATCAAATGTTATCTAATGACTCCTGGATGGCAGAAGAAAGCAGTATCTAATGCTCATTAAGGCAGAGAACTTTCGCCTGGGGGGGACCACAGTTTCTCTGGAAATCACTGGATTATTTCAGAAAAAATGTGTCTTCCCAAGATCCATTTACGATTCCAGGGCCTGACTCCGTGCCTTACCTTTGTTTTTCTGATCCTGAATCAGCTGGTTAATCCTGGTCAGCCTCTCCTCTTTGTCTCTCGGTGCCTCCCTGCCACTTTGATTACAGTCCCCTCACACCCACCATTCTCAATGTTTCATCTCTTGGTCCCAACTCACTTCTGATTTCATAACTTAAAAGCCTGACAATCTTGACACATTCTAATATCTAGTATCAGTGTCTCCATTGTTTCTTAATGCTGGTTCCTTCCCACCTCTAGCATCTCATTGATTCCTAAAGGCTTCGACTAAGTCCTTTTGTATAATACTACGTAAGTGTAAAGAAAACCAAAATAGTCTGTATCCCTTTTCACATAGAATTATAAGACTTATTTATTAAATATATCTGTAAGGATACATTTATAAAATGGAAATCGCATTCATGATTCCGTAGAAAGGACTTTCACATTCATTGATTAATTCAGCAATTTTTGAACACATACTCTAGGGTAATTTTTTTAGATGAACATACATTAGACTTCAAAATAGCTCATTCTTTTTGCCACTATTAGACATTGATCTTTCTTAAACACTGGGTATTGGCATAACCAGCTGCTACCGCTAATGTTAGATCTGTGGGTCTAAACAGTGCTCATTAAAATAGTCGGCTCACCCAGATAATGTAAGATGTTAGTCATCTCTTAAACGTTTAATATTGAGAAAGGGAATTCTCTTAGCTAATGCTAGAGATTAGTGTTTTCGTGAATATTGGATATTGTAAGAGCCAGCTCTTCTGGCTAATGCTAGGCATTAATAGTTTCTTAAAAATTACCTATGAGTGATTTATCCATTCTGTCCATGACTCCTTAATTGCGACTGGCTCGTCCATGAGTAATCATTTAGAGAATGCACGAAAGCCAGTGACAATGTGCAGGTATTTAACCACACTGTCTTTCTATGGGTCTCATTAATCCCTGCTCTACTATTTACCTTGGGTTCTTAACACCGATTCCTTCCTCCTTGTTGTTGTCATTTCTGTCTGTACCGTTGTTTTGAAATTGAGAGATAATCTACATAGAAAAGGGCATAAAACACTAATCATAAGTGTGTTAACAATGACTTTTTTTTTTACATCCAAATAACCACCACCCCTTGGATCAAAAATAGAATATTTCCAGTATCGACATTTCTAGATTATTTTCCTTCCCCCATTCCTATCCTCTGAGCTCTGTCTTCCTCCTTATTTTGATATCCTGCATGGGCTTTTATGGTTCATAAACTTCAGCTTCCTTCATCCCTTCCTATCTTGACTTGGCTTTAAATGATCTCTTGGATTAGTTTAACTTGCAGTTTCCAAATAACAGCTACCATAATCTCCCCACCAGAGAAGAACGATTTGCTCTAAAATATTTTGCAAGCAAATTTTAGCACTGGGCACATCTAAGTGTGTATGGCTAACCTAATATTTGTTTTTGAATTTATACCCACATCATTTTGGGAAATTTTTATAAACCAATGTGTCAGACATAGCTGGTCTTCCTACCACCAACAATGCCATCATGCACATAGTCTCAGAAAACAAAGAAAATCATTCACATTCTCAAGAAGGATTTCTGAGGCTCGGGTGGGTACTGATTTCTCTTTGGACAATTGTAGTGTACAGCCCATACTCACTCTCTGTAATGTTTTTAATCGGCCCTTACACTTTTATCATTTCAGACAGAAATGTCATCTTTTGTTCCAATTCAGTTTTGGTTTTACCTGGTCAAAACTTTATAATATACTCCCTTGTTTTGAACATTGTTATGTGAAAAATTAACTAATACATTGAAATTTACTGACTGCATATGGAAATGGCTTAATTAACTGGCATTTGGGGAACAAAAGTGTACTGGTTTGCAAGATTTTCCAAATATGTATCTCCTTCATTGGAAGTCTCATTTAAATAATACTTCTGTGTTTTTACAATGGTATCAATTTCTCTATTGTTTAGGCACTTAGCAAAATATAGCAATTGAACCATCACAAATCTTCAATCTGAACAGATTCTCATCTATTCACATTAAAGTGACTTCAGAAAGCAAATTCTTCATATATAATTATAATTCACGTAACCAATTACAATTTCCATAACATTAAAATAATTCTTCATCACCTTGATATACATAGAAAGTATTAGGCCTGAATGTTAAGCACTCAAGTAGGTTATGTAAAATAATATGACAGTTGTGAAATCTGTGTTAATCTAACCAATCTTAAAGAGGTAATTAATCAATATTGTAAGTTGATACAGGAACTATGAACTACCAAAGCAGACCTAGATGATTGGCTGAATCAGCCTGTTTCCTCTGATACAAATTGAGGTTAAAGCCTATATTTGAAAGCAAGAAAAAAAAAACCCTAAGAAGCTTTTAGGAAATTAAATAAATTGATTGAAAGCATTAGCATTTGATAATTACTCCTACCAGGGATCTGTTTGTTGTCTGTCTTTTAGTATTTTCAAAATATTATAGTTGACCCAGATGATCTTTGTGAATACCTTTCTCACAGCTGAATGACTTTAAAAAACTGTATGGTGACTAACATAATATAATAAAAAAAAATAAATAATAAATAAATAAATAAATAAATAAAGTGAACTTACATCTAAATGTGTCTGCTACAGAGAATTTTTTCAAATACAACACAATCCATATTTGGAATGATCTTTCATTGCTAAGTAGATTTCTTAAAATAAACTGCAACCCCAGATAGCAAATATACAACAGCTTGCTAGTTTCCAACGTGCCTCATAAACTAAGGCGGCTACAGTTAATGTATATACGTGTTTCAACATTATTTCTGAAGTTTTTGTCATTTTTTTAAAACTTTTATACCCACAACTCTTTGGTGAAGGGTTTGAAATACCCTGGCTGGGTTTTCAGTTCTCTGAGTATATGAGCAATGCACATATGTAATATGGATGGACTCATGCACAGCACCTATCAAGATTAACCAGCTAAAGGTACTGATGAGACAAATGGTTTTATCTATTGCAAGAACTAAGTACCAGAGCTTGTCAGCTCTGACTTAGCATAAGCCTGACCTGTGAATTTTTTTTAAAAAACAATGTTCAGGTCTCACTTCTGACCAATTAAATTGGAATATTTGCAAGTAAGGGCCAGGCATTTGTATGTTTTAAAGGCTCTATGGGTGATTGTAAAGTGCAGCCAGGTAAAGAACTACTGAATTAGGTTAAAAACAAGAAATTAAAAATAAGATACTTCTAATTGTGATGTTGTAAAAATGAATGAAAGAAGTAAAAAATGAGTGAAGTACTTTACCATAATATACTATGATACATCACCTTTAAATGTTTAATTAAAAATATATTAAATTAGTTTTCTAAAGCCATGCAATTTTACATATATTGATAAATGTCAATGCATATCAAATTTCTTTAAAAGTAGAGACTATCTCTTTATTGTGACAAATAGTACCTAATAAATCTAGTTTTCTTAAGTAAATAATAATCAGTTATTCCCATCTGGTTCTACAGAGTACCACAGTGACAACTGCAAGGATAGAAAAGAAAGAAATTTCTTCAAATTGCCTCTTTATTCAGAACCACACACATTCATCTTTTCCTCTATAATTTGTATTTTCTTAATTTCAAAACCATAGATGGAACCATCAGGTTCAGTGATCATGGTCTTTGTGTTCACTATAAACTGATTGTCATTAATAGCACATTGGAATGCCATTTACAGCAAATAATCCACATACTCATGTTACATGTGATTATCAAACAACATATATGAAGTTCAAGTGTTCTAAATTCTTAACTAAGGAAATAAAATACCCTGACATCAATGGGATTATTTTATTAGACGTTGGAAGGAACAAATAAAAGCCTGAAGACCTGACTCTTTTGGCTTATTTTTGAAATATTCATGATAATCAGTAATATGCTATAATTCTTGAATCTTTCATAAGCAAAGGTTCTGTCTTATTTCTTATTAAAACCTTGATCAGTGCCAGAGAATAGCAGGTACTTAATAGATGATTGCTAACTTGGATTTAATGTCTTTAAAGTCCTAAATATAAAACATAGTATGTTAAGACTAGCGATGCATTTTCAGACATTTACAAATATATATTGTAAAACATCCCAAATGTCATCATTGAATTTGTGTCATTGATCACTGTTTGCTACATTATAAAAGAAGAGTTTAAAATGTTCTTGATTTATAACCTGTTAGTTTTCCAAGGTCAATGTGATGTTTAAATATATCTCCTTTTCCCTTAAAATTAAAATACTGTAAGAAAATAGTAAATTACTACAGAATCTGTATTAAAAATGCCAAATTGCCAAAATATGAAATATACTTAATTGCAAGAGCCAACTTATAGACTATTTCCAAATTAATATTCAAATTATATAGAGATACAGGTTTAAAATAACAGATAGTTGTATTTGTCTTAGATTTCTGCATCATCCTTAAGTTTTCACATCTCTAATGTGAATGAGATTATTGATTCATTAGTTTCTTAAAATCCTGTAATTATGCTACAAAACAAGAATATTTGAACTGAATTTATCTTTTTAAAATTTAATATGGCTAAGTCAATTGATACTGACATAGTCAGCAAAAGATAGGGAATAAAATTCTGCCTCTTATTGATAAGATCAAAACTTTTTACGTGTTCTCAAATCATATCATCTATAAGACTGAAGCATCTGGGTGAAAAATACAAATATTTCTCTACTACTTGTTACAGATAATGTAAACAGTTAATGCAAATGTTCTCATGTTGAATTGAGCTTTTCATTTCATCTAAGAAGTTCTGGACTGTGTAAAACAGTACCGTGTATTTTAGCTAACTTGAGAAGCCTGTGTGCCTATTTTGGCATTTCAGATAGCTTTGTTTTTACATTCCTTGGTTGCAGAAGGCATTTGTTTGTGGTTCAGAAATTTTTTCTGATCTTCAAAATCATACCCACAAAATCTTTACTTTGGTGGTAGAGTACACCTAGCTGTGGCCCTAGGTATGGCCCCTGAAATTGAGAAGGATGAGTTTCTAGTTAGTTAGTAGTGACTTAAAAAAAAAAAACCCCAAAAAACACCAAGTTGGGTAATCTTTAAATTCATTGGGATTGAAAAGTTTTCAATTATTCTAATTATACTCATAATTTGTTTCTTAATTTTGAAAGGAAGTGTGAGTGAACCCCTTAAAAATAAAATGCAATCTACTAATTGTGAAACTTTCTGGGATTTCCAAGTAAGCTGGTTTAAATGAATTTACATCTTCCAAAATTCTGATTACCGTAAAAATGTACACCTTAAGAATTAAATCTCTCAAACTGTAATCACAGAAAATAATTACTTGTCTGTTAGCCTTCTACAGAAATATTGTTAGATGTCTAAAAACAGCTTTTTTAAAATAGCAGGATTGCAGTGTTGACTTTAATTGGAAAGAAACCATGAGATAAATAACTCTCTCCTGCTAAGAAACCTGTGTATAGGTGGGATTTCCCATGATTCAGAGTGTAATGAACACTCAACAGCACCCCTCCTCCCAGCCATTCTAATTTAAAGCAGAAGATGAAGTTTTAAAGAAAAAGGAATTGACATATCAGTCAATGCTGTCAAAAGTAATGTAAATACAGACTTTAAAGAAAATTTATCAGTTTTTCCCTTTGAAAGTCTCATAAAGGACTATTCTAGAAAGACTAATATTGTAAATATGGTACAATTTCAGATTTGGCCATCTATTTTGATTTGTAAAGCAAAAATATCTAGAAAATATGTCCTTCATATAGAAGAGTAGCGAAAAGAAGAGTTAATCCTTTACTTTTTATATCTCTAGTTTGACAATTGAATTTAAGCAAAGCATGACAAAATGCATCAGAAAGATAGTAAATATTAGTAATATCATCAAGATTTGAATGCCGAAAATGTTAACATTTGGACATTATAGACATCTTCTGGTAACATGGTTTTTACAGTTGACTTGTAAAATCACGAAATAGTGGTATGTGCTTTCCACTAAATACTTACTGGATTATTTAAAACCAATTTAAAATTACTGTATTTGTAGTAAACGTTAGGAACCCTCACTTCTTTTGACAATTGTTTCCGAGAATTCTGGAATTTCCTAAGCCACAATATGTAGAAGGAGGTGCTCCTGAGTGGGCTCCTTTTCTCAGCTTTGTGGTTGCTTGTGAGGTTCTTTTCGAGCTCTACTATTTGTACAGGAGAGCCAAGTGTTCTTACTAAGTACAACGGGGTCTGGGAGGAGGGTCAGGTACTGCAGCTGCGAAACCTCTGGTTGGGCATGCGTTTTGGTTTACACCCGGCCGCGTTAAGGAAACACATTTCAACGATGTGTGCCTTCATAAGTCTCGGGTGTAAAACATTTATCTCTGTTCTAAAACGATCTGTGTGCACTGAGTAATCCGGTTTCAATGTGAGAATAAGTCACTGGGTTTTATTTATCTTTGGTTCATGTTGGCATGAAGCAGGCCCCTAATTACCACCGAGACCCATCGTGGGCAAGAAAAGTAATAAACAGTAATCACATCGCTTACACGTCGAGTCCCAGCAAGAGCTGAGCTCTCAGGAAGCCGCAGGAAGCGTGCGCTTCCAGGAGGGTGTGCGGCGCGCGGGGGTCTGCACGCGCGCAGAGCTTGTTAACGGAGGGCGTGCCGGAGGCGTGGCGCGAGGTGTCCGGGCGAGGCGCTCCGCGAGGCGGGCGGCTGTGGGCGGGCGGCGGGGAAGCGCGGCCGGGGAAAGGCAGCGCTGCGCGGAGAGCGGCTCGCAGCTCCCGCTCTCCCGGCCGCCTTGCCCGAGCCGCCGTGGGCGGGGCCTGCGGTGATTGGCGGGCGGGCGGGGAGGTCGGAAGTACTTTGTTTTTTATGCTAATGAGGGAGTGGGGCTTGTCCGTATTTACGTTGAGGCGGGAGCCGCCGCCCTTCATTCACCCACATGGCCTCGAGGTGCTGCCGTCGCCGCCCGACCT
>NC_048224.1:122532597-122624923 GCF_002007445.2 Ailuropoda melanoleuca
CCGGCGCGCCCGCGTCCCCGCCGTGCTCGGGCCTCGGCGCCGCCGGTCGCCGCGCGGCTGCCGCCGGGAAACGGGGTGGGGGGGGGTTGCCGCGTCCGGCAGGGCCCGACTCTGACCCACCGTCCCCTGGCGGCCGCTCGGGGAACCGCAGGGCCGTGCACCCCCTTGTGCGACATGTGCTGCCGGCCCGGGCTCCATGAGCGAGGCGGGCACTTTGCAGTCTCGGGTGTTCCAGCTCCCTTTTTTACTCCTAAGCCGGAGCAAAGGGGATGGGAACTGGAGAAGGCAGGCTCGTTCTTGAAATACCACCAAAAGAAAAAATTATCAACATGCCATCCCGACCACATCAGTTGGGGAAACAACTCTTTATCCCGGCTTGCAGCCACGAGGTCTTGATTGGGGGAGGGGTGGTAAAGAATAGTCCCTTTGCTGCTGCTTTTCCCTCTGTTCGGAGCTGTACAGTACAGTTAACGACTGTTGTGGATTATACTGGAGTATTTCAGGATCTTTTTAAATAAGACGTGAATCTAGTACCTGTGGGGTTTTCAACTTTATTCTCTTAACACGTTTTCACCCATATACATTGTTGGTCTTTGAAACGTTTGCCAGAGTTCCTTGACTGTGTTATCCTAGGTTTAGCAAATGGATGTAACTAATTGATATAAGGGTGTTAGAAAAGAGCAAATTTAAATTTAAATATGAGATTGGAGGGTGATGATAATTTTCAGCAAATATGTTTGTCTTTTTTCCCTGTTTCCCCACCCCCCATCCCAGTCATACACGTGGACCTAACTGCACCAAAAGCTTTTCTAAGGATACTTGCTGAGAAGAAAGTTTTCCCTAGTGGGTAAGTGTATTCTTCTTCTTTTTTTTTTCTTGGTTAACTTTTCTTTAAATCAATTTTTTTATTTTAATCTTTTATTTCAGTAAATAGATGGGATTGGGTTTTCAAAGAGTGAAGTAGGTATCTTGTACTTTGTCCATTTACCTTTTCTAGAAAATTAACTCGGTGTGGGTCAGCTAATATTTAAGTTAGTAATAACAGTGGAAACTGATGCACAGTTTACAAAATGTAATTTTAGAACTGCTTTGAGTGGTACAATAGATTTGATCTGGAGTAAGTTTTCAAGATTCAAAGAAATTTAAACAGGATGTTTGAGTTCTGCAACCAGCTAATGCACTTGAAATGTAGTCTGAACAGTAATTTTGTTAATCAATTTGCCAAGTATTTGCTAATTGGAAGCCAGAAGAAAAGAAAAATGTTTTACCACGTGGATGTGAAGATTCCCTCTAAAAGGTACATGAATCAAAATTGCCCTGTTGATCTGTTAATTCTCATTCATATGCAGTCTAATCTTGATTGATTGAATTTTTTTTTTTTTTGAGTATGTCTGGGAACCTCCAGGTAAAAAAGACCCATCAGTTTCTCTGACAGTTTTAGATTGATGGTTAAGTTGTCTTGTGAAAAAGATTTTTCTTCTACTTTTAAGGTCTAAATGTGCTTGTGAATGAAACTTGGTTCTGAGATAATTAAATTCATTTTCTTTTCCTCATTAGGGACTATGCTGAATTTTGTATGTTTTATAGCTTTTAAGAGTTGGAGGTGTTTTTCTAATTATTTATTTCAAATTTAGCAGGAATAAAGAGATCATCACCTTGTAAGACTGAAGATTGTGACCAGTCAGAATAATGTCAAAGTGCTTACAGTGCAGGTAGTGATATGTGCATCTACTGCAGTGAAGGCACTTGTAGCATTATGGTGACAGCTGCCTCGGGAAGCCAAGGTGGGCTTGAAAGTGCAGGGCCTGCTGGTGTTGAGTGCTTTTTGTTCTAAGGTGCATCTAGTGCAGATAGTGAAGTAGATTAGCATCTACTGCCCTAAGTGCTCCTTCTGGCATAAGAAGTTATGTTTTCATCCAATAATCCAAGCCAAGCAAGTATTTAGGTGTTTTAATACTTTTTGTTTGCAGTCCTCTGTTAGTTTTGCATAGTTGCACTACAAGAAGAATGTAGTTGTGCAAATCTATGCAAAACTGATGGTGGCCTGCTATTTCCTTCAAGTGATTTTTACTAATTTTGTGTACTTTTATTGTGTCGATGTAGAATCTGCCTGGTGTATCTGATGTGACAGCTTCTGTAGCACTAAAGTGCTTATAGTGCAGGTAGTGTTTAGTTATCTACTGCATTATGAGCACTTAAAGTACTGCGAGCTGTAGAACTCCAGCTCCGGCCTGTCGCCCAGTCAAACTGTCCAGTTACTGAACACTGTTCTATGGTTAGTTTTGCAGGTTTGCATCCAGCTGTGTGATATTCTGCTGTGCAAATCCATGCAAAACTGACTGTGGTAGTGAAAAGTCTGTAGAAAAGTAAGGGAAAATCAAACCCCTTTCTACACAGGTTGGGATCGGTTGCAATGCTGTGTTTCTGTATGGTATTGCACTTGTCCCGGCCTGTTGAGTTTGGTGGGGATTGTGACCAGAAGATTTTGAAAATTAAATATTACTGAAGATTCGACTTCCACTTTAAAATATTGCAGAAATATAAAGTATTAAAAAAAACCTTTGTAATTTTAATTATTTTGTTAGGGTGAAGTTCATACAACTTTTTGTTCTTTAAAGTGAAGTTTTGTCATAATTTTGTACTAAAACATTCCACCTCTGAAGTTGCATGTCAGATTTGACTAAATTTTTACTATATTCTTCGTCTAACTAGTTTTATTTACTTAAGTATTCACTTATAATTGTAAGGAAAGTTTATTTTAATACTGTGATAATTTGTAAAGTTAGGATATTCCTTTTTGCTTTTTGGAGCTGGTATTCACAATCTTAAAGTTAATAAATTGTGTTACTTGTACATTGTTTATTTAAATTTGGAGAAAGTATTCCGTTTAAAGCAATGCATGAAAGTTGTGGGGTTTGTTGGTTTTTAAGCACGTTAACTTATATTTGGGAGGGCAGGTTGTCTTTTGTTTCTAGTAAACAAATACTGTTTTACCAGTACTAGTGTTCTTAATGTCTGTTAACTGGTTATGTACTAGTTTGCTTAGTAATTTGTGCTGTATAAACTGTTAGTGATCCTTAGACTGTCATTAGCTTTCTGGAACTTAAAATATAGGAGTTAAAATAAGACACACTGGTGCTAAATGGAGTGACAAGTATATGTATGTGTACATGTCTCTAATGCCAAGAGTGTAGTTGGGTGGGAGTCTGAAATTACTTTTTCTCTAAGTCTGTACTACTATTACCATTCCTTCTCCCTTAATAAAGCAGACTTTTGCAACAATGATAGCTGGTCTGGGCTTCTGTGACTTTGTCACTGGAGTGGAACCTAAGCAATGGCAGTTACACAGTATTTTATCCAGTATTTCTGCTGCTTCTTTCATGTGTTTGTGTCTAGCCTGTGTCTCACCTGTGTAGAAAAATGTGAGTTAACTTCAGAATAATCAGATTCTATAGGATCTGTTGTTAAAAATTGGATCCAAGCGGAATTTCTATAATTTACTTACTATACCATCTGGTAAATTTAGAAGATACCTTTTTTAAATCAATTACATAAAGTCTAACATGGAAAGTTTAATCATGGATCCCTGAATAGAAAGGTAAGAGTTTCATAGTTCTAAAGTTGATTATTAAAAGGTAATTTTTCAGAGAGAGAAAATATTAAGAATTGTGCAATGATTTATACAATGAAAATGTAATTGTCTTTTAGTTTGAGTTCTTAAACCTCTTAAACCTTTTGAATTGAAGAAAATCTTAAAATCGTTTTTGTTTTGATTATTTAATGACAAATCCTGCTTTGAACTAAATGCTCTCACAGTCCCATAACATTAGCATGGCTGATAGTAGTCTGCAGAAATGGGGTGTGATTGTGATTAGTGGGAAAAAAAGTGATATTTACGTCTGCCAAACCATATAATTTCATTTTAAAGCTTTTGGGGGGAAATACACTGGCATTACTGTTTGAAGTAGAACAGTGATAGGAAGCTCTTCCAGAGGATTTCTTTATATGCTAAACTGTCAGATTTTAATAAAATCCTAAATGGTTCTCTTTCTCCCTAGATGCTGAAACTTTGTAGTACTTGGGTTCAGAATTCAATTGGACTTTAACTAGACTTAATGTCTAGTAAACAAGTTAATAGATGTGTATGTTTTCTTACGGGGTTGGCAGTAGGGCCGAGGTTGTCAAGGGTTCACTAGAAATTGAATTTTACTTGTTTCTGGTTTTAAAATGTGTGGCAAAGTTTACATTCTTGATTCTATTAAGATTTTCTTAAGACGACTTAGTTTTCGAGTAGCACTAACAAAAAGCCATGTACATATAATTAGCCATTTTGAGATAAAAATAAGTTGAACACGTTCATTTTAGCTCCTAATTGCCTGCCTTCTCTCTAATTGACCTGGGGTAGAAAGCTCTAACCTTTTTTGTGTTTTAACCTTTGAAGTGTTTAAGATTTTTAGGGTGCTGTTGCTCTTGGTTTGATAGCCTTAAGACTATTTTCAGGAAAAAATAAATCTTTATATTTTTTTGCATGTTCTGCACGTATGATTCTTAGTCTGTGTTTAAAAGGAAAGTACTTACAGTGCTACAAATTATTTTTCAAAACTGCTTGCAAAGTAGTGATTTTACTAAAAACTTTGAGATCTTCATTTTACAGGCAAACCTGTCTAAGCAGAACAAGCCAGATTTGGGTTTTCCCCTGTAGTTGGAAGAGCCCTACAGAATGATTCCTGACAAAATGCAACCTGCAATTACCTGGAGAACAATTCAGTGTTACAGTCAACTTTATTATGAATTTAATGAAATGTTGTTCTGTTAGTAATTGACAACTATGGTGTAGTTGTCTATCATTAGAAAATTAGCCTCTTGGCTGAGTAGTAAAGGTAAGGAGAGCACAAGTATACAAGGCCAGTATTTGGTGTCCAACTAAAAATAAGATGATCATGTCTGCTTGAGCTTTTGCAGGTTATTCTTTGCCTTAGAGGTCGTTGAGCTTACACTGTTTTTAGAAGTCTGAATTAAAATGTAGCTTTCTGTTGATAAGTTCAATTCCTGATGTAATAGTCTTCGTGAGTTGTAAAGCATAACGAAGATAGTTGTATCCTATGAATTTTAAGACCATAGGGAAATTGTTGGAGAAGGCTGAGTTTTCTTTTTCCAGTAATTTAAACAGGCACAGCATTCAGAGAGGCCTACTTACGTATTTGCAATTCAGTCATGCTGTTTGAGTTGTTTTGGTGCATTTAATGTAAATAAATAAAATGACATATTTTAAGACTGTTTGTTAAGAAATTGTTCAGAATAAGTATATTAAAATAAAAATTTTAAGGTTATTCTTAGTTGTGGCAGTTTTTCTGGTGTTTTTTGTTAATATAAATGATCCAAACATCTTTGCTTATTGATTTGAGGTAGTTGAGAAGTGGGGACAGGTACTGAAGTGATTGATTACATGAATTCCCTTACTTTACTTCAGTACCTATGGCATCAGCATTTGTATCTTAATTTTACAGATGAAGTAAAATCAGGAGTATTTACTTGGAAAGATCTAAAACATAAATAGATTCTTGATTAAAACCCATGTTATAATAGTCTATAAAAAAAGGTTATCCTCTTACTTGGAATCTGACAAGTGTTTAAATCCCATTTGATTTGGAAATTTGGGTTCTTGGTATATTTACTAAAAATGAGATAAGGGCTCCAAGTATAATTTTTTTTTATTAACAGATCATAGGCACTTAAAATCCAGCCAGTTGAGCTATCGTTAAGTATGAAGCATCTTCATTTTGATCTTACTGGGATATTGTCCATATATTAATCGTTTTTTATTTTCTTTTGTTCTTGGGGTGGTGTGTTTTTGTTTTGTTTTTAACCTGTTGATACATTGACGTTTAAGCTAAGAGGGGAAACCAAAGTGTGAAATGTTAAACAACTGCTTTTAGTGAAGATCTAACTGTTTGGTTATAGGGTTGAGTGTTTTTCAATGGATTTGTACTGTTAAAACAAATTGAGGTTCAGCAGTTTGTACAATTAACAGTATTTTTAAAATAAGATGAATATTAAGATTTTTAAGATGTGGCCAGTAAAGCAACTCTAAAGCAACAATCCCAGCCCTGTGCAGTTTTGAGTACTTTGAAAAATAATTAAATGCCAATATAAATATGGGCTTAGTCATTAATAGGGCAAATATTTATGGGATAGAGGTAAAAAACAGAAACCTGAGGTTGTTAGCAAGTGATGCCAAACCAAATGTTCAGTAAAGTGTCTCCATTACTAATAATTACATGCCTAAATTTAAGAGAATGTATGCTTAATATGAGCATGTATCTGTTTACATGCTTGCTTATTTATAAGACCTGTATACTATGAAATTGCTATGGATAATGTTGATTTCAGTTAGACTAAAAGACATTGAAAGGTTCCTAAGATCCACTGATAAACTTTAAAGGAGTCCTCCTCCTGTACTTGGTTAAGTGTAATCTGTGTGGGAATACCAACAGATAGGGTAAGCTTGGACTTTAAGAATGTTGGCAAGATTAGATGAAAATTGTTCAGGTTGAGGATATATGCTGCTTGAACCACTGGGTACCTTAAAAGTCCAGTTAAATTCCTCAACAAGTCAAGAATGCAAAGGCCGTGTTTAGGGAATACCACTGCTGGAATCCAGCGTGGTTATACATTTACAAGATAAGGTTATAACGATAGTTGGGCATTATAATTGCCAAAGATAACTTTTCAAAATACAGAGTCCTAGAACTTTAATTCAGATGCATAGGAATGAATCCAGAAACAGTAGGGCTGGATGGCAGGAAGACAAACTTTTTGAGAAATTGGTTGATTTTGAACTGTGTGTTTTAAGAATATTAACTGCTGCTCTAAATTGTTCAAAATGATGAGCTTTGTGAATGCAGCACATCAAAGCAGTACCTTGGAATTTGTGGAGGTGGATTGCTGAATAGGAATAGAGAATACACATTTTGTGTTTCGTATACTTTGTTTTATGACTTTTGCTTGGCATAAACCTTTCAGGTGGTGCCAACCTTAAATTTGCTTCTGAATCCATAGGCTTTTCCTTTCTCCCAACTTTATGTGGTAAATAGTAACCCCTTTCTGCTCTAGTGATAGTCCAACTGAGTCTTTGTGCTGGACGTGGATCTCCTTGGGAGTTAAAATTCGTGGTCACACTGATTTGTAAGTCATTCTGGACAAATAGTTTTCTCTCCAAAGAATTGTCAATTTGCACCATCTCATGTTCTTTGATATCTAAATTTCTAATTTTAAACAGAAAGGATGTAGTTTCTGCCATGTTCTGAATATTTCTGAACTGATTCTGCCCTTGCCTATACTGTTCATGATAATAGTATAGATCACTTCTTTTAAAATCTGGGATATGATTAGTCCCCCAGCTCACTCATTAATCCTCTGTACAAGACTTTAAAACTACTCTGCCTTCCCTCATCCCCACTCAACTCCCCAGGCTGACTGACGTTTTCTTCGTGGACTTTACACTTGCTCTTCCCTTAGCTTGGAAAAACTATCCCCTCAGCTATGTGATTTAATCCTGTTTCTGGTCTGCACAAGTACCAGATCAAACTAGTTCTGTTAACTACATACTCTACTTTCCTTCTCTAGGTTGCTTTTCCTAATACAGGACTAGTGGTTTCTCTTGGGATCTTGTTAGAAATGCAGGATCTGAGGCCTTTTCCCAAACCTGAATTAGCTTCTCTTTAAAATCATATGCCCCTATTCCCTTCTAGGATGCTCTGTGAAGGTAGGGATTTAAAAGTGGCTCATCGATGCATATTCAACACCTAAACAGTACTCAGCATAAAATAAGTCCTGTAGAAACCAGTAGAAGTGCCCACAGGTGAATATGACTGCTTAAATGAGACTGGCCCAGTGGAAGTTAAAACCAAACACCTTCGTCTTTTAGTACATACTGGAATTAGCAAAGGTGTAATCATTGTAAAGTACATTAGTGATAATCTATCAAATATTTGGCAGAAGGGATTCAGGTAGTGTTGGTGAGTGGGAGATGTAACTAAATAATTTACAGTATGTAGTAATCCAGCAAGAATGAGAATCTAAGTGTCTGAAGCTTCAGGAAAATGGAAATCTTTCCCTTTTATGTTCCATTTGTATGGCAGTGTTTTGGTGATGGAAGTAAATGCCGAACTTCACTCCGTTCTCACAAAATGAGCAACTGACATTCAGACTACGGGGGTAAAGGAGTGTACTCACCACACTGATACTGAGGAAGGTAAGCTCCATGTGAGGTGGTGCTTAGTGGCAGGTTAGTTCTCAGCATGATTTTGTCACCTGAATGAAGTAAGGCTCTGTCTTGTATTTTATCATTGTTACCCACTTTTTTTTGGTTATCAAGCAATTCAGCATTCTTAAAATGTCACAGTGCATACCAAAATAACATATGGTGTTCTAACTTTAAAGTTTTTCACCACTAGCAGAAAGTGTCAGGAATACAAAGAAGGCTTACACTGGTATAACTGGGCCTTTATGAAATTCAGAATTGTCTTTGACACCCTGTAAAGCCAAATGCCTCAGGAATATTTGTGGTGTAAGGAAAGGTTCGTAGTAAAGAAGTTTAGGAAGGGAAACCTGGTACCTTCTCAGGTTAATTTTAGGGAACAACAAACAGAAATTGGTATGGTAATTTTTATTTTTTCAAAACTACACATGTCTATAGTTAGTCTGGGCCCCAGAAATGTGCAGACTCCAGTTTGAAGACTGTTTGAAGTCACCACGTGGTACTGGTGAACTGGTTGAGAAATTTAAGGAGCTACTTAGTCCTAGAGTAGTGTTTAAAAGGGAAACTTGCTGGTTCAAGTACCAGCTTCCCCCTTTAGTAACCTAGGCAAATTTGTCTTTAGCTTTCCCACCTTGGTCAGGGAAATAAATAGCTGTCCTAAGGGTACAGGTTTACAACCAGCCAAAAACGAATCTGCATTTGCACCAACTTAAAAACGGTTTTAAGTGTTGCTTGGCTTGGACAAGTTTAGGTGTCAGACCCACTTGAAATAATATGAGGGATAAAAGGTTCAGGCCTGGTCCTTTTGCCGCATCTTCATCGACAACCGCTTTATCTCCCAGAAGCATGCGGGATACCTAGCGGGGTGTGGGTGAATAAGGGAAAAAGGATGGCAAGCACAACACCAAGGGCAGAGGGATTCATCCTGGCTGCCCCCAAACAGCATGATTTCAGTGAAGGGAGGGGTGGGAAAAGGAAGGCAGAGAATTTTCAGGTAAGCTGACAATTTGAGCACATGTCAAAGAGGCAGACATTCATTACCAGGTCTAAGATGCCCTTCAACCTGTATGTGATGTGGCTGATTGAGCTGCTTCTAGGTTTCATTTTAAATGCCACCTGAAGAGGCTTTCATCACCCTACTTGGGTCTCTTTCACTTGTTACATTCAAAGCACAGTGCAAATTTATTTTCTTACAGTTCTGTAAGTCAGGGGTCTCAGCCCAGGTCTCACTAGGTTAAAATTAAGGTGTTAGCAGGTCTCTTTTTCTGGAGGCTCTGGGAGAGGAGCCATTGCCTTTTCCATCTTCTAGAGCCTGCTTCGCATTCCTGGGTTCACAGACCCTTTCTCCATCTCTAATCCAGCAGCCATAAGCCGAGTCTGCACATCACTTTCTGACCTCTGTCATCAAGTCTTTGACCTCCTGGGCCACCATTTTCCACTTAACTCTGGCGACTTAAGGACATTGAACCCACCCAACTATTCCCAAAATAATCTTATTCTAAGGTTAGCTGATTAGCAGCCTTAACTCTCCTTTACCATGTAAACTTGGCAGGTTCCAGGGTTTAGGGCAGGGATATTTTGGGGTGCCGTTTTGTGTGCCATGTGTCCCTTTCTCATGAAATTATGTCACTTTTGGACAGTGTTAGAGTCCTAGGCCTGCCTAGCTATTTAAGACTTTATTCTGACTGAGCTTAAGTAAAGTTAACGAATTAAGGAAAATACTTTTTAACAATGACTGTTTTAAGAATTTTCCTCTGTGGTATTTGGATGTCCGTTTTATAGAGGATCAATGAGAAAATGATTATTCATAGATTCAATAACTACCCTGTTGTCTGTCATTCTTGCTGAGTAAAACATTTTGTCAGATGAAAAGGGTTCATGGTATATTTCTCACAAACCTGTTCTGGAAAAAAATTGAACTATATCAGTCTGCTAACATTATTTAAAGAAGGACCTCCAGGATGGGGAAGCCATGAAATCAATATTTGTTAGCCAATAAAACATGTAAATATTAACTGCTTAAGAAATGAAGATATAGGATATAAGGAGATCATCAGGGTGTAAAACCCCATACTTAGCAAAAACTGTGAAATCAGCCATTGGAGACAAAAGGTAAATAAGCAGTTTATACTTTGCTTTGTTAGAGTACAGAAAAGGTTTGATATTTTCATTTCAAAGTGTCTACTCAGAATAAAACGCTAAACTTTGAAATTACTAGGGAAAGTGCTAAGAAAACAACCCACAAAGCAAAAGACAAGAAAGGAAACAAAAGCAAGAGAATTTTAATGGCAATTCAGGACAGAAAATATTTTTAAGTAGTTTTGTGTTTTGCCTCAAACAGTTATACTTAAGTTTTATAACCTGCAAACTTTATTTGTAGCCGTTGGAAATGAGGCAGGTAGTGGTTTGGCCATGTTCAAAGGTAAGTCCTGGCCCTTACTTTAGTGCGCTCTGGCCCGGCAATACTGTCTGTTACGTGTGTGCTCCTTGTAAACGACAAGCAGATTCTATTTTGTATTCCCCAAAATGAATGCAAAATAGACATTCGATAAATACCTGTTGAAAGAATCAAAGATTACTTGCAAATATTATCTTACAGTTAGGGTATTTTCTGATTCACTGCAGTAGATTTCCACACCATCCTTAAATTCCTCATCTGATGTTAAATTTTGTCCAGAATCTGAAGATTATGCTTTCTTTGATGTAAAGTGTAGAAGAAGAACAGTCTGCATATGGCAGTGGGGAGGGGCGCTGGATGTAAAAGAAAAGTTATCTGTGCATCTACATGGGACGTGTAAGCTGATGGGTGGCTGAATGGAGTGCAGTCATGACCTGGTGGCTTCTGGGAACTTTACTAGTGGGTCATAATGTGACAGGGTTCAGAGCAGATTTCAAGCAGAAGTAACTCACAAACGGGTTTCCTGCTTTGTCATGGAGGAAATGGGAAATGGGCCCATGACGTCAGGACCACTTTTTTTTACTTTCTGCTACTGCCGTTCACCAGATCACTGTAGTCCTTGGGAAGTAAGCTGCTTCAAGAACTGAAAAGTATTTGTGAGGGTATATATTCATAACCCTATCCTAAAGTCTGTGTCTTCAAGAAGATTGTCAGTGATTCTGAGATAAATCTCACATGTGTAAATTAGAATTAGTAAAATGAAGAGGTAACTGATACTAAATAAAAAGGCTAAGAAAGTAAGTGCCACCTGAGCTCAGAGGGGCAGTGACTGATACAGTGTGTGGATTTGGCACATGTTCTAGCACATGGGTAATTAGAAAGGCAGATCTAATTTAGCGGACATAAATACGGTAATCAAATGTTTTACTGAATTGGTCATGGGATGTTGCTCCCTGTTTAATATGAAGAATCTCGGGTTTTACAAATTTCTCCAGCCAAAGATGGAATGTGCAGTTTAGTACCAAGTGAGACCATTCAGTCATGATCGATCGCTATTACTGTCAGAGAATAAGTTTCTGATTTTCTTGCTTATACAGAATTTGAGACTTCTCACCACTATAGAAGATCTTTGCCCTCTTAAGGTGGTGATGGAATATTAAAATATCAAAGACCCAAAACATTCATTTTAAAGACTCATCCAGCCCTGCTGATACTTAAAGCCTGCTGTAATATTTTAGTCTTAGGTCTGTCTCCAAAAGGAGGCCATCCAAAAGTAATTTTCATTTTTTTGTATAAGGTTATTACTTTGTATTCACTTGATTTATTGAAAAGAAATTAAGGGACAGCATTATATTTAGACAGTCATGTAATTTAAATTGGAAGTTCCTTACACATTTCCAGTTCTGGATGATGATAGATCTGAAATAAGGAAGCACTGATGAACCTTAAAAATAGCAGGAAAACGTTAAAGTCATAGTTTGATATTTAGTGAGGTTACATTGCAGAAATTAAATAAGCGTGTTATATAATGCCATTATTTTAAGTAGCTGAGAATGACTTAGTCTTGACCTTTGCCCACTTTTAAAAAAAATACAATGCTAAAGACAGCGTGTGCTACGAAGACAAGAAAATTTTGAGATCAATGATTGATTTTTACACTTTACCCATGTTTTATTAAGGGCTGCTGACGCTGTTTTGTCTTAAACTCATCAAATAATTGGGCCAAATTTGAGGAAATCAATTTCTACTAAATAGTTAACCATAAGGTGTATTTGTGTTAGCAAACAAAATGCTTTCAAAATGTCCCACTTTTGAAACTGTTTGAGTTTTTTATGTTGACCCAGTAACTGTTTGCAGAGGTAAACCCAAGTGGAATTAAGCAATTGCCTGGCAAATTTGATCACGGAGATGACCATAGAGGATAAAATGAATAAACTGATTTATAGAAAATTTACTTAATGACAGCAGACCTTTACTCTCATAGGTCTTTAGGAGTTTTTGTTTCAGGAATAGTCCTGCATTCTTTTTTCCTCTTCTTCCCTGCTTCCCTTCCTCCTTCACTCCCATTCTCCTTCTCTTCCTCCTTTTCTTTTTCTCTCCTCCCCTTTTTTCTCTCCTTCCCCTTACCTTCCTACCCTCCTTTTTTCCTCCCTTTTCATCTATATTGTATCATTTATTAGTCATCAGTGATATGCACATGGTTAAGGGTTTTGTCTAGTAATCATTAACCCATCCTTACAAAATGTTAAGTATTTGTGGAGCTATCAAGGTAAACAATACATTTTTAGTTTCAGTTGGGATGTTTTACATTCATATGAAAAACTCAGAGGCAAAAATATTATTTAAAACAGTATATTTTGAAACACATGACAAAGACCAAGATTCTTTTCTACCAGATTCATTAACTTACTTCACCCGAATTAACTGCGTATTTGTTGAACCATCTCATATTTCCTAGCCATTTCAACTTCAAAGTTCCTGGAGTTTTCGTGGTGTCTAATCTGGATGCCATCTTTATCTGAGATTAAATAAAGGTCTTTAAAAGATTTCTTTAATCTCATGAACCCATGGCCAAGTAACAGTGAGTTTAAAAGATTGCATAACGATGTCAGAAAAGCTTCTTGTATGTCAAGACCAGGAAAGATTCCTGGAATGTGGACAACTGGGTTGAAGGGAGGAAAGAGTACAGAAACCCCATGGATCACTCCTGTTTTTGTAGGCATTGGGCACAGGTAGAAGGTAAAAGAAATCACAGTTGTATTGGGAATTTGACAGACAAGCTTGCCACCTCACTCAGGTGACAGGCCTGAGAAAGTCTCACCAGATTTCTTGCCACTCATTGGTGGCAGGACAGAGAGGCAGAATGATTCCTATGCATTTAAGGAGGCATGAGAATGTGAAGATTTCCTGCTCACCTGAATGAGTATCCTGCTTGAAAAGGCCTTCAGTCGTGAATAAGACACAGTCCAGTAATGGCAGACATGGCCTCATATCCAGAAGTCAGTGTGGAAAAACTCTCTTCCTGGCCTGAACTTGTAGGAGAAATTCGTTCTTACTACATGTGTACATGGGATTAGAGATGGAAGACATTAAGAAAGCATTATTGGAAAAGTTTGGTCTAGGATCATTTAATAGAGCAAGTGGATTAGAAAAAAAGAGGTGGTAGTTACAGGAGGAGTGAGAGGAGTTGTGGCCACCACAGACTCTTAACCTCTGAACCCAGGCTGCAGTGAGAGGAGGGAATAGCCCATCCTCGCTGCTGGGATGAAGTGGATCCATACCGAAGGACCTGTATGCCTCCTCATTCTCTGAACCTTGCCTCCACAGCCAGGCAATTACAGCCACTCCATTCCTACTCATTTAGTTTTTTTGCTGAAACTAGTAGTAAACACATCAGGCTCCCCTGCTGCAGAGCTGCACAGGGCAGTGCCACGTGCCTCATTTCATCATGTGAAACTTGAAGAATTACTTTTTATAACCTTAAAATATGTGGAGTGGCTTGAGTAATTTTGCCTAGACAATTTATTCAGCTCTTCATCCTTCAGGGGACTTGTGAATGTCCTTATGTCTAGTTAAATATGGTGGTAGCCGACAATTACCTAGTGTCGGGCGCTGGGTATTTCTTTAATTCTAACAGTAACACTGAGATAACTGCTATCATACTGTTCTTATTTTACACACGAGGAAACTGAGGCAGGAAAGCTGTAGAGCTGACCCCATTCACAAAGCTGATAAGTGAAGGAGCCAGCACTGAATCTAGGCAGTCTGGTTCTAGAACCAGTTCTCTTAACTACTGTACTGCCTTTCAGATAAGTTTATGCGTTATGACAATTATGCTAACAAAATTTAAAGAAATAGTAAAATATTAACATTACCTATTGCTGAACAGAAAAATTTAAGGCAGTTTTAATATCCTGAGTTTATGCCTTTCCCAAATTTTGTAGAATAACCAAGAATAAGTATAATTTCTATAAGAACTATGCAAAGAATTGTATAAAGTACTCTTACCCGAAAGCTAAGAGAAATATATGCGAAAATGTCCATTGCAATGTTACCTTAGTGGTGAGATATTTTTTCAGTAGTTTTTTTATTTTCCTGCACTTTCTTTTTATTTTTTGTTTTGGATTTTAAAGACCTAGTTTAAAAGTAAAAAGTATTGTGGATTTTATGCTAAAAATTGATAATCTTGATGCAGTCAATGATTTTTCTAGCGAAAATATATTACCAAAAATGACTTAAAAAGCACAGATGTTAATCGATCAGTAACCAAGAAATACTTTAAAATGTAACTAAATAAACTCCCATCAAAAACTTTGAGCCGAAAGAATTTGGGGTATTGAGTTATTTTAAATTTCTGAGGATGAGCCAATTCCAATGCTGTTGCAAACCCTGAAAGAATAGAGGAAGAGTAAAAGGCTTCCTAATGCATTTCTTCAAGTTAGCACTGAAATCTGAGAAAAATATTAACTATAATAGAGGATAATCTCACTTATGACAGATGCAAAATAACTACATAAATATAATGCAAATAACATTGTAACAAACTTAATAGTATATTAAAATAGTTGCTGTCACCACAATGACTTTGCTTTGCTTTGGTAGTATTGAATAAACTCAATGAAATAGAACACAGAAGTAATTCGCCTAACTATTGGAAAAGTGGAGGCAAAATTATCATTATCAGCTTTCAAAATGATTGTCTTCCATGGAAACCCAAAGAAAATCAGTAGAAAAATTACTAGGACTAATAAAGAGACTTCAGTGAGGTGATTTAACCTAAAATTAAAAAGCCACTGGTTTTCTTTAGGTACTAGCATATTCATGTTACAAAAAAATTGTTAAAGGCTGCAAAATAGTATAAACAGTATAAAATATCTAGAAAAAAGTCTTGAGACCTGGAGAGTGAAAGAAAAATTTCAACTTCATTGTAATTCATAAAAAGTTGTATAAACAGTGCTAGCCAGGTTTCTGTATGAGAAAAACAGCGATATATCAGTCTTCCTGGAGTGCATTATTGAGCCAACACTGCTCCAATAAAAAGTCAGTGGAATTTACTTTTGGACTTGGCAAAAATAATTCCAGTATCCATCTGGAAGAACAAACAGGTAGGGAGAAGAAGGTGAACAACATGGGAAATATATGAGGCACTAAATGTTTTATGAAGTTAGACTAATAAAATGAGAAACACTGGCAGTAATCAAGATAAATCAGTATAACAAAATAAATAGGCCTCCAACAGCCATTATATGTATAAGAACCCAAAAATAAGAAAATGCTAGAACCAAAATTAAAATACCCTACACCAAAAAGTGTTTGAAACAAAAAAAGGGAAATGAAATAATAATAATAAAAGTGAAAGTTACTATTAATATAAAAAGTAATCATAATAAAAGACCACAAAATTCTCTTAAGAAATGAACAGGCAAAAGATGGGCGTTGATAATTCAGGGAAAATGAAAAACAAGTGGCAAGTAAATACAGTGTGTGCTGGTTGGGATAAATGTCAGAATTAGTGTCAGGCATGGGTCGTACTGGTGCTTATTTCTGTGCCGTGATACCCAGGCATTTTTACTTGGTGAAGGGAATATTTTCAGAAAATTCTTAATATGCATTACTACATTTTCTATTTAATTTTATGACAGAGACTGTCTATTTCACCCCCAAATCTGTTTTCCCATCCGCCATCTAGGCACAGGATCAGCAAAGTTTTACCTGGCACATGGCTGCCCAGCTGGAGACTATTTGCTCCTGTGCGGTAGGAGTGGCCAAGTGACAAAGTTCTTGCCAATGATAAGTAAACATGGTGACACGTGTATCTTCTAGGTCACTTCCTTTAAAGCAAGGTGCTTATCTTCCTCTGTCTCTTTTCCCATCTTTGGGATGAAATATGGACCTGGTGCTGGTGAGTCAGTTTTGTGCAGACAAGCAGAGTGGAACTCCGGGGTTGAGAGAGCAATGGAGTGAAGGGAACCCAGTTTCTAGACAGCGTCTTTGGAGAGGAGTTTTCTACCTTAAATGGGGTTGCACTGATATTCAAATCTGAGACAAAGGCCTACAGGCAAGTAGTTTATCTTAGAAATGACTACCAGAGCAGGAATGAGGGGGAGGGGAGTAAAGTGAAGGTTGGTCACTACTAAAATTGCCTAGTATTCCATCCCATGAAACCTTCAGGATACCCTTATGAAATGCATTCCAAAACTGTCTGCCTTGAGAGGAAAAGGGGGACTTGTTTTTCTCATTGGTTGTCCTTATAGGTTGTACTATTGAAATCAATCCAGGATGTTAACCACCATACTCTTCTGGAGAGCACATATATATGAGTATTGGCAAAAAACAGACACACAAATTGGTGGAACAGAATAGAAAAGCCAGGGATGCCTGGCTGGCTCAGTCGGTTAAGTGCCTTCGGCTCAGGTCATGATCCCAGGACGCTGGGATCGAGTCCTGCATCGAGCTCCTTGTTCAGTAGGAGTGTTTTCTCTCACTCTCTCTCTCTGACAAATAAAATCTTTAAAAAAAAAAAAAAAGCCAGAAATGGACCCACAACTATATGGCCAACTAATCTACAAAGCAGGAAAGACTATCCGATGGAAATAAGACAGTTTCTGCAACACATGGTGTTGGGAAAACTGGACAGCAACATGCAGAATGAAGCTGGCCCGCTTTCTTATATCAAGCACAAAAAGAAGTTCAAAATGGATGAAAGACTTAAATGTGAGGACACCATCAAAATCCTAGAGTAGAACACAGGCAGCAACCTCTTCGAACTCAGCCATACCAACTTCTTACTAGATATGTCTCCTGATGCAAGGGAAACAAGGGAAGGGAAACAAAAGCAAAAATGAACTATTGGGACTTCATCAAGATAAAAAGCTCCTACTTGGCGAAGGAAACAGTCAACAAAATTAAAAGGCAACCTACAGAATGGGAGATGATATTTGCAAATGACATAGCTGACAAAGGGTTAGTATCCAAAATCTCTAAAGAACTTAGCAAACTTAACACCCAAAAGCCAAATAATCCTGGGGCACCTGGGTGGCTTAGTCAGTTAGGTGTTGGACTGAGTCTTGGTTTCAGCTCAGGTCACAATTCCAGGGTCTTGGGGTGGAGCCTGTGTCCGGCTTGCTGTGGAGTCAGCTTCAGTTTCTCTCTCCCTGTCCCTCCCCTTCCCTCTCTGCTCCTGCCCCTGCTCACTCGCACACTCTTTCTAAAATGAATAAATAAAATCTTTTTTTTAAAAACCTAAGAATCTGGTTAAGAAATGGGCAGAAGACATGAACAGACATTTCTCCAAACGAGACATACAGATGGCCAACAGACACATGGAAAGATCCTCAACATCACTCATTGTCAGGGAAATAAAAAATAAAAACTACAATGAGATACCTCAAACCTGTCAAAATGGCTAAAATTAACACAGGAAACAACAGCTGTCTGCAAGGATGCAGAGTTAGCTAAAAATAGAGCTACCCTGTGATCCAGCAATTGCACTACTAGGTATTTACCTGAAGGATACAAAAATACTGCTTTGAAGGGTTACGTGCACTCTGGTGGTTGTAGAAACATTATCAACAATAGCCAAATTATGGAAAGAGTGTATATGAATGGATAAAGAAGATGTGTGTACACACACACACACTGGAATATTATTCAGCCATAAAAAAGGATGAAATCTTGCTGTTTGCAATGATGTGGGTGGAGCTAGAGAGTATTACACTAAGCAAAATAGGTCAGTCAGAAAGAGACAAATATCATATGATTTCACTCATGTGGAACTTAAGAAACGTAACAGATGAACATAGGGGGAAAAGAGAATGAGAGGCAAACCGCAAAGCAGACTTTTAACTATAGAGAACAAACTGAGGGTTGCTGGAGGGGGGTGGGGAGGGATGGGTTAAATGGGTGATGGGTATTAAGGAGAGCACTTGCGATGAACACTGGGATTTTTATGTAAGTGTTGAATCGCTAAATCCTACACATGAAACTATTATTACACTGTATGTTAACAGGAATTTAAAAACTTGGAAGAAAAAAAGCACATACATACTGATATCCATTGCATTCCCCTTGGGCAGAAAGTAAGAGATACATAGCACAGAGCCAAGATGAGACATTGTCTGTGTGCTATCTAAAGCTGGTCAGTTTGTGTAGATCTCCTTGCCTAGCAAGTGGCTGGAATATGAAGTGTCATCAAGGAGATTTAAAATGGTGCACAGGAGATGTCCAACAGCACGCCCTTTGCACCAGTCAGATCTGCTTGTGTCCTGCATTAATCTCAATCCATTGTAGAGTTCCTGTAAAATTATGACTGGCAGCAATCTCAGCATACTTAACGTGACAGGATTACTGAAATAAGCTGCAGTCCTATTACTGCTGCTGGTCCTGCCTCTGTTTTTGATATTTATCATTTCTTTCTTCCACCACATTTTCTAGATTTCTTGATCTTGTCTCTTGGCTTGCATTTCAGCTGATCTTGGTCACTTGCTTGATGGAATTATCCAGGCCTTCACCCCTAAAGAGTCTAACCCCTTACTTTATCGTATTTGGGCTGTGGTTGGTATAATTGCCCATTCATCATGATCAATGAGCATAAAAGCCACAAAGAGACACCCTAGTGCATTCCCTGGGCTCAGTATACACTCTTCACTCACCTCATTTTGTACCAGCAACTCTAGCTCATAGTGATCAAGATAAATTACATTCACCATTACAATAACATCCCCTCCCCAGCTTGTCCCCTGCATTAAGAAGCCTAAAGTTACTGGGGCTTGAAAGAGGTATTCTTTTCTCATTCTGGTGCTCACCTGGCAGGCTCTTCTCCATTGTCCATCTCCTTCAGCATATAATGGTCAGCAGCATCCAAAAGTAATAGTTCCAGTGGGCAGTTTCATAGTGGAATACCTAGGGCGAGACCCTCCCCATGAATTATTATCCCTAACATATCAGGGGGTGGATTTCTGGTATTCTACTGACTCAATCCCACAGTGACTTCTCTGCCATTCAGTGAGCCATGATGACACTTTTAACAAGGTCTAGATCTCAGTCTTTTGGGGGGACTTCTTCCTTAGGGCTCTGTCTCAGCCATAGGGGTGGTAGCTGTCCTTATATCTGCTATTCCTATATTTGGGCTTCTCTTTACTTCTTACTAGCCAATTCCTCATTCTTCCAAACCCCTGTTTAGTTAGTGATTCTTGATATTTTTTTAGACGTGATTGATTTATTTTTAAGGTAAACTCTACACCCAACGCGGGGCTCAAACTCACAACCTCAATATCAAGAGTCGCGTGCTCTACCAACTGAGCCATCCAGGCTCCCCAGTGATTCTTGATATGAAACTCTTGTCCAAATTACTGCATGTTTTCTCTCTCCTAATTGGACCCAGACTTATATAAACCGATACCATAGTAGATAATGAAAAGAATGAATCTCCTAGGGGTAAGGCCAGTGGCCATGGGGAGCAGTGGACAAATGTGTTCCTTCTAGAAGTCAGAACCAGAGCCTAACCAAGGAATTTATTTTATCTCCTAGAGAGGAAGTCTTCTCAATTCCTGCCAAATAGAATATCCTAGTGATTGCAGTGTTTCCCATTTTTTATCTTTGGAATGGTGGTTTTGATTGAAGCTCTTCATCCTACTTCATCATTTGTTGTTGCAAATTTTTATTTAAATTCTAGTTAGTTAATATATAGCGTAATATTGGTTTCAGGAGTAAAATTGAGTGATTCATCCCTTACAGATAACATGCAGGGCTCAGCACAACAAGTTCCCTCCTTAACACCCATCACGTATTTAGCCCCTCTCCCGCCCACGTCCCTCCATCACCCCTCAATTTGTTCTCTATAGTTAAAAGTCTTTTGTGGTTTGCTTCCCTCTCTTTTTTTTTTCCTTCCCATATGTTCATCTGATTTGTTTCCTAAATTACACATATGAGTGAGATCATATGGTATTTGTCTTTCTCTGACTGACTTATTTTGCTTAGCATAATAGTCTCTAGTGCCATCCATGTTGTTGCAAATGGCAAGATTTCATTCTTTTTGATGGCTGAGTAATATTCTGTTATAGTATAAATTTTTGTTCATTCATCAGTCGATGGACGTTTGAGCTCTTTCCATAGTTTGGCTGTTGTTGATAATGCTGCTATAAACATCGCGGTGCATGTGCCCCTTTGAATCTGTATTTGTGTAGCCTTTGTGTAAATACATAGTAGTGCAATACTTCATCATTTTGTACTGAGATGTATGGGAGTACAAGTAACTTGTCTATGAGGTAGTGAATTGCTAGACCTTGAGATCGACTTCCAGATCAGGTGGACGGAAATAAACATCACTAGGAGATGCTAGATTTTGAAATGGAACAATAACTAGATGAACTATCAGCTACATTCTTTGGGGAGGCCTGGGCTTTCTGTATGGGAACATTGGTGCATGTGGATACTTCGGCCCTAACGGCCAAAGGCAAGACTACTGTTTTCCGATATTCTTTGCCCATTTTCCTTTTAAGGATAAAACTCCTTGAGTTTGTGGTGAGTACTTGCCCAGCCAGAGACTGTATTTTTCAGTCTCCTTTGTAAATGAGTAACGATAGGTTCTTGACAATGGGATGTAAAGGGAAAACGTACATGTGACTTCCCAGTCTTGCTCTTGACATAATTAGGTGTATGCTCCTCTCTCTCTCTTTCTCTCTTTTTTTTGCCTGGGTCTTGACTAAAGACACAGTCTGCTGAGCTAGTTTTGAATATGCAGTCCAGGGGGGTCTCCTGCTTGCCCTGCTTTGCTCACTCTGGACTGATATTTGAGAGAAAAATAAGATTATTTTTCTTGCTTTGTTTTTGTGAGCTAATGCATTATTGGTCTCTTTGTTACATCAGCTTAGTCTGTTCCCTAACAGTCTTCTCACACTCCTTTCAAATTAAGTATTTTATTTTTCTTCTGTCTGTCATGGAACTTTTACAGTATTTCTTTCCCTTGAGTCTACCCTCCCCCCATTTTTTTTGCAGAGAAGAGTTTGCAGAAATCTTTGGCTTCATCTCATTATTCTTTACTGTCACTGCCTGCAGGCAGAGTCCATAATGTAAATGTAAAATTGTGTTCAGCATAAGTTCCCTTGAGAATGTAATTAGAACGCATCCCAGGGTGCACCTAAATAAGAAGGTTTTGTTGCTCCAGCCCAAGATTGCTTTCGGTGTCAGTCACATAGTGCGGTGTAGACAGAGGCAATAACTGGACTAACACTAAATGAGGCAGACCACAATAGGCCAAAGGCAAGACTACTGTTTTCCGATATTCTTTGCCCATTTTCCTTTTAAGGATAAAACTCCTTGAGTTTGTGGTGAGTACTTGTCCAGCCAGAGACTATATTTTTCAGTCTCCTTTGTAAACGCACATTGTGCGTTTGCATTGCTGATAATCTGGGGGAAGGCTCAGAAGATATGCCCTAAGCATGGAATGGGAGAATTCTTCTAATTTTGTAGGTGTGCAAAATATCTCAAAGCCAAATAGCATTTTTGCTCGTTGTCAAAAGTACTAAGTGACTTCTTTCTGTTTATACTGGACACAAGTGTTGATTAATAAAATCTATCAGTATGTTCTATTATCAAGTCACAAATACTGATCAAAGTGTAAATATTATTTAAGTTGCTATATAATTTATAACAGCTAAACATATAAACATATGAAAATCCTTTAATATACATAAGTAATACACTAAAATGTGTTTTTAAAATACATATTTATATATACAAAAACATACAATATAAGCAATATAAGTGATGATTGTTGATGGTCAACTATTTTACTAACTAAATTAAAATGTACTTATTTCAAAACTTAAACTCCTATGAAGCAGAGTTTCATACACAAATAATTTTATAATTTATTTATGATTTCATAATTTACTTCGTAAAGAAATAGATTATTCTGATTGGATTTTAAACGCATCATAGCACTCAGAGAAGTTCAGATCCAGAGCCTTTATATGGGAGAATGTAGTTTGTGAATCATTTAGTAGAATATTCAAGTAATCAAAAATGAATGCTTTCAATTTCTTAAATTTAATTGCTGACATTAACTTGATGCCTTTGAAAATATATGTTGGAAAAGTAAAGGAAGATGATTAATTTTAGAACTGGAAATCAAATAGAGGTAAAAAGTTTAGAAAGAGTTCAGTATTTCCCAAATTTTAACATTTTTTAACCACTCTCCCAATTTTTGGTATGTCTGTATAACGTTTAAGATAATATTTACCTAATCATTTTATTTCACTCCATTTCATTCCTACTTAAATATGTTTAATTTTTAAAAACCAGCATTATGGTTTTACCTGCCATAAATATTACACTCAACACATAATATTATTTTCTAACTATCTACTTAAGTGAAAAATAGTCTTAGGTTTGTTATCTAAAGTCACCTCACATAACCCACATACCACATTTTGGTTAATAATTGATGTAGCATTGCAGTATATAAAATTCTTCTCGTATTCGGGGGCTAAGTAAAATACCGAAGTCTACTATACTTAAAATTCTCATTGTGGCAGAAGTGTGTCCACGTTCTGATCACCCAGTATTAGTGGTAATACTAAGTATGTCTCTTTTATCAGCTATCGAGCAAACAAATAAAACTTAGAACACAGTTTATACTGAAGTATGACTTGGAACACTATGAGGCATGTGCTGTTATTAATAAGGGTAACTTCACTGTCTAAATAAGCTTCTTGGGCTTCACATTCATCATAGTTAAAGAGATAAAGGCAAATGGCAAGGGCTGACAATGAATTGTGTCTCTAAAATTTACTATGTTCAATAGCAAATATGTTATTTAAAAAAACGTTTTTTGGGGCGCCTGGGTGGCACAGCGGTTAAGCGTCTGCCTTTGGCTCAGGGCGTGATCCCGGCGTTATGGGATCGAGCCCCACATCAGGCTCTTCCGCTATGAGCCTGCTTCTTCCTCTCCCACTCCCCCTGCTTGTGTTCCCTCTCTCGCTGGCTGTCTCTGTCTCTGTCGAATAAATAAATAAAATCTTAAAAAAAACAAACAAACAAAAAAAAAACAAAAAAAAATCGTTTTTTATGTCCAACTTCTCAGGAATGCTAAGTGGTTCAAAACAATTGAATAGTATGCTTTACAATTATCTTTGGGTTAAGAAAGTAATTGTCAGCATAACACTGAACAGTATTTTAGGTTTGGGGGATTATGTTTTTGTGTATCTGTAAATTGCCAGTTTGCAAGCAAGAACTCTCCAAAATTCAAGTTCTATTTATTGGTAATAAATAAAGCAATAAAAAGGCAGATTATTTTACAAAATACAATTCACCCTTTCAATGACTATGACACATCTTATTATAGAGTAGTGGATTCAGATTTGGAGACCAAGAATTTATGACAGGATTTTTCTATCATCCAGTGTATATACGGTTACAGACAAAAGTGCTTGCTGGAGTAAAGCTTCAACCTCATGCAAGCCCTGTATCAAAATGTGCTTGGTAAGCTGGGACGCTATACATGCTTTTGGACTAAAGCTGAGTTATGAAACCCCCATGCTGCGTAAGCTACTCCAGTTGTTCAGAGTAGACTGGAGAGTCCTAACATGACTATGTGGATCAGGTCTGCGCACATGAGCCCTCTGTGTTCCATCAACCCCATGCTGTCCCAGGGTGCAGGAGGGGATGTGAGTTCAGGCCACCTTTGGAGATGTAGTCCTCTTCTATTGCTGTGTAACAGATCCCCACAAATTTAGCAGTTTATAACAACATCCATTTATTAGCTCACGTTCCGATAGGTCAGAAGTCCAGGCACAGCACGGCTGGCTTGCACTCGGGCTAAAATCAGGGCGTTAACTAGCCATGTTCTCATGTGGAGGTCAGGTGCTTTTCCTAGCTCATCCTTGTTATTGACAGGAGGCGTCACTGACTTTGCTGTGGTAGCACTAATAGCCCCGTTTCCCTGCTTGCCGTCATTGGGAGCAGTTCTAAACTCCTAGAGGCTGCTCCCAGTTCTTGAGCATGAGGTCCTCTCCATCTCAGCAATGAAGAACTGCCCTTTCAATCTCTCCACTTGCTCTTCTGTGAGCAGCCATAGGAAAATTTTCTACTTTTGAAGAGCTCATAAGATTGGGTCAGGCCTTCCAAGATAATCCTCCCACCTCAAGGTTAATGGTGTCATATGTCATACCTAATCACAGAATTAAAACACAGTAAATTTTCAGTCTTGGTGATTATGCAGGGTGTGTAGACCAGAGACAGAATATTGGGGAACATCTTAGAATCCTGCCTACCGCAGAGGTTTTTGTCACTTTCAGCTTGACACATTTCTTTGGCTTGCATCCTCACACTCAAGACATTTTCTTTCTTTCCCCAAAAGGAACTCAGAAAACTAAAATTGCCACTAAATTAGTCTACATGAAATAAAATATACATGAAAGATGTGTATTCCTGAGCTTTCAAACACGTTTCAAGGTGACACTATACAAGCTCAGATGCTGTTCCTCATTTCAGTGCAAGTGTCGCTGCAACCAAACCATCACTTTATGGTGAAGCGCTTCTGTGACACTATGGTAGCTGACAATATGGTTTATACTCATGAGGATGTTGTGTTAATTCAATATGATTTCTTTCTAACTAATGTCAGACCTACTGTGTAAGCAAATAACAGGTTTATTTCAGTACTAATACTAATTTATTTATTCATGATGGCTTTTTTCCTACAAATTAAGTGTATTTCTTAGCCTCTATGAGATTTGTATGCAAATAGTGAAAATTTTAAGTAATTATTGGTGATTTGTTTGTGTCTACTCATCCTGAAATGCCTTAACTCCCCCTCCATATTTGATTATTAATTGGATTTCTACAGTATCTAATTCTCAACTAAAAGCTTTGATTTATCAAAGTATAGATGAAAAGACACTTATGAAGAACACAAATAAATCTGATTTGGAGGTGATCACTAAAACATTAAAATTTATTACTAAATATCAAATGGCAATTTTCAAAGCAGGATAGAGACAAATGATAAAAAGTAAAATAGGCAATGCATGGTACGGTGTCATGGAATGAATAATAAAAGAGTCAGATACTGGACAAGCTACTTAATTAACTTATCTTAGTTTCAGTTTTTTCAAAATAAGAGCAGGGTGATTCTCCAACTTTATTGAATTGTGAGAATTGAATGATTTATGAAATCTATCGCCGGTAATAAATGTTCAGTAAACACTTCCTTTCTCTGAACGTGAATAAGCTAATTTAATAAATCAGCTTATTTTAATAAACTTTAAAATGGGTGAAGTCACAATTTAGATAGAGAACACTCTACAGACTTAATTCAATTTGTAAAAATTAGTAGATTCAGTTGCTATAACTGAAATAGAAAAACAGTAGCTTAAATAATACTTAAGTACTTTTAAGAATTTGAAACAAAGGACTTTTTTTTTTAAGGTTTTATTTATTTATTTGACACAGAGAGAGACAGCCAGTGAGAGAGGGAATACAAGCAGGGGGAGTGGGAGAGGAAGAAGCAGGCTCCCAGCAGAGGAGCCTGATGTGGGGCTCGATCCCAGAATGCCGGGATCACGCCCTGAGCCGAAAGTAGAGGATTAATGACTAAGCCACCCAGGCACCCCATGAAACGAAGGACATTTAATAGTGGAATTAGTTAGATGGTGGAATCGTTGAGAGATGTCAAATGGATAATATGTCAACTCAGAGATGAACAAAAGCAGGGCGTACCATCTCCCTACACCAGGAGAACAAAGGAAGAATGAAGTGTCCCTGCTAGGGAATGGGATTATGAAGGAAAGGCAGCTAGAGATGCCACACAACACACAGGGAGAAATATCCTGGTTTCTTCCTTCTAACAAAAGGCAGATCACATGGGAACATGGGAAAGAGCCTATGAAGTTTGAGAAGAACAAGAAGGCAATGAGCGTATCTGAGGGCAAGCAGACTGTGGACGAGTACTCTAACTGGTGAAAGTAAGAGAAATGTAATTGACCAGCAACCCAGATTTTAGGTAATTCGAGAGAAGCTTGGATCCTGAAAATACTGTGATGATTATTTCTCTTAATTGTGTTTCTCAGAGCTTCAGAACCACTACTAACAAACAAACAAACAAAAAAAAAAAGAGAGAGAGAGAGCTGTTAAAGATAGAGACTTACTCCCTAAACCCCTTTCAGGTAAGACTGTGGTGGGGGCGCAGCCAGTGGCTGCAAGACTGACAGTCTGAGGAACGATACTCAGGAGGGTGGGCCTTGCTGTTCCTGGCCTCAAGATGTGGTGTAAGGCGTGGGACCACTATTCGTTGTTTCACTTTTGCTCCTTTTCCAAATGTGGGACTTCTGCCTGTCTTCATTGTTGTAAATTGATATTTTGGGGTATGGAAGAGTGTGTTTTCCAAAGATGATCACAATAATATGTATCCCATCCTTCAAGCTTTTATTATGGTGCAGTGTTGACACATGTTCATTGAGATGTGGGGCGGGGGTGTGTTTTCTCTCTTTGAATCTGGGAGAGCCTGTGACCGTGGAAAAAGTGACACTGTGACTTTTGAGGCTGCACATAAAAAGAATACAACTGCTGCCTGGACCACTTGATACTCACCCCGGGAACCAAATCACCATACTTTGAGGAAGCTAAGTACCCTAATGAGAATCTACACCTCCATATCCCAGCCACCATCTCAGCTGAGAGTCAACATCAACCAAATGTTAGTAACTGAGTCTTCAAGCCCTTTCAGCTTGAAAGGTGCAGAGATGACATGCCCCCACCCAGCCCTTCCGAATTGCAGGCTTATGAACAAAATAAATGCCATTGTTTTAAACCATGAAGTTTGGGAGTGGTTTGTGACTCAACAATAGATAACCAGAACATAGGGTGATTAAACTTATAATTTAGTCAAGTGTTGCCAGACGTGACAAAGCACCTTGGACTAAGAAGAGTATGCTTCTTAAGAGCTCCTGGACATACCATTTTACGCAGTAGCTGGATTTGATTTTGTGTTCTCTGCCTCTGGGGAAGTGTAAGTGCATTTTCAGTTATAAGTGGGATAATTGTATTTACTCTATGAGGCAGAGGAAATGTGGGAATTGTTTGTGCTTGTCTAATATGATGTTATAATTGGATCTTTCCTGTCTCCATTTTGACGGAGGCACCAGTGATCAACATCAGATTACCTAAATGACAGCCTCCAACTTCATATTGATTCATTCAACACAGAATGCCTACTACACGCCACTTGTTATTCTGGGTGCTGGGGAGGAAGCAGTGAACAAAGCAGTTAAAATTTTCTGCCCACATAAAGCTTACATATGGAGAATTAGAAAGGAGCCATCTCTAAAAACCTGTTCCTTAGGGACTATAAAAAGGAGCCAGGGTGTAGTACAGAGGAATTTGGACAAGAGATTTTATCGGAGAGAGTTGTTGGCATGTGTGTTAATCAGGAGAGGCTAAGTTATGTTACGATAACAAATACAGAAGAACAGAGGTGGGACATGTGTAGGATGTTAGGATGTTGTGAATCTTGTCCAGTAAGGGCCAGAAACCTCAGCAGAGAAAGAATGAAGATGAACATACATAGGCCTAACTAAGGGTGTGGAAAAAAATGGTAGAAGATCGTCTGGAGGAGTCATCTGCCTGACTGGATCAAGGGCAGTGTAAGAGAGTGTGTTAAGGAATCTCTGAAGAGAGAAAGGGCGGGATCAGAGAACGGAAGGATGCACCCCTTTTCCCTCTACGCCCCTCCTCCCTTCCCCATGGCATACCTCCAGACAGAGCACATCTACACTTGGGAAAAAAGAGTGTTCAATATTAAATCAAGTTTAAGATTTGGTTTAATATTTTGTACTGGGTGTCTAATTTTTAAATTGAAATTGTGTTTACTACTAAGGGTAACTGAAGCACTTTTAAGTTTTGCAAGTGAATGACCACAAAAGTTATGGACCTGTCCAAATAGTCTTTCAAGGTAAGGGAAGATTACCTGAACTGAGTAAGTTTTCAAGCCAAGGTAAGGGACAGAACTTAATTGTCCCTGTGATCACAATCCTTATGTCATGCTTGTTCAACACACCCAGTTCACACCTATGGGGTAAAGGGCATGTTTTTCCTAGATAGACAATGGATAGATCTCCACTTCTACTACTCTATTACTGGTAAGAGAATTCCATTTCCTTATGGGGAGTGAGTTAAATGGGGATCATTCCACCTATCTGTAATCATAAAAGGGGACACCTGTCCCAGTCTCAGTGAGAATGATGAGTAGCAGGAGAAGCATTTGACCCAAAAGTCCATGGGACTCTACTTTCATAACTTCAGGGTAAGGGCTGCAGCTTTCTGTTGGGATTACTAATCCATGCGTGGCCAGTTTTTCCACAATGTGGGAAGAGAGAGAGGGAGTAAGAGCAAATGAGCACAAGACTACTTCGCTATATCATTTTAATCCCAGACTCAGCTTTACCATGAAAAATCTCACTTATTAAAGCAACTAAACTTCAGTTTTTACTTAAGCTAGTCTGAGTTGTCTCTTGCAACACAGTTTTCACCAACACCTGTACTATATTCAAAGAGGAACCAATATATATGCCTTATCTCTTTAGTATGTCTATAAAACAGTGCTTCTTAATCTTTATGGGTCTTGGGGCCTTTGAAATCTAATGAAATCCAAGGACTTCCCATGTTTACACATTAGCCCAATTGACTATGTTAGAAAGTGATTTTCTTCTTACAGATGTCAAAGCAACATTTATAAAGGATTATATCTTCCCCACATATTTTCAAATATTGAAAATGAGTAAAGTATCAAATAAGGTAAAAAGTTAATTCAAGGAGAAGGCTGCACTGCTTGGCTGGAATGCAAACTTGCCACCGTGGAGTGGTTTTTGATTCATTCTTCTTTGGCAAGTCAGGAACACTAGCTGCTCTCTACCTATGAACATGCAGAAGACATCTTCAGTGTGGTGCTCACAGCTGTCTGCAGATTTCTTCTCAGAGTGAAAATTTCAAGACTCTGTCATTTTCATCCATAACCTGAAGAATTTTCTCCAGAGATAGACCATCTACAAGGTTGTCTGCTTTCAGTATCTCTTTCCAGAGTGGCAACTTGTACCTAACAGTAAGTGTTTTTTTTGTTTTGTTTTGTTTTTTTCCCATCAGTATCTACAATGTCACGTCAAGGCCTCCAGTCAAAGAATTTACCTTATTCACGTGGCTGGAAATATCTGCCAAATGACCCAATTCATGAGTCAACTCTTCCCTGTCAAACTGAGCTGGAATTTGGGTTGGTTATATCCTCCCAATAGTAAAGCTTCTATAAAAGGTTCATTTAAGTATGTGAAGCCTTGTCTTTTGGAAAATCAGTAATCACATACTACATTCCTTGTTATGACAAAACCTCTTGAAGGTAGCAATTCAAGGCGCCATTTTAGTTGTCAGCTGATCTCAAACACACCAATGTAGAAAACTATGATCTTGCAGCCTGGTGACGTTTGGCACTTTTTCACTCACCCACAAAACTAGACGAGTTCCAACTACACGTAGTAACCTCCGCTGGGAGTAGCAGGATGTTTCTTCTAGTTCAATTTTCTTTGGCAAAATCATAATCTTGAAGATAATGATACCAAGTTAGTAATTCTTTTTTGATGATATCTGTGAATGCCATGAACAAGAACCAGGAGCTGCCTGGTTTTATTCTATTGTAAGTTGAAGGAAAAATAACAATAACTAACATTAATTAAATTTAAATTTATCCAAATAAATGTTGGTGTTAGAACTTGTTTTGATTATGCTTAAGTACATACATACAAAGTGCTGACTAAATTCGGCTAAACCATTTTATTTTATTTTTTATTTTTTTAAGATTTTATTTATTCATTTGACAGAGAGACAGACAGCCAGCGAGAGAGGGAACACAAGCAGAGGGAGTGGGAGAGGAAGAAGCAGGCTTCCAGCGGAGCATGGAGCCTGACGCGGGGCTCGATCCCAGGACCCTGGGACCAGGCCCTGAGCCAAAGGCAGACGCTTAATTACTGAGCCACCAAGGCGCCCCTTGGCTAAACCATTTTAATAACATTATCTAATAACTGCCTTAAGAGGACGATGCTTTTAAATCAGGTATTTTGAAAGATAAATGCAATATATATATTGCATATATATATATCACATATATATTGCATATATATATATATATTCACATACATATGTATATGTATTTTTCTTTTAGCCTCTTGTACTTCCTTATTATTTTACAGGCAAATCAAATTACTATATTTTTATCTTCTTTCTTTTTGTTTCCATTTCCCGGAACATCTTTCTCTCCATTTGTCCAAGTTATATTTATTCTTTAAATCTCTCACAGGTCCCTTCCCTGCAATGATAACTTTCCCGCTGCATCAAGACTTCTTTGAACCCATTGGCATTCATTATAAGGCTTAACACCTGCTCTTACTCTGTAATTTTCGTTCCCATGTCACATGTCAGTCTTCCCTACACAATTAGTGTATAGTTTCCGTTAGGGTAGAAATCATATCTCTACCACTTCTATATAACACTAAACAGAGTGGTTATCTATTCTACCTGCAACATATGCTTTAATACTTTATTGTTTTTCTGTTTGAAAGTATATTGATGACAAATGTTATATGTTAGAAAGCTTTTACACATGTTAGTTACCCATAAATGTCTAGAGTTATTTTTTCTAAGAATAATTCTTAGTGTAAAATTACATCATAAACAACACATTTTCAAATGAGACAGTTTCAAAAGTACTCATTTAAAAGATAATAAATCAGAAAAAAAACTTTGAGATGGTGTCAAGTTTTAAATATACTAAATGAATTTGAATATAGACCATTACCAAGAAACTGATAGTTCTAAGAAACTTTCTGAGGAAAGATTTATTTATCATATAATTCAGGTCAGAATTAGAAAACCTAAAATATTAAATTGCTAAGAAGGTTGACTGACTCCACAAAGGAAAAGAGAAGATCACACGCTAGTCTTAAAATCACAGAAAATCCCTTTAAACATCAAAATTATTCGGTTTGCCTAAAGATATGTATGCCTCAAAATAAGGACAGCTTTAGTTCCCGAACAGTTTTCATGTTTCTCCTCAAATGGCCTGCGAAGCCAGGCTTCCTCTTTTTGTAACACATCTTCCTCTAAGGCCGTCACCAGGACAAATATGCCATGCTTCATTTTGATGTTCTCCAAGCACAGTGACTGGGATTTTTTCTTTTTTTCAGATGTCACCAAATTTCTAAGGTTCATTTTGCCTGTAAAAAATAAGATTAGTGCTTGGCAGTTATATTCGTATGTGGATGACAACGAGGATTTTCGGGGTCCTCTTTGGCCACAACCAACACAGGTAAGAGCCATGGCCTGCCCGTCTTTGTAGAAGACAAACTGGATGGACTGAGATTCCATGATTGGATCTAGGCCCTAGAGTTGGGCATTCGAAGGTTTAAGTTTGCTAAATTGACAGTTTTGCCTCTGTTACTTAGCCTCAGGCAGAAGCCATGGACCTCCTTATTCGTCAGGCCAAGCAAGCCTGGAAAACTTTCCACCAAACCAGCCGGAGGCACTCTGGGACTCTGGTGGAGCCAACGGGGTACATCAGGCCTCAGTGGCCATAGAGCAAGGCCATCTGGTCCTGAATGAAGCACCCACCAGTGCTTGGAAAACTGATACTAGCCGTAACTTTCATTAGCAACACTCCTGCATGCCAAAAGTCCCTGCAGAACCATAGTATTCATTCTACTCTGTCGTTACAGATAACTTTTTATTTTTATTTTTATTTATTTTTTTTTTAAGATTTTATTTATTTATTCAACAGAGATAGAGACAGCCAGAGAGAGAGGGAACACAAGCAGGGGGATGGGAGAGGAAGAAGCAGGCTCATAGCGGAAGAGCCTGATGTGGGGCTCGATCCTAACGCCAGGATCACGCCCTGAGCCGAAGGCAGACGCTTAACCGCTGTGCCACCCAGGCGCCCCTACAGATAACTTTTTAAAATCATAAAAATATTCTCAAACGTATAAACATGTATGTGTGTGTGTGTGTATATATATATATATATATATCCTGCTTTATTTTGTTACAGGAAAGATTTATTGTTATTTTCTGATTTCTGACAGTTAAAATTTTCAAACAGCGTAATTATATGTGACTCATCAATGTTTATTTGAAATCTCTTCATCTGCATACAGTTTTCTATATACTTTCAGTATTTTTTTCTTGAACGATTTCCATTTATTTTCCCAATAGAATTTACTGAAATGCGAGCCACTGTATTTTTGCTGGATGAACTAACCATATCAGTTTAAAATAGAAATCATACATATTGTCTATATATTATTTAAAACACTTTTTCCTTCATAGACTTGTGTTTCTCGCAGACGTTCACATCTCGGTCCATGGAGGTTTGAGTGAGCTTGGTATTGCCACTTTTGAACAGTTGGTGGCTCCAGTGCTTTGCAACTGTCCTGTAAGCGTGGCACCAAAATAAGACAGTTCTCTTTCACTGCTCAGTGCAGAATTTGAAAACAAAAGTGCATTTAAGTAAATGTGGTGCATTTAATCAGAAACGAAAAGTTGTCTCAGGTATGAATTCAGAAGAAAAGTCTTAATCCTAGCATATGATTCAGACTATGTAATACAATGTGAATATGTATTAGTATATTCACTAAGTACACTTAAAGGATCAAAAGTGTTCTACTAGAAATATAATGTAAGCTGTATATGTAATTTTAAGTTTTCTAGCAGCTACATTTTTAAAAAGAATGAAAAGAAATGGGTGAAATTAATATTAATAATATATTCTATTTAATCCACTATATCCAGAATATTATCATTTCAACATGTAATTAATATAAACTTTACTGAGATATTTTGCATGCTTTTTTTTTCCCTTTACTCAATGTCTATTTTAAACTTAGAGCACATCTCAATTCGGACTAGCTACATTTCAAGAGCTCAATGACTGCACGTGGCTAGTGGCTATTGTGCTGGTGAGTTCAGGTCTAACGTAACTAAGGGTAGCCCTTCTATTCAGATTTGATGCACTCTATAGATATCAGGTAGAAATTAATTTTTGTAAATGAAATTCTGTAAGGCAATCTCATTTTTGCATTCATTTTGGTCCTAAAATTGGTGCTTTTTTCCTACAGAAAATCATCTGGGAGACCTAGCTTACAGTTTTGCTGAGATAGGAATGAAGCACGTGGCTTAGCTAGCAGTATACAAGTTTGTGTCACTGACACTTCAAGAGACAGCATTACCAAAGGATTTTTAGATTTCTCCGGAGCCATTGGTCCCTTAACATTTTAGACAGATTATAACACTTCCCCCATGCCTCACTGTGATCTGGTTCTCCCCTTCCATATTTCCAGAATTTAGCTTGCCACATTCTTTTATCTGGCATTTGCAAAGTCTACTCAGACTCCATTGTGTTCCCTTCCCAGGCTGCTATTATCATCCAGATTGTGAAGAGCGTGGCCTCTTGAGTCAAATCCACTGATTTGAGTCCTGGCTCCACCACTAATTGGTTGGGTGATCTCAGGCCAATTATATACTCCTTGTGCTTCAGTTGACATCTAAAAACTGCAGAAAATTATAATACCTGGCTCATGAGTTCTAGTGAAGATTAACAAGGTATGTCAATACCAGACATCTAACACACAATAAACATCAGCTTGCGTATGTCTTAGCTCAGTACTTCGATCCTGTAAAATGTATTGGTGTTCTTTTACCAATCCTGTACCATTTAACAACATAAAATAACTTGACACTAGACCTTTATTATTTTTTTTTATTGTAGAGGGTGGAATTTCATTGGAGGATGCCTCCTATTTTTTTTTTAAAGGATTTTATTTATTTATTTGACAGAGACAGAGACAGCCAGCGAGAGAGGGAACACAAGCAGGTGGAGTAGGAGAGGAAGAAGCAGGCTCATATCAGAGGAGCCTGATGTGGGGCTCGATCCCATAACGCCGGGATCACGCCCTGAGCCGAAGGCAGACGCTTAACCGCCGTGCCACCCAGCCGCCCCAAATAAAATAAAGGTCTAGGTTAGTTGTCCTCATTCAGATCAACAGATAGGAGCTTCTGAATATTTCACAAGGAAAGTGCCGAGCAAGCACAGTGACTGAGGTTCATGGCTCTGGATAGCATTTTGGAAAATATGGCTTCAAACAAAATACAAGATTTTCTTATTTCTCCCCTGTGCTGTTTATTCTTTATTACATAGGATCAATTCTGTTGCTAAGGAAGGCAAAAGTGCGTCTTTTCCAGCGCAATTGCTCTGTACATCCACACAGCAGGTCTCCCGCGTAATGACGGCATGTCAGATATATGGACTTACGTTGGTAATACTTAGAGAAAATGAAGCATTTAAAAAGTCTGAGAGCAGTAAATTGGTTCTGGGTCTTAGTGAATAAACTTGACTTGCCACTTAGACAGAAATGAAACATGCTTTTCAAGGTAGTCAAGAATGTTTATTACTTCCTCAACTGTAAACTGAAGTGTAAAAAAAATTTAGAACATCTGAAATAAAAGTCATCTCTACCATCTGCTATAGTCTAATCCAGGAATCATGATCTAGGGAGGAATAGGAAACAAAATCAGTAAATTGGTAACAATTCCAAAAACACCTACTAGAAAAATATTTGTGAAATAGTATCTTGGGTTTTTCAATTGGTAAGTATTTACCATCTGTGGGCACAATTGTTAGATCTATTTCTGGACAGTTAGAATGTGGAGGAAGTCAGGAACTAGAGATATAAAAGATATCATATGGAATAACTTAAGATGAAATTGTACGGTAAGAATCTGCTGTATTTGTATTTAATTCTCTATCCCTTAAAATATTCAGGAATGGATTATATACCCACATTGAAAAAATACTTATTGCATGCCTGATGTGTAGATCTTTTAACTAACTTTTCTTATTATATGTTTGGATCTCTTTTATAGTTAACTACCACGTTCTTTGAAGGGACCGACTTTCACACTGTAGCTCACAGAGGTCTCTGGAGAATGGATGGGCTATGGGAAGTCACAGTTTGGATTAGGCTGAAGGTGGTAAGAATGATGAAGAGTGAATCCCAGAAAATTTCCGAACAGAGAATTGATGATATAATGATTGATTACATGCATGCATGTAGATGTTAAAGGAGAAAGGAATCTCAATGACATAATCCAATAAGATGATAGTGAGTCAGTCTGAAATGTTGTGATGAAAGGTAGTGAAACTGGGGCTTGTGGATAAGATGGTTTTCTTTTTCTTAATGATGACAGATTATTATTTGGAGGAGTGGAAAGCTGATGGATTCAGTTCTGGTAGAGGTTTCTAGGGAAGTGAAGCAGGCAGGCAGTTAAGGATGAGCAGACATATTGTAAACAGAAAACAGAGCCAAGACATTGTTTGATGGCAAACATTTTGTTATGAGCCATAAATAGTTGGCTATAGAGCTTCCCACAACAGAACTCCATAGTCTGAGAGGGCAAATTCTGTGTGCACATTGAATGTTTATTTGATCCATGTTTTCTGCCTCTAATTAAAATCTCATGGTAAGAAAAAAAGTTTTAACTTTAACTGTAAATGTATAGATGGTTTTTACTGTGCAGACGGTGCTACAATTTTTACTTTGGGTTTTGTAGATTAACCAGAGAGGTAAATGAGAGTGAAAGTATTAAAGTGAGCTTTCTTTGATGAAATTTTAAAAAAAATTATGAGATACAGTCTTTTATCCAGGGCATCAGTAGTTGTTGTGAGAATCAGAAATGTAAAATAAAGGAAGCCCTAGACTTCCAGGGCCCAAGTTGATTCTCTCTCCTTCTGCTTCAGTGAAAATTAGCTAAAACAAACAAATAATCTCAGTTTTCCATGTTTCTACTTTCTTTACTTAATTTCTTTAAGAGTGTCTGTGTATGTTGTTGTGTAAGTCTGTGTGTTTCTCTCTTAAATGTTTCTCTCTTAACTGATCCTCAGAGCAGCTTGAGTTTCCAATGTGTGTTACCAGGACTGAAAACAAAATATTCATTTTTAACCTTTCTGACTAATATTCTAAACCAATCATATTCCCCTTGAGCTAAATGCTTCAAGGATACAAAAGTGAACTCTTCATTGATTCTGTACAAAAGGACTCACCTAATCTATGTAATGCGAATAAGTGTCTTAATTCATTTAAGCAATTATGATTTTTTCCAGTTTAAATTTTTTTGCGTATTATTTTTCAGGAAGCCTTGTTTAAACCCAGTAACATTTAAAAAAACATATAGAATTTCACGGCTGGAGGAGACATATAACAGGACATTTAGTTCAATCCCTCTAGAGAAACTGGAAGCTCTGAAAGCTTGGTGACTGTTTCAAGGTAACCATATTAAAGATGAAGGGAATTTTTACCAGATCTAGGGGGTTGATAATTCTTCCTACTCATTATCTGTTTTGTTTTTATTAATGTGATTAAAAGTGATTTTCTGAGAAACTTTAAATACTGCAAAGACACACAAAAATACTGCAAAGAAATCCTTCTCAGCATTTTCTGGCCAAATAACAATAAAATAATACGGCAACTTTTTATTTTATTTAAAGCATTGTCCAAATTAGCATACGAACAGAATAAAAATGTCAGTAACACATTCTTTGGTCCCTTTGGCCCTTTTAAGGTAGTCATTGAAATTCACTGCTTGGGGCGCCTGGGTGGCACAGCGGTTAAGCATCTGCCTTCGGCTCAGGGCGTGCGTGATCCCGGCGTTACGGGTTCGAGCCCCACATCAGGCTCCTCTGCTATGAGCCTGCTTCTTCCTCTCCCACTCCCCCTGCTTGTGTTCCCTCTCTCGCTAGCTGTCTCAATCTGTCAAATAAATAAATAAAATCTTTAAAAAAAAAAAAAAAGAAATTCACTGCTTATACTTCCACCATTGCCTGTTTATAGCGACTTGGTTTTGTCTGCACTCTGCCTCGGCTCTGAGTCCATCCAGCTGTGGGTGGGGAGAGGAGCCCTGAGGCCAGGAGGACAGGAGGCAGGGGCATGGCAGCAGCGGAAGCCTGCAGCGAGGAAGGGCAGACAGGAGGGTTAGGACATTTTGTTTTGTTTTTTTGTTTTAAACTTTTTTTAAAAAGATTTTATTTATTTATTATTTGACAGACAGAGAGCATGCACACAAGAAGGGAGGGCGGCAGGCAGAGGGAGAAGCAGGCAGCCCAATGTGGGGCTCCATCCCAGGACCCTGGGATCACGACCTGAGCCGAAGGTGGATGCTTAACCCACTGAGCCACCCAGGCGCCCTGAGGACATTTTTTAAAATGTGAAGGGTCGGGGTGCCTGGGTGGTTTAGTCGGTTAAGCATCTGACTCTTGATACCAGCTCAGGTCTTGATCTTAGGGTCCTGAGTTCAAGCCTTGAATTGCACTCTAAGCTGGATGTGGAGCCTACCTAAAAATTGATGATGGTGATGGTGATGGTGATGGTGATGATGTGGAGGGTCTGGTGTGCTTCTATTTAACTACTGCCCCAGTATGTACGGGCTCCTGAAATTGCAGTAATGTATATTAATTAATTTGGATATAAAGATTTACATTTCATCAAAACTTACTGAGTTGAAAATGAGCAATCATAAGCTCCCATTAAATATCTGAGAATCTTCTGTGATAAGAATGTTAGGCAAGTGCTAGCTTTCCTTTCAATAACTTTTCTTTCACTAACCTTTTAGTGTACTTCCTTTCCTTCCTCAAATGTTGGGAAACATAGATTTCTTTTTTAGGATGGTATAAAATTTTATTTATATAAAATATTTATTTTCAGATTACAACTGTAAATTTAGAAAACACTTGATTCTATAAGGAAGAAAGCAATAAACCAGAAATAACTAGTTAGTATATTTTATCATCCCTTTTTTTCCAGGCAATTTTTACTACAGCGGCACACATACTCTTCAGTTTCAATCTTAATTTTTTCCATCCCATGTTCATCAAGTTTTTTGAAACCTTTAGAGTACAGTTTTTATTGACTAGATGATATACCATCATATTGATGAAGTGATATATACATTGTTTTCGTTAGTGCTAGGAGTGAATGAGAATAACAGCGTCTGTGCTGCCCCAGTCCTATGATTCTCAGTATGCTCCTGAGAAGATATTTGTACTTTATTTTAAAATTTGTAGTTGATTAAATCGTACTTTGAAATACTCAGGACGTTGTGAAGCAATTACATGATGAAAAGAACTTGCTTCTTGAGCCTTGTGCTTTGTGAAGCTATGGGAGCCTTTGTGCACTTTGAGCAGGGCAGCCACTCTTTATGGTCCTTATTTGTTTCTCTGCGTGTCTATCCTTCTGAATTGTGAATGTTTTGAGGGTAAGGACTGCAAGGGATTCAGCTCTTCATCCCTAGTCTTATACTTGGAACAGAGCCTGGTATATAGGCGCTTTGATGTTTGAATGCATCAATGAGATGATTCGGGACACACTGAGTGTCGAAGAAGAAGTCAGTGGGTTCGGTCCAAGTGAGGGGTCTAGGCAATGCTTTTTGGATTTTGAGGCAACGTTCACTGTGTCAGATATGTGGACGGAGGTGGTGCTGGAGATCTAGTATGATTGTTTTTCCAGTTTTTCTCTACGTAACATCTGAGAAGTGAGAATAAGGAACGGAGAATGCAGGGAATGTGTTTTGAATTCTGAAATTTGTAACGTAAACTTTTTTTTCTCCTGGAAGAGACATAAGCTAATTTGTAAAAGCCAAGTCAGGGTTTAAAAACATATGTTATTTTATGATTGTAGACAAAGCTTCTTGAAATACTCTTTGTGGTTATTTACATTTATTTGGATTAAAAGAGATAAAGCAGGCTGATAGAACCCGTGTATTAGAGGTAGTTCTCTGCAGAATGTTTATGTTTTCCTCCGAATAAAGAGCAACAGAGAGCATTCTGTGTTCAATTTTCATGGTTAGTATGCCATGGACCAAGTAATCAGTATTTTGATTTGCATAGTACATGTTATGCTCAATAGATATTTGTCAGAGTGAATGGAATGATTTACATTTGAAAGTGAGTAATGAACACTGGTATGGTTTCAGTTATAAAATTATATTTTAATAAACATATTTATTTCCCTAGATTCCTAACCAAGTTTTGTGGTATTAAGACTAATTCAATGGCTATTAGACCAGTAGACAATGTGACTTAAAATTGGTGTTTCATTCTAGCAATCTACTCTCAAATTTATGAAGAGCAAATATCAGACGTGTTATCATTATTAAATTATCACCAGTCAGGCTTCGTGATCGTACTTGAGTGGAATGAATAGGAATATAAGCATCCACTCCTATTAGTTTTTCTTTTTTTTTTTTTTTAAATATTTTATTTTTTATTTATTCGACAGAGATAGAGACAGCCAGAGAGAGGGAACACNGCTTCGTGATCGTACTTGAGTGGAATGAATAGGAATATAAGCATCCACTCCTATTAGTTTTTATTTTTTTTTTTAATATTTTATTTTTTATTTATTCGACAGAGATAGAGACAGCCAGAGAGAGGGAACACAAGCAGAGGGAGTGGGAGAGGAAGAAGCAGGCTCATAGCAGAAGAGCCTGATGTGGGGCTCGATCCCATAACGCCGGGATCACGCCCTGAGCTGAAGGCAGACGCTTAACCACTGTGCCACCCAGGCGCCCCCCTATTAGTTTTTCTAATGAGGCAGGATATGTCTAAGTCTCCTATAATAATTGGTTAGACTTGAGATGTGACACCCAGCCTTGCAAGCATTGATTCAGCACGCATTTACTGAGATCCTAGATCCTGTGAACAGTGTGGAGCAGCTTAAGATTTTCTTAGGGAAACAAAGCATAGCCACAGGATAGCCTAAATAATAATATGTAATTGATCAGCAAGTAATCATTGCCACAATAATATGCTATAGGAATCCAGAGGTGGCAAAGAATAATTTGAGTGATGTGGCTGGAAAAGTCTTCCTAATGAATAAGAAACTTGAGCTTTTAAAAAAGAGAGAGTGGAGGAAAAAAGTGATTTCAGGTTTAACTAATGCTTATGAGTAGAAATGGACAAGGTATATTTGAGAGTGGGAAGCGTGATGGGTTTCTCTCCCTCTGGCAGAAACAGTGGGTTCATGTAGGAAGGAAAGTGGATTTAGAGCAAAGTAAAGGGTTTTCACTTTGTCTAAATATTGAGCTTGCATAAACATTTCATGGGAATTACTCTGGATCCCAAACCAAGGGTCCATTTTTGGGTAGGGTCCAGAAGGCTGTATTCTAATACTCCAAGTTAACATGATGCAAGTATTCCCTGAACTATAGTTGGGTAGATGCTCGAGTCTGCTTTGCCATCAATTAGTAATTTTCTTGAAGAGAGTACAGGCCTGCCACAAACTGCCTGATGTGGGCCCAGGATGCAAGATGATTTAGATCAGGAAGAGGCTGTAGGTGATGAGTCCCCTCTGGGAAATAATCCAATCAACTGGTAATTTAATGAGAAAAGGTGGGGCAGTTGGAATGAAAAAGATGACTATGAGAGATAGGTGGAGACAAGAGATAGGTGGCAAGTCTTGTAATTTATATTACATAGAGGCATTAGGAGAGATGGCAGATACAAAACATTCTGGGTTAGCTGATTTTTATTAATAAAATTTATAATATATATAATAAAATAATAAAATTAATAAAAAAAAAAGAACAGACCTCAGGGTCTTGAGTTTGTTAATTTAATAGGGAAATCAGTGGGTGAAGGAGAGTGTGAACTGGGGAAAAGACAATGAAGTCCTTTTGGAAAAAAGAGAACTTGAGATGATGGTAGGGTACCCAAATTAAAAAGCAGAGGGGGGAGATGAGCGGATGAGGCCCGTGGGCACTTAGCCCGCTGGCACCTCTCCCACTGGTCGGAGAACCAGTAGCTCCCCAGTGCTCATGGGCTAGCCCTGCCTTACCAGTTACCACAATAGCCGCAGACTTTGGGGCTTCATGAGGCTGGTTTCTTTTCTTTTTCCTTTCTCTCACAGTATGAGAGGCCAGAAGTCTGTCATCATGTCGTCAGCAGGCCTGGTTTCTCGTGGAGGCTGGGGGGGAACCACGCCTCTCTCCAAACTTTGGGTGTGGGTGGTTCCTTGGGTCCTAGCTGCGTCACTCCAGGCCTGGGCCCCTGCTTACATGGCCCTTTTCACTGTTTCTGTGACCTTTCCTCTCTTATATATATATATATATATATACCCACTCACTGGGTACAGGGCTCACCCTAAATCCAAGATAATTTCATCTCCAGAGCTTTAATGACATCTGCAAAGACCCTAATTTCAAATCTAGTCACATTCTGAGGTTCTGTGTGGAATTTTGGAGGACCCTGTTCAACTCAGTACATCCTACTAGGAATATGTAGGCAAAGAAGAGGAAGTCCTAAGGTGGAAGCTTGGGGGGATACTAACCACGAGGAGGTAGAAGACAGGGGAGAAACAGGGGAAAGAACAGAGACATACTGGAGAGCCAGGAGGAGGACAGCGCACTGTCAGGGAAGCTGAAGAGGTTGGAGGCCTCAGGGAAACGGGCAACATCCGGTTCAGCAGACATATGCATAAAATTGGCCACTAGCTGTTGGACGAGGATGATTTATGAACATCAGGAAAGCAGTTACAAGATGATTTGAGAATATGGGCAGAAAAAGGAGAGCGAGGAAAAACTAGGATGATAGGAAACAGATCAGATGGAGTCTTTTTTCCCCGAGATAGAGAGGATCAGAATACGATTTTCCTCCAGGAGAAGGTTGGCAATTATGTAAAGTGTCCCCAGACACATCCAGAGAGAGGATTGTTCTCTCTTTTCACAAAATCTGGATCAAGAGAATTCAAAAGTGGTCAGAGAAAGGGATTTCTCCTCTGCCTTAGAGCATGAACTGCTTGTACCTTTTCATATGCAAATATAAAGAAGGAGGCTGAATGCTAATTAAACTGCAAAGACATTTGTTAAGTAATATCACATCTAGGGATAGTTAATAAGGCCTATGCAATGGCCCTTATTTATAAATAGGAAAGATTAAACAAATGATAGAAGGAATCTTTAGATGGAAGAATTAAAGATCAATTACGACAATGGTACACAGCACTGAAAGCCTCTGGAAGAACTTCCTACTCGTTAATCAAAGATAATTATCAATTATGAGGCTTTATCATTAGTAGAGTGTCTACACTTTGCATCTTAAAAAGCTGATGATAATTAGCCTAGTTCTTGCTCTAAGTGCTCATTATGTTCAGAGAAGAGTGACTCTTTCCTTTTAAAAATGACTTTTAGCTCATGACCTTGGGCAACTTGGACTCTCCTGTCCCTACACTGAGTTGGGATAATGCTCATCTTTTCCATTACTCAAAAAAAATTGATAGTTGCATAAATGCTAAATCATACAAAGAAACCGTACTATGAATTCAGAGAGGGCAAAAGATTTTAGCTCTGAATAGTTTTGAATTCAGAGAAGCAGATTTATTACTCTAATTACTTCGAAGATGTAACTAATAGATCAGGAATTAATGATGGTTATTTTTCCAATGGGAGAAGAATAATAACATCTATTTACTGAGTGATTATATGAACCAAGAATTGTGCAAAACACTTCACCTATGTTATCTCAGTTAACCCTATCAGTAACATTATAACATAGTCATTGCCCTGTCCCCCCATTTTACATAATAAGTAAAGAAAGTGTCAGAGTGATTTAACAACTTGTCCAAGATGACACAGATGATGAATAATTATTCTGGAGAATATTTGATATGGAAGTCTTAAAAGTCACTAATCTGAAGATGTTAATATTTAAGATATTGTAATATCAGAAGTTGTAGGAAAACAATTAGGAAAATAACTCTTTAACTCTTGATTAAATAATTAATTTGGTGCTAACATTAAACTTTAAAGATATCCAGCTTTCAGTTTTATCACAGAAAAGAAAATGAAAAGAAGTGAAACAGACGTTGGAGATTTGTTGAAAGTCAAATGTTACATGATACAATGATCCATACATAATTTTAGTTGGGAGTTATGATCTGGTTTTAAAGGTGTTTGTTGATACCATTCCATCAGATAGTGATATTTTCCACTTGGAAAATAATTTAAAAATCTAGCAATTAAGTTAAAGTTAAAAGGTTGACTGCTGCTTAAAAAATAATCGAAGAATTCTGATTATATTAATGCAGGACACATGAGAATGTCAAACTTACGGGGCGGGGAGGGGGGGCAGATTCATTCAGTAAAGTTGTGGGATGTGTTTAATATGTAGTCACTCACTGCTCAGAGGGTGGAGNTAAATTAATTCAGGACACGTGAGAATGTCAAACTTATGGGGCGGGGAGGGGGGCAGATTCATTCAGTAAAGTTGTGGGATGTGTTTAATATGTAGTCACTCACTGCTCAGAGGGTGGAGGCGGGGAGAAGGCGCCTGCTTTGAACTCACAAGGCTTATAGTCCAGCAGATAAACTCCTGTGGCCGCCAGTCAGTTCTCACATTAAACAACCAGCAATAAACAGGTATAAAGTTTTTTTGTTGTTGTTTTGTTTTTGCAATTCCAGAAAACATTATTTATGTAGGAATATTATGTATTCCATACAGGTAACAACTGAATTTATTTGTTCATGCAGTTGCCTTTCCTTAAGTATTTGGTTTAATTAATGCTGGATGAATGTGAGTTTTGCTCTATTTGGAAACCAAAAATAGTTGGGGTTATATTAGTTGGTGCAAAATATACATTTGAAAATGAGAGAAATGTGTACTGTTTTTATTTTCATTATAATGTACTATAATTTGCACAAGTTCTATATAGCACAACTTCAAACAATACTGTTTTCATATTCTTACATACTGGAAGAAAGTTATTTCAAGAAATTTAGTTTAATGAACTCATTGAGTGTTCCTGGTTTCTTTTCTNTCTATATAGCACAACTTCAAACAATACTGTTTTCATATTCTTACATACATACTGGAAGAAAGTTATTTCAAGAAATTTAGTTTAATGAACTCATTGAGTGTTCCTGGTTTCTTTTCTTAGTGTGTTTCCTAATTCTTTCTTGTTTAGAAAACAACTAATATTTTTAATTCTCAGTACATTCTCTGAATAAATAAAATGTTTTTCGTTAGAAATTAAAATACAAAACCTCATTAAAATTAAACACATTTAAAATTCTTTTGAAATTTCCGTACAGGAACAGTTTGTTAATGCTTTTGGTGAAATAGTGCCTTGTCTTTGCCTTAAATCATAATTACTATGAGAAAATGACATAAGTGCATCTAATGTATTTCAAAATCATGGACAAATGTGTATTGGTGATAAGAAGATGAGAATTTTCAAATTAGAAATATATATTAGTAGTAGATACATACTTTTAGAAAGGCTCTGCTGGAAAATATGTTTCTGATTTCCATATAAATTTCAACGTGGTGTCTGGTTTTAAGTATTTTATGGAATGTTGTACTTTGCTATGAGTTCTTGCTTACAGGCAGCTTTTTCTCAACCATTGCTCTGAACCTGGAGAGACATCAGGGGAAGATCCTTCAATTTCTTTCTGGTTACTTAGCAGCAGAAATTTCTTACTGACCTCCAATTTGGCTTCCTTTAGCTGGGCAGCTAGGGGAGTAGAGCCTGTGTTTGGGAGAGGTAGAGGGTAGGGCGAGGCAAAAGTCAGGAGTCTTTTGGCAATAGCTAAGTGGAAGCACATGTATTGGCGATATTCTTGTTCTAACCACCTCCTATGCACCCCATACTTTGACATGGCCAAACACACGGCCATGGGCAGTTAATATTCACAGCAGTTTCTTAGTCACATACGCTCACAGTCCAAGGAAGGAGGACAGCACACACCATGCAGGGCCCTCCGGTTGTCCTCGGGAGCAGAGGGAACCAGCAGGGGCTGGGGGAGGCTGGCTTTGTAGAGACATGAGGGCGAGATAACCCTTGGTTCCCAAGGAAGGATGGGGGGAGACAGGTCAGGTTGCAGATAAGGTGGGCTGGAGCTGGTCTGACTGATACTAAAGTTAACCAGGGAGAGAGTGTTTCCTGCTGGGTGGGGTGGGGGGATCATATCTGGCAAGAGCAGAGCTTATAGCTAACCTCTTCCGACCCTGTAAGGCTCAAGCTGTCCAGGCAGCACATGGAGTTTTAGTCCTGACAATACAGATCTCACAATTGAAAGTTTAGCAGAGGAACAAGGAAGTAGTGATAGGAGCTCAGCCATCTGCTGAAGGAGGCACTTTTTGGGCCAGGGTTAGAGCCGCTGCAGGTCTCTGGACCCCCATAAAGACGAGGTGAAGCTGGCTGTACACAGGGAATAGCAGTGAGTACCAGGGTTCTTCTTCTTTTTTTATTTTTTTTTAAGATTTTATGTATTTATTTGACAGAGGAGACAACAAGAGAGGGATCACAAGCAAGGGGAGTGGGAGAAGAAGTGGGCTTCCTGCTGAGCGGGGAGCCTGATGTGGGCCTCGATCCTAGGACCCCGGGATCATGACCTGAGCCAAAGGCAGACGCTCAACGGCTGAGCCCCCCAGGGCCCCAGGTACCAGGTTTCTACCCGTATATGATANTTAAGATTTTATGTATTTATTTGACAGAGGAGACAACAAGAGAGGGATCACAAGCAAGGGGAGTGGGAGAAGAAGTGGGCTTCCTGCTGAGCGGGGAGCCTGATGTGGGCCTCGATCCTAGGACCCCGGGATCATGACCTGAGCCAAAGGCAGACGCTCAACGGCTGAGCCCCCCAGGGCCCCAGGTACCAGGTTTCTACCCGTATATGATAGGTTGACTCAAGGATCCGAAAATGCAACTGTTTTGTCAGAGGCGGTAGAGTATAGTGGCTAAGGGAGTGCAGGAGTTGGCATGCCAGGCTGAATTAGGGCTCTTATCAGATCTATGGCTTCTGGAAGGTTGCTTAATCTCTTTATACTTCTGTTTTCTCATTTGTAGTAGAATAGTCACTGCCTCGTGGGGTGGTTGAAATGTTAAATGAGATAATACCTGTAAGCACTTAATAAATATAAGCTATTATTAATGATTGGGTACATAAGATACCCCAACCAGCTTCTGAGGGCAAGCTAACCAGTGGCTGGTCTTAGCCTAAAGCAGTAGTCAGGGTTGAGGACAATGTGGTATCATTAAGATCACCTAAATCATACCCGAGATGCTTCACTTCTCTTTACAAGGTCTTGAGTTGACACATTTTATTTTATTTTTTTTTAAAGATTATATTTATTTATTTGAGAGAAAGAGAGCATGAGCAAGGGGGAGGGACAGAGGGAGAAGCAGACTCCTCACGGAACAGTGAGCCTGACCCAGGCAGGGGTCAAACCCAGGACCCTGGGACCAAGACCTGAGCCAAAGGCAGACACTTAACCGACTGAGCCACCCAGGTGCCCCAAGTTGACCCATTCTAAATGGTTACTTGGAAGTAATGTATTTAGAAGATCCAAAGGTGTATTTTAAATAATGACCATTTGAAGATTCTCCTATCTAATGGTATTGGTTATTTCAAAAGCAAAACACACGCCTATTAGATAAAAGGCACTTGATAAGTGTTTATTGAATAACCTTGGAAAAATGAACCATTATCACTATCAAAATAAGGAAATTTCTCTCTAGCTTCATCTGTAATATTTAGAGATAAACTGAACAAATGATTAGTTGTAGTATACTATGTAGAGGTTGTTCTACAATGTTCATACAAAAGGCATTTTGGTATTGCATTCTGGTTGGAAGAAGGAAACTTGTCTTGTAGCTTCACAGCATAGCCAGCATATACGGTTTGTTTGGGTGCCTGGCGTAAGGATACTCCTAGGAAAACAAGCCCTTCCAAGCCATCTACTGGGGTAGTGACAGGGAATAAAAAGCAGAAGCAAATACTTATTTTTTTGTAATTGGGGGGACATTTTATATGGACTAATTTCTCATTAGCTTCTACTCCATTTTTATATAACTTCCCACCTAATTGTTTTATTGAAATACATTGTAAAAACAGAGAGGAGAATTTGCTTACATGTTTCTATAATCCCTATTATGCCCAGCACGGTGGTTTGTTTTTTTACACTTAGTATGTGTTCAATCAATATTTGTTAGTTGATTAGGTTTTACTGAACCATCAATAATTCTCAGTTGTGTTTGTGATTTTACCCTTGCAAGACAAATTGTTTTAGAAATTCCAAGTGAATGAATTGGACCAGGTAATCTCTAAGGATTCTTTTAATGCTAAAACTCTATGATGATCAAATCTATCAAGGAGAGATCTTGGTAAAGAAAAAAGAAGTTTTGGAAAAACCTGGGGATTTATTAGCCTTATACTGACACAGAAGGAATTCTAGTAGAATAAAATTCCATAGATAAAAATTATATATAATTACTAGTAAAAAAATCTGATAAATTTATAAACCACCTTTGGTGTTACTGAATGTAACCCAGTAGGTTCTCTGGTACATCATGGAGTGACCGAGATGCTGAGGTTAATAGCACACGTTCTGTATTCTAATGCCTGGGTTCGATTCCTGGCTGCACCCTTTCACAGCTATGTTGGTCTAGGACAAGCCACTTCACCTCTCTGTTCCTCATCTGTAAAACAATAGTAGTAGTAACTACTTTATAGGGTTGTTCAAAAGATTAAATAAATGAATTAGTATTCATTAAAAGCACTCAGAGTGCTGTCACCTAGGCGCTATACACATCCTCATGGTCATTCTTCTTGTTCTTCTCATGGATATACATCGCTGACTTCCAAGCAACCTCTCCATGCTTGGTGGCTAGGGAAGAAGTTCATGGGGAAGTTCCTCCTGCCCGCCCTTGGGATACATATATAAAGCTTTGCTTGAAGTCTTTGAATTTAAAAGCAGCTTTTTTTTTCAATTCTCATTTATTAAGAGCTTCTCCAAAAAAAAAATATCTAGTATTCATGGAATTGATGTCAAAAGGCAAGTGAGCACTATTTCACTGAAGAAGTATCTCAGCCATTTCCCTGGAATGGTTTTAACGCAAGCAATCTACTGCTGAAAGTGCTGCCTTTGATATCAAGTGGTCATTAAAAGTCCCATGACACTTAACTAAGACTTAAAATTATTCATCTCTATCTCTTGGCAAGGGTTCAAATTTGAGATTAAATTCCTTTTAAGTGGTTGAGGCATTTATAGTCTACCCTGCCTGATGCTTTTGAACAGTTTTGTTTGACTGGAGGAGTAGTACCTTCAGATGCCTGCAGATGAAGAGAGGCTTGTCACTCACCCGCTCTTGAGTCAATCACATTTAGAAAATGCACAGGACCCACTGGTTTATGGTTTCTAATGTATTCTTTTTGTAAATTGTAAATGGACAAAATTCCTTTGTCATTTTTAAATTGCTTAAAGTCTTCATTTTTCTATCTTTAGAAACTCCCCTGAGCGCTGTTATCTTAGAAATTCTTTGAGAAATGTTTTTTAAAAATTCCAGAGGTGATAAAGCTCAGAAGGGCCCATATAGAACCAAAGTACTAAAGTAAAATATGGTGCTAAAGGTTGACAAGGGAATAAACTGGACTTCACTGTGATAATAAGAACCTGATAAAGTTTGAATGGAATTCTTATGACTTCTAAATTCTTTCAGAGAATCACAGTTAATGCTACAGAAAAATGTTCCAAGGCAATAACATAAACTAGTTTTTAAAAAGTTAACTTCTCATGGACACTCTTAAAACCTTATGAATGCTATCAAGCTTCTCAATTGGGATCTTCCACTGTAAAGTTTTTGCGCTTGGATCGTGTCCAGATCGCATTTCACGCAATTTCGATACAAATTCCCATGTACTGAAGACCTCAACTTCTGGTCAAATATTTCATCGTACTTCCAGTTGGTGTTTCTCATCCCTTATCTTCTCTGAGCCTCTTCATACATTCGCTCTTCTTTTCATCAGACCGTGCTCCTCGGGAAGGACCGGGAGAGCGCGGCCCGGCTTTCGTTTTATTTATTTGTTTCCTCGATCCAGGCAGCGCCGCTCGGAGTTCCGTCCTGCGTGGGGCCGCGTTGACACGGGAAAGCGGGAGCCGCCCGGGGCCGCGCGCCGGGGGCGGGGCGTGGGGGCGGAGGCTGGGCGCGGCGGAGCGTGGAGGGGCGGGGCTTGCCCGCGGAGCGCGNTACAGACCTGGCGCGCGGGCTGTTGCTGTCTCCTCCTTCTGGCTCTCGTTGGGTCTACTCGGAGCGAGGGCGTGCAGAGCTGCGAAGAAGTTCGGAAACTTTTCCAGTGGCGCCTGGTGGGAGCCGTCAAGGGGCTGCCGGATTCGCCCCGGGCAGGTGAGGCGCGGCGCGCGGGCCGGGGGCGTCCTGAGCGCCGACTCCGCGCTCCCGGGGCCCTCGGGGTGGCGGTTCGTGGGAAGATGACCTTTCAGGCGCTCCGGCGGGGCAAGGTGAACCCTGGGGAGGCCTCTGAGGAAGGAAGCTCTGTGTGAACATCCCGAGCTCCCCGCAGCTGTGGGGACTCCCTGACTCCGCCTGCGGCTAAGCCGGGCTCTGGGCATTTGCCGCCCGCGCTGGCTCGGTTAGTCTCTAATGATGCGTTGGAAGAGGCCGGCAAAGCTGAGGGCTGGGGACAGCGCGGCCTGACTGCGTGTCTTTTGCGAGTGGGAATTTCACCACTGCCCCGCCGGGGGGCCTCGGTTTGCTGTTTTCGGGTGTGGTAGGCAGAGCTGGGTTGGTCGCTCCAAGTTTTATGCTAAAAATACAAACCTGTGTTCTTCTCCTTTGCTGGAGAACGGGGCACTGGCAAGGGCAACCGGTCTCCTTTTTAATTAGGACTTGGACCCGTACACCCACAATGGCGTGACCCTTAGCCGCCTCTCTGCGCCCTGGCACCAAGCCCTCCTTGCGGGAACCTGAACTACCCAGTGCGTCTCTCAGACCCCTGGGTAGTTTCAGCGCCTGAAAGGTGTGACGGTAACAGGCGAGCAAATTGAACGTATCGGGAAGCCACTCATACATGGATGAGACATATAACCAGAGACTGAGGGGGAAAGAATACCGTGAGCGTAGCCGGTGTACATTCTGCTTCTCGTAAGTGCCGTTTGCCAGCCCTTTTATCCCCTGCTCCCCACCCCTACCGCGCAAATTTCCTTCTGTTGGTGGGATTTCCAGTTTACCTTTGGTCTGGAAGATTAGGTCTAGTTGTCGAAGGCAATAGCAGGTGTCTGAAGCTAAGATCTTACTGGAGCAATGCACCCTGGCTATGAAGTCAACACACAGACGAATGCTGTGAGCTTATTGGTTGAATAAAGAGTTTGCAGAAGATGCTTCGGTCTAAGATAACGTCCTCTGCCTGAGTTTTTAGGGCGAAGAGAGTTGCTTTTAGCACCATGGAGCTGTAGCTGTCTTGCTTGATTGCTTTGCTGGTTGTGAACCCAGTTCTCCAGTCATCTTACAAGGAAAATCTGAGCATTTGGGAACATTGAATCCATTTTAGTTTACACGACCAGTCTTTAATATTTGAAATATTTCAAGTATTTATTTGAATGCCTATTCAGTACTAGGTGCTTTTTCTTGAAACAAAATAATTGATGTTCTCAGCTTAGGGCAGTTCTCTCCTCAAACAATAGTACCCCTTTATAAGCCTATTCTTGTACATCAGTGCATTCTTTTTATTAAAAACCCCTAAACTTCACTTATCAGTAACTAATACTGCTAAAGTGGGAGCTGTGTTGGGGAGGGGGACAGAGTGAAGGCATTGAACTGCATTATTAGATTTTGCCCCACAGATGCTGTAATTTTGGCTGATATGTTCAGGAAGTGTTGACAGCTCCCCAGTCAGGCCTTAATTTCCCTGCCCTTCCCGTAGCTCAGTATTTCTGGTACCTGCTGAATGTAACACACTGTTGAGGTATTACATTTCTAGAACCTTGTGTGTATTTCATCTCTTTTGAAGAGGAACTTTCTCGAGTATCAATCATTGGCATACCTTTTTACCAGGAGTTAAGGGGAAACCGAAGCTCTGCTCTACAGAGAAAGAAATGGTGTCCTTATTTGCATCTGATATATATGACCCCTAAAGAAGAGTCAGGATGGGAAGCACTTTCTTTTCTAAGATATTCTGTATTGCTTCCCCATTGGTAGTACCTTCTTTTATCTGTGGCTTAACTTGACGGAGGAGGAATCGTAGTAGTACCTAGGAAAGGGGCTGTGCAGGGTTGCACTCTTAGGGACATCAGTGGAGCTGGTGAAAATAAGGGCTAAATTCCTTTGATATTTACATTAAGAAAAAGTCACATGAAAGTATTATTCTGAATTAGAATCACCTTGATTAGAATCATTCTGGTCTCTGTATTGTTAGTGATTGCTTTATTTGAATAATTAAATGAAATATTAAACTATTTCTTTTGATATTGATGCTTCTCTGTTTCCCACTAAAAACAATCTCATTCCCAAATGGAGTAAACCACACATACGATGTGCTTTGTAACTGCTTTTCTTTATTTTTGTATTTATATGTGATCTATAACATTTGGCTTGATTGAGCACAACAGTTGGGTGTCTTGTTTTCTAAGAACATCCTCAGTCTCAAGAGACAACAATAGTTAATCTAAGTCGTCATCTCCACGTAAGAATACAAATATTGATATTGCTTGTAATGAACGTATTTATTTGGCACATGGGCTTTCACTGACTAAAGCTAAAATAATTAGGGGGTGCCCGGGTGGCTCAGTCTGTTGGTTAAGTGTTGGACTCTTGATTTTGGCTCAGGTCATGCTTTCAGAGTCCTGAGGTCAGAGCCTGCTTAACATCCTCTCTCTCCCGCTCCCTCTGTCCCCCCCCCCAAAAAAGCTAATACGTTTAAATTTGATACTTAAAACATGTGTGTGTGTGTGTGTGTGTGTGCGCGCGTGTGAGGTCTTTCTTCATTTACTGTCTTCAAGTGGTTAATTCCTGAGAAGTCTAGTCAGAATCCTATTTTTATAATATAAGCAGGTAGAACAACTTTTTATGGTTTCTTCCTATATTTGTGACTTTTACATCTTTTCAAAACTATGTTACCCAATTTGGAATTATTAAAATAGTGGAAACAGCCATTCAAGTCATTTCTCAGATTTTCCTCACCTTTGTTCGCTACCCTGCTCCAATTCTTTCAAGCCTATTGAGCTCCTAAGGATGTTGGATAAGAAATGTAAAAAAGAAGAGAAGGTGTAAATGTGATTAGAATTACAGATTTCTCTGCATTCTGATTTTATTTCCTAAGAAGTAGTCAAGGTGCCCTTTGCTCTTGTTTATCTTATTCAGAAAAACAAAACAAAACAAAACAAAAAACTTAGTGAAAGTGCCTTTTAAAGGTTTTTTTATTTTTATTTTATTTATTGGGGAGGAGGGATAATGCCTTCCCATTGAAATTCTCTTCACACATGCATTGTTCACACTTGCATTCTTTCCCTTTTTCAAGAAGGTAATTCAGAAAGGAGAAGCTCATAAAAAAATCCAAGACTATATTCAGGTAATTTATATACCAACTGGTTTTAAAAAAGTGGATGTTCATTGGTACAAGGAGTAGTTTGTGAAAAATAACTTTTTCTTGGTAGCTTTTGCCCATAAATGGGATAATAAAAATAAACTTGATGTGGCAAAATGAAATTCTATAGTTTTATTTTTTAACTGCTTTCCTTATGATCCAATCTTATAATTGCTTCAGGACAGTGTTGATTCGTTCTCACACCCAACAGAAAATCTACCTGGTAACCTTGGAGTTTGGAATTACAGGCATTGGGTTTCAAAACTTGGTTCTGCCCCTTCTAGCTGTGGGACCTCGCTAATTGATTGTTCCCTTTGAACCTCTGATTTATCATCTACAAGATGGGAATATTAGTTCTTAAAGGGTTGTTGCAGAGATGAAATGAAATAATATGTGTGTACAAAATAGCACAAATCCAGGCACATAGTAAGTGCTTGCAAAATGTGCTGTCGTCATTACAATTTTTTATTTAGTGTCTTGATATTTAACTAGACGTGGTCTTTAAGGGTGACATTTTAGTTTTAGATCTCTATACAACAGAAGATGTTTTTATAATAAATAGGGTTTTTTTTGGTCACAAATCATTGTTTCTAAAATTGGGAAATAAGTTTCTGTTCAAAATGGAATTTATTAGGTTATAGTAAATCTTTTGTTTCTGTTCATGAGCTAATGGAAGCTCTAAGAAAGAAATCTATCTAAATGGTTTTTATTAGGTTATGGTAAATATATATGTAAGTGTATATATATTTCTGTGAGCTAACAGAAACTCCAAGAAACAGATTTGTGTTGCTGCTGGCTGCAGAGCCCATAGCTACTGCTTCTACCACCGTCCTGGCTCTGCTGTCTGGGTTCAGGGAGGCCAAGTAGCGCCTATAGGGTGTTTTGGGGATTTATGCAGTTAACTGGCTGATGGCCATAGCCATTCATTGATCTCAGATCGGAACTGTTGTTTCTCATGAATTTAGCTTTTTCTGCTACTTGAGCAACATAGTTGTGGTGATCACATTTCCAAAGCCGTAAAAGGGACCCATGGTTCGATGTTGGGGCAGATTATTAATATCAGGATTGTGCTGTGTTGAAGCCCATCCATGGAAACCCACCAGAACGAACCCTGTAATCAAACAGAGTAGGCTCGTGTGGCTTGCTGGGGCAGGGGCGATCACTCATCCCAGGAACTCTGGGGGTCTTGGTGAAGGGCTGCGGGGGAGGGGCTTTTTAAAGATTTGGGCTTTTGCTGCGTGGTATCAAGGACTGTTGAATGAAGCAGGGCAGTTCAGGAATTGAGGGTCTTTACAACTTGCTTAGGGGCTGGGACGGTTAAGGTGGGGGTAGTCGTCACTATGGAAGAGGCCGCAGGCCTCTTATTGGCAAAAGAGGGGGCTCTTGAGTCATTTTTGAGGTTACAGAGTGTCCTGGTGGCTCTCCTGCCTCATGCAGGTCTCAAGTGGCTTTGTCCCATCATTGCTTTCTGAGCTGTGCATGTCGTCTATGTTGACTTGTAAACATCAAGACTTAGTTCCACTGTCAGGGCAGCGTGTCACTTTATCCTCTGCAAAATCGAGCGTGTGCATTGATGGCTGTGAGAATCATGTGTGTCATTTTTATCTAGGCCTTTAGTGAGGCTCACTGATAGGACAGAGAGTATGATTTTCTACTTGAGACCACGGAGTATGAGTGTCCGTCAGGGGATGGAATTGCACTAATCACACCCCAGTTCCTCATACTCAGCTTCCCAGCAAGAATAAATATTGTGTGTGTTCCCATCCTCCCTCCATCCCACAGTTTAAATTCTTTTTTGCCAAGTGTCCAACATCCTATATTTGTATAATTGGCTTTAGGAGAGGTGCAGTTTGGAGAATTTAAGAATAACATTTTATAATTATTGTATCCTCCCCCCAACCAGTTTCCAGCTTGTCCAGGACTTTCTGGAATATGGATTTTTATCTTGTCTCTGTGTGTGTATGTGTGTGTGTGTGTGTGTGTGTGTGTGTGTGTAATTTACTTTCCAGGTTTGATAAGGAGACCTTCTAAGTCTGTGATATTCATTTTGTCATTAACTGGAATAACACCAACAGCAACATTACAACAAACAGAGGCCTCTTTTAAACAGAAGTGATTTATAAATCAGTGGCCTCTTGGTATAAGTGTTGTAGAAACCATAAACCTTAGAATGGGGTCGTGAGAGACTTCAGTCACATGCTTTGTTGTAATAGATTGTCTGTTAATGTGGTGCCTGATCTGGTTGGTTAAGTAACAGTAGCTTTACTTTTAATAGGAATAGTCATTTTCCATATCTATCTTTTATGAAAGCCAGACCTTCAACTAGAAGAAAAGACAACACCAACTGTGTCCTCAATTCTTGCTCTTTTCAGCTTTAGAAATTTCAAATTTCACTAATGTCACTGTTAAAATCACCCTAATGTGATTAGTCATTCTTCTGTGATCACAGCGTTTAGGACAGCTTTTTAAAAAATGTTATTATCATATTTTATTATTTTAAAAATTTTTTATTTTATTTTAATGTCAATGTAGTTAAGATACAGTGCTGTATTAGTTTCAAGTATACAATATAGCAATTCAACTGTTCCATATATTACTCAGTGCTCAACAAGGTAAGTTTACTCTTAATCTCCTTCACCTGTTTCATCCATCCCCCCCACTCCCTCCTCTCTGGAAACCCTCTTTTTGTTCTCTATAGTTAAGGGTTTGTTTTTTGGTTTGTCTTCTCTCTTTTCTTTCTCCTTTGTTTTTTATTTCTTAAATTCCACAAATGAGTGAAATCCTATGGTATTTGTGTTTCCCTTACTGGCTTATTTCTTTTTTTTTTCCTTTTTTTAAAATTTAAAAATGTTTTTTATGTTCACTTAGGCAGCATATAGGAGAGTGGCTTATTTCACTTAGCATCATACTCTCCTCTAGAGCCATCCATTTTGTTGCAAATGGCAAGATTTCATTCTTTTTTTTTTTTTTTGGCTGAATAATACTCCATTGCGTATATATCCCACCTCTTCTTTATCCATTCATCTATTGATGGACACTTGGGCTGCTTCCATAGTTTGGCTATTATAAATAATGCTACAATAAACAATACAATATAGGGGTTCATGTATCCCTTTGAACAGTGTTTTCTTATTCTTTGGATAAATTTCCAGTAGTGCAAATACTGGATCATAGGTCAGTTCTATTTTTACCTTTCTGAGGATCCTCCATGCTGTCTTCCACAGTGGCCGCACTAGTGTGCATGTCCACCAGCAGTGCACCAGTGTTCCTTTTTCTTCACATCCTTGCCAACACTTACTGTTTCTTTTAAAAATTATTTTTAAGATTTATTTTAATTTTTTACTGAAGTATAATTGACATATAGTATCCTGTTAGTTTCACGTGTACCTCATAGCGATTTGGTATTTTTATGTATTATGAAATGATCTGCACAATAAGTCTAGTTACCATCTGTGACCATAAAGAATTATTATGGTATTATTGACTATATTCCCTTAGTTGTANTATTTTTATAATATAAGCAGGTAGAACAACTTTTTATGGTTTCTTCCTATATTTGTGACTTTTACATCTTTTCAAAACTATGTTACCCAATTTGGAATTATTAAAATAGTGGAAACAGCCATTCAAGTCATTTCTCAGATTTTCCTCACCTTTGTTCGCTACCCTGCTCCAATTCTTTCAAGCCTATTGAGCTCCTAAGGATGTTGGATAAGAAATGTAAAAAAGAAGAGAAGGTGTAAATGTGATTAGAATTACAGATTTCTCTGCATTCTGATTTTATTTCCTAAGAAGTAGTCAAGGTGCCCTTTGCTCTTGTTTATCTTATTCAGAAAAACAAAACAAAACAAAACAAAAAACTTAGTGAAAGTGCCTTTTAAAGGTTTTTTTATTTTTATTTTATTTATTGGGGAGGAGGGATAATGCCTTCCCATTGAAATTCTCTTCACACATGCATTGTTCACACTTGCATTCTTTCCCTTTTTCAAGAAGGTAATTCAGAAAGGAGAAGCTCATAAAAAAATCCAAGACTATATTCAGGTAATTTATATACCAACTGGTTTTAAAAAAGTGGATGTTCATTGGTACAAGGAGTAGTTTGTGAAAAATAACTTTTTCTTGGTAGCTTTTGCCCATAAATGGGATAATAAAAATAAACTTGATGTGGCAAAATGAAATTCTATAGTTTTATTTTTTAACTGCTTTCCTTATGATCCAATCTTATAATTGCTTCAGGACAGTGTTGATTCGTTCTCACACCCAACAGAAAATCTACCTGGTAACCTTGGAGTTTGGAATTACAGGCATTGGGTTTCAAAACTTGGTTCTGCCCCTTCTAGCTGTGGGACCTCGCTAATTGATTGTTCCCTTTGAACCTCTGATTTATCATCTACAAGATGGGAATATTAGTTCTTAAAGGGTTGTTGCAGAGATGAAATGAAATAATATGTGTGTACAAAATAGCACAAATCCAGGCACATAGTAAGTGCTTGCAAAATGTGCTGTCGTCATTACAATTTTTTATTTAGTGTCTTGATATTTAACTAGACGTGGTCTTTAAGGGTGACATTTTAGTTTTAGATCTCTATACAACAGAAGATGTTTTTATAATAAATAGGGTTTTTTTGGTCACAAATCATTGTTTCTAAAATTGGGAAATAAGTTTCTGTTCAAAATGGAATTTATTAGGTTATAGTAAATCTTTTGTTTCTGTTCATGAGCTAATGGAAGCTCTAAGAAAGAAATCTATCTAAATGGTTTTTATTAGGTTATGGTAAATATATATGTAAGTGTATATATATTTCTGTGAGCTAACAGAAACTCCAAGAAACAGATTTGTGTTGCTGCTGGCTGCAGAGCCCATAGCTACTGCTTCTACCACCGTCCTGGCTCTGCTGTCTGGGTTCAGGGAGGCCAAGTAGCGCCTATAGGGTGTTTTGGGGATTTATGCAGTTAACTGGCTGATGGCCATAGCCATTCATTGATCTCAGATCGGAACTGTTGTTTCTCATGAATTTAGCTTTTTCTGCTACTTGAGCAACATAGTTGTGGTGATCACATTTCCAAAGCCGTAAAAGGGACCCATGGTTCGATGTTGGGGCAGATTATTAATATCAGGATTGTGCTGTGTTGAAGCCCATCCATGGAAACCCACCAGAACGAACCCTGTAATCAAACAGAGTAGGCTCGTGTGGCTTGCTGGGGCAGGGGCGATCACTCATCCCAGGAACTCTGGGGGTCTTGGTGAAGGGCTGCGGGGGAGGGGCTTTTTAAAGATTTGGGCTTTTGCTGCGTGGTATCAAGGACTGTTGAATGAAGCAGGGCAGTTCAGGAATTGAGGGTCTTTACAACTTGCTTAGGGGCTGGGACGGTTAAGGTGGGGGTAGTCGTCACTATGGAAGAGGCCGCAGGCCTCTTATTGGCAAAAGAGGGGGCTCTTGAGTCATTTTTGAGGTTACAGAGTGTCCTGGTGGCTCTCCTGCCTCATGCAGGTCTCAAGTGGCTTTGTCCCATCATTGCTTTCTGAGCTGTGCATGTCGTCTATGTTGACTTGTAAACATCAAGACTTAGTTCCACTGTCAGGGCAGCGTGTCACTTTATCCTCTGCAAAATCGAGCGTGTGCATTGATGGCTGTGAGAATCATGTGTGTCATTTTTATCTAGGCCTTTAGTGAGGCTCACTGATAGGACAGAGAGTATGATTTTCTACTTGAGACCACGGAGTATGAGTGTCCGTCAGGGGATGGAATTGCACTAATCACACCCCAGTTCCTCATACTCAGCTTCCCAGCAAGAATAAATATTGTGTGTGTTCCCATCCTCCCTCCATCCCACAGTTTAAATTCTTTTTTGCCAAGTGTCCAACATCCTATATTTGTATAATTGGCTTTAGGAGAGGTGCAGTTTGGAGAATTTAAGAATAACATTTTATAATTATTGTATCCTCCCCCCAACCAGTTTCCAGCTTGTCCAGGACTTTCTGGAATATGGATTTTTATCTTGTCTCTGTGTGTGTATGTGTGTGTGTGTGTGTGTGTGTGTGTGTGTAATTTACTTTCCAGGTTTGATAAGGAGACCTTCTAAGTCTGTGATATTCATTTTGTCATTAACTGGAATAACACCAACAGCAACATTACAACAAACAGAGGCCTCTTTTAAACAGAAGTGATTTATAAATCAGTGGCCTCTTGGTATAAGTGTTGTAGAAACCATAAACCTTAGAATGGGGTCGTGAGAGACTTCAGTCACATGCTTTGTTGTAATAGATTGTCTGTTAATGTGGTGCCTGATCTGGTTGGTTAAGTAACAGTAGCTTTACTTTTAATAGGAATAGTCATTTTCCATATCTATCTTTTATGAAAGCCAGACCTTCAACTAGAAGAAAAGACAACACCAACTGTGTCCTCAATTCTTGCTCTTTTCAGCTTTAGAAATTTCAAATTTCACTAATGTCACTGTTAAAATCACCCTAATGTGATTAGTCATTCTTCTGTGATCACAGCGTTTAGGACAGCTTTTTAAAAAATGTTATTATCATATTTTATTATTTTAAAAATTTTTTATTTTATTTTAATGTCAATGTAGTTAAGATACAGTGCTGTATTAGTTTCAAGTATACAATATAGCAATTCAACTGTTCCATATATTACTCAGTGCTCAACAAGGTAAGTTTACTCTTAATCTCCTTCACCTGTTTCATCCATCCCCCCCACTCCCTCCTCTCTGGAAACCCTCTTTTTGTTCTCTATAGTTAAGGGTTTGTTTTTTGGTTTGTCTTCTCTCTTTTCTTTCTCCTTTGTTTTTTATTTCTTAAATTCCACAAATGAGTGAAATCCTATGGTATTTGTGTTTCCCTTACTGGCTTATTTCTTTTTTTTTTCCTTTTTTTAAAATTTAAAAATGTTTTTTATGTTCACTTAGGCAGCATATAGGAGAGTGGCTTATTTCACTTAGCATCATACTCTCCTCTAGAGCCATCCATTTTGTTGCAAATGGCAAGATTTCATTCTTTTTTTTTTTTGGCTGAATAATACTCCATTGCGTATATATCCCACCTCTTCTTTATCCATTCATCTATTGATGGACACTTGGGCTGCTTCCATAGTTTGGCTATTATAAATAATGCTACAATAAACAATACAATATAGGGGTTCATGTATCCCTTTGAACAGTGTTTTCTTATTCTTTGGATAAATTCCCAGTAGTGCAAATACTGGATCATAGGTCAGTTCTATTTTTACCTTTCTGAGGATCCTCCATGCTGTCTTCCACAGTGGCCGCACTAGTGTGCATGTCCACCAGCAGTGCACCAGTGTTCCTTTTTCTTCACATCCTTGCCAACACTTACTGTTTCTTTTAAAAATTATTTTTAAGATTTATTTTAATTTTTTACTGAAGTATAATTGACATATAGTATCCTGTTAGTTTCACGTGTACCTCATAGCGATTTGGTATTTTTATGTATTATGAAATGATCTGCACAATAAGTCTAGTTACCATCTGTGACCATAAAGAATTATTATGGTATTATTGACTATATTCCCTTAGTTGTACATTATATCCCCATGACTTATATATTTTAAAACTGTAAAATCTTAATCCCCTGTATCTGTTTCGTCCATCCCCCAGCCCCTCCCCCCTCTGGTAACCAACAGTTTGTTTCCTGTATGCATGAGTCTGCTTCTCTTTGTTTTGTCTTTTCATTTGTTTTTTAAAATTTCACGTATAAGTAAAATCATCCAGTACATCCAGTATTTGTCTTTCCCTGTCTGACTTATTTCACTTAGCATAATCCCCTCTAGGTCTTTGATTAGCCATATCAAGTTCACATATGGGTGCTATGTAAATTGAATACATAATGCACTTTCATAGAAAGAAAATGAGATTTTGCACTTTCATGTTTTTATGAAAGAATACACATTCTCTTGAAAATTCAAAGTACTGGAAAGTACAATTTAAGCAAAATTTACCATCCAGAAATAACCACCGGTAACTGTTCGTATTACCTGGTTGAGAACCCTTGGCATAAACTGTCCAACCTGTGGCTCCTTCACACAAGCACATTATCTATCTGACTGGCTCAGGTCTCAGATGAAATGTCAACTCTTTGGAGAGTTTTTTCTCAAAGTTCATTGAACTATGTTCCCCCAGTATTATTGTAGAATTCCCTTTTTCCTTCCATGGTGCCATGTGTTTTTTCTTTCTTTTTGCTATTGCTGTGTCACCACTAGGTTGTATGACAAGAAGAGAGAACATGTCTACCAAGGCCAGGTTCATGGGCACGTGACCTGTGCACTCTCACAGGGTCCCACTCTCAGAAGGCCCTGTGCTCGGTTTAATGTTCTGCTGTTGCCATCTTGAAGTGTGCCCAGAGTCCTGCTTTCTCATTTGGCGCGGATCCTGTAAATGAGGTAGCCAGTACTGTTGGGCACCTTGTTCACTGAAGGGTATCTGGTGCCTAGAGCAGTGTCTGATGCGGAGTAAGAATTGAAATAGTTGTTGAAGAATTTTCTGCATCCTTTGAACCTCTCTGATTCTTAAGCTCTAGAAGTCCTTTCGTCCACAGATGGATAGTCTATCCAAGATTCTGCTGTCTATATATCTTGGTATTCTTAAATTTTTCTGGTGTTGTGTAAATGGGTTAAAGATTGGCCCCTGTGTTTTTTACTTCTTCACATCAGGTTGGGACTATTAGCCCAAAGCCCTCTAGTGCCAAACTCAAATTTTTACACATCCAGTTGCTTAAAATAGAGCTCAGATGAGCGTATTTTTAGTCGCTTAGAGCTTGCTTGCTTTGCATGCTCTGCAAAACTGCACTGACATCCGCTAGCCGTAGCTAAAACACACGTGGCAGCTCTGAAAGACCCAAGCCACCGCTGCCCTTTGAAGCTCCCTGACTCAGAGACTCCCGATCTCCTTGCTGAGCAGTCTCACCGAGATACGACATACACGAGCCCCTTCTGCTGTTCCCTTCTCTCCTGAGAGTTTCCTTGTCGTCTTCCTCTTCTGGGTGGGGGCCTTGCGTTATTGTCTCTGGAAGGTCTCTTATTGTGAGGGACATCCCTTCTCATGGAGCCTGTCAAAGTGCCACTCAAATAAAGCTCACCGTCTCCTACTACCATCCTTTTGGAAAAGTCCTGTCTTGGCCTTGATCAGCCCTGAAATCCTCAAACCCATCTCATATAGATCAGTACTTAGTTACAATTTCTCATATAAGGTAGGGACCCAATGCAGTAATACTAATTTTGAATCTATTTCTTTCCCTCTGCTAGACTGTAGGCTATTTGAGAGTAGGGTCTGTGATCAATATATCCTAATGTTTTGTGATTAGGTCAAAATTAATATATTTTGATTATAGCATTAATCTTATATGCATACTCATCTAACAGACTCAGTTTATTGTGTTTACTTATGTTTTCTATGCTTAATATTAACAGAATGGGAAATGTAGGAGGTGATGTTTTAAAAAAATCTTCTGACCTGGGCTCAGTTGTGTTGTTGAGTAAATCATTTTCGAGGAGTCAGTATTTTCTTATGTACCCCTGCCACAAATTCTATAAAGTGACCCAGCCCTTTTAAGTTCAAACTTAAAGGAATTTTTATCTACATTATCCAGTATTTTTGAAACAGAGTAAATGAGTTGCCAAACAAATGTCTGGAAGAAAGTTTCCTCAAGTGTCCTACAAGGAAAGGAAGATTATTATTTAACATTTAAGGGATTCATTTACACAGTTTTTATCATCATGTAGACAGTGACTGATCTGACTTCGAGCATTAATTTGTCTGTTGTTGGGAGAATGGAGAAATATAAGGTGACCAGATGTAATTTATATTTGGCTCTGGATTGGTGGGTTTGTTTTTTATTTGATTTTTTCTTTCTCATCCCCCCCTTTTTTTTTTTGCAAAGTGGTTTCTTTGAGGAAATTAATAGTAAGGAATGGTTCAGTTTTTCCATCTCCCACTCTTGTTAATTCCATGTTGGCAGTAAAACACATGTCACTTAGCTATGAAGTTATTCCTGTGCTCGGAAGACTGTTAAACGATACCAGCTTGGGGTCCAGACTCCACGCAGACCAAGTAGAGAGATCAGGCCTTTCAGAACAAGCAAACAAATAACTGTTGCTAAATCACAAAACATGGTCTATGGTAGCAGGTAAAATCTGTCTCCAAAGTATTTCCAACAATTCCAATTTTAGAAATACCTAGTCTTTAGAACCTCTTTCAATGACACTTTGAAAGAACAATTTTTTTTCTGTATGAAGTATATAGTTGGTTAGTTATTGAGGATATCTGAAAAGAGGTATTAGGAAATTCTACCTAAATAGAGGGATTATTTAAGTCAGTGCTAATAAGACATGCTTATTTCGATATGGTTCAGCTATGGACTTAAATTTATGTTTCAAATGCAGTCATACTTAGAAGCCAGTAAACATTTCTTGTTTTGTAAATTGTTTATTACTCTTATTAGGGTAATGGGTTTGAATGACCAGTTTTCCTTCCTTCTGTGCTATGATAACTACATTTATTTTAGCTTTTATAATTGTGTATAGGCAGTACAATTAAGTAATCTTTGCAGCTATTTTTTTAGAGCTCGTAATCTTTTGCTTTTCTTTGTCTTACAGTTTCAAGGGACTTTAGTTCATGATTTCTTCAACATTGTTTTTGGGAGAGGGTAAGAACCAAGAAGGAGTCTGATAATCACAAGACTGTGCCTTCATTGATCAAAGGAATGTAAACATTATTTCTGGATGTCCTTGTTCATTACATATATATTCTTTAAATGGAAGATTGTCAATATTAAATTACCTGTTCAGATTTATTTGCCTTTTGAACACTCTCTTATTTAGTAAGGTTGTAGCAAGTTACATTTGGTTCATTTTCTTTTGTTCATTGAAAATGTCTGTGTTTAATGAGCTGAAACTGAAGTAGGTCAATAAAATGAAGAGATTAACAGTCTGTTCTCACCAGTCTTGGAATACATTTCACTCTGGGAGGAAAAAAAAGTCATTTTTAACGAAGTTTTTTTGACCAACTTAAAAGGTGAAGGAAGTAGGAATAACACGGAAAGAGGGAAAAAGCTGAGGAATCTAGGAATCTTTCAGGGTCCTGTTTGTCAGGTGAAGGTATGAGGATCTGTGTTTGTACAGTTAAGAGCTTTAGTTACAAAACTAAATTTTACTTTTTACTTTTACAAGTTCAGGGGCACAAATAAGCTTCAGGTTATTAAATATTTAATATTCTACTCACCTTTGGAGATATCTTACATGCAAAACAAAGAAAAATAGTAGGTATGACAAAACATTGAAATGTTGCCATGGGATAAACAGGAAAAAACATTTCGCCTTATAATTTATCCCATATTACGGTCACATATTTTAGTGAATAACAATGAACTTCTAGTTTTTGAAATAGCTTAGTCTTGACTCTATCACTTATTAGCTATGTGACCTTTAGCAAACAACTCAATTTCTCAGAAAATGTTTTTCTTTCTTCACAGGAATGGTGATAGAGGTTTTTTCTTTTCCCTTTCAGTGGTTTCTGAGGACCACATGGTATGGGGAAAAAACTGTAAATAATACCATTCTCTACAAAATGCTACCTAGTTGATTCTATTACAGATGTTCTTTTTTGATACATTTAAACAATTCTTTATGCTGGATCAGGGAGCAGGCAAAGAAATCATAGTAGAAATCCCTTTTCCTTCATGCTAATAAAATTCCGAAGTGTCAAGTATTTTTCTTCCTTCACTCACCCTCAGTATTAATCCTGTACTCTTGGAGACATAGTCCAGGTTTTCATTCCTTAATTTAGTTAATAAATAGTTTATTATTTATCCTTTAATTCCATGGTAAAATTTGTTTATCACTGTTATGTAGTTTAAGAACTAAAGGCTAGTCTTTTACAGAATATTGTCATTTAAATTAATTCCTTGAAGATCAAGAGGGTGGTACTTCGCCTGAAAGGGTGCTGAGTGAATGCTAGCAGCGCTGGGCTCTACAGTAGAGAATTGACTTGGGCAGGTGAGGAGGAGGTAATTCTCTGCTGTGTTTTATCGTGGTTTTGCATGTCACAGTACTGGTTGGACTTTGTGTATCCCTGTGTTGGGGATAAGAACTTTTCCTTCCATGTGAAAGACGCAAAGGTGCAGTGTGCCGGCACGTCTCTGGCCCTTCAGGTGGATGCCCCACTCTGCTCGGTGTCTGGGCGGTCAGCAGGGTGTCAGTGGGCCTTCTTGCCTCTGGCAGTCGGAGGGAAGCAGTGGCTGGGCAGCAGCCTGGGCAGGTGGACTGTGCTGGTTTCACCCTAGAGAGTCATCGCAGGCTGTCTCCGTTCCTTTATCTAATAGCACACAGCCCTTGGCAGGTGACCTCGCAACTCTCTCTGCATTCTGGTAAATACTTTATTTTCCTGCCCTCTAAGAGGTAGTAACAGCTTCTTCTCCACTAGCTTGGTGGGGGCGGGGGAGTACTGCAGGATCTCTTACAGTCTTCCTATACCCGTCCCTTTATAAGTATTTTATTAAATAATCCTATTTAACAGTATCGATCTATTTCCTTCCAGGATCCTATATGACAAAACTTTACATACTTTAAATATTTAAACCCAGAGCTTTCAGAGAATATTTGATTTGTAATTAAAATGTGTCAAAACATAAATCTGTTCTATAGTTAATGCATAAACGTTTTTAGAAGTTCCAATCAGTGATGATTTCCCTACTCACATTCAGCTGCCTCGTGATTATGTTTTTATTAATTGTTCCTTTCCCTCCCTTTTCCTTCACCCCTTCTATGAAGAACATTGGTGGTGCCTATCTCTTTCAGGTTCAGTTAGAAATGTGACTAAATTGATGATACCCCCTAAAAACACAGGAGTTTAATTCAACCCACTCCACCAATTCAACCAGTTGCCGCATTGTCTAGATGTCCCTGGAGTTCTGTACCCACTCCCGTTGCCGCCACTGTGCTGTCCTCTGGTGTCTTTTCATGTCTGCGTTACCCGATCTGCCAGCATCTGCTCTTGGTTCTCACCAGGCCACTTCCCAATTGCTTCCCAGCTGATTTCCAAGTAAAATTCAAATCTCATCTTTATTTCTTGTGTTAAATCCTTCAGTGATTTCCCTTTGCCTTTCTTAAAAAAAAAAAAAAAGAACATTATATTTGAATACATAACTTGTGTGTGATCAGAAAAATAAACATTGTAGTAAAATAAATGGGGGGAACCCTATGGCATTTCATCTGTATTGCACAGCTGTCAAAAGGTTAGCACCCTTAATCACAAGTGAGCTCTTATGAATTGGTAACAAAGACACTAATATTCCAAGGGAAATGAAAAAAGAACTTAAAGAGGAAATTCAAATGATATAAATGACTAATAAGGATATGGAAGATGCTGGAACTCAACATTAACAGAAGAAAACTAATTTCTTATGAATATCACACTGTCAAGGATTAAAAATAGTGATAGCTAATGTTCCCGTGATTGTAGGAAATAGAGGACTCATTGACAGATACTGAGCGGGACAACTGATGAAGACTGTGTGTACATTTAGTGGAATTTTGCAGTTATCACTCAAAATTTAAATTTTGTATACCCTTTACCTAGGTATTTTGTATACCCTTTACCCTTTCCAATTTATAGGAAAGTATTCCAACAAAGTAATTGGATAAAATTTTATATATATACATATATATGTGTATATATATGTATATATGTATACACACACACATATACATACATATGTATATATTCATTGCACAGAAAAAAATTGCAACTAATGTAAATATCTATTAATATCTATTGAATCATAAATTATGGATCAACACATGTGGATATTACATCAGGAGAGGAAAGCTTTCTAACCAAATTAGGACAAATGGATTAAAGCATATATGAAAGGAAAAAACAAACAATGAATCATGGAACGCTACATCAAAAACTAAGAATATACTGTATGGTGACTAACATAACATAATAAAAAAAAAAAAAGGAAAAAACAAACTGTAGCCTGACCAAAAAAAAAAAAAAAAAAAAACCCAACAAAAAACACAATAAACAACCCCCCCAACAGGCACTGAGTATCAGTTTATGAATGAATATACCCCAAAACAAAGTGCACAAAGTGCCATTAATAGTAGATAAGCTTGAGTAAAATTAGGAGGAGGGAAGCCAGAGCAGGGAGGTGTGGCTGAGTTGCAAGGCCAGAGGTGCTTAGCTAGGGGCTGGGGAGGTGGCTGGGGAGCTGGGAAGGGCCTGAGAGGTTTCCCTGCTTGCAAGTTAGCAAGCTGGCATGTTACTATTTCCTGGACGCTGACAGAAGACAAGAGACTCACCCAACAGCACATGGAGCTGGTTACCCTGCTCCATGGGGGGGTCTCTCCAGGGATGCCTGCACCTGTTGCACTCCAGGGGAGGAACAGAGATCATGGGGGGCGGGGGTGGTGGTTTTGCCACTTCTGTAGCAAGCTGAGACAATCCCGCTCTCTGTCCTGGGAGAAACTCTCCCTCAAGGTTGCCTGTTGTGAACAGAAACACAACACTGGACAAATGGCCCAAGTAAAGGGTAGCCAGGGCCTTGTATTTTTGGCAAACTCAGTAAACACATGGAAACGGAACATCGGGAAGGTGGATGACCTCTTCCAACAGAGGGGAGGGATAGGAGAGAGTTTAGAAGTAAAAATATACTTCACAAAATTTCTGTGTCTTTTGAATTCTTGACAAAGATGATTTTTTAAAATGAGTTAGAATTGTTAATTTACTTTGTGATATGTGGTTTTGTATGTGATTTACACAGGGACACTGAGGGGAAGCCCTGGCAATTATACTATCCTAAGCTTCTCTGTGTAATAATCCTTCAGGGCTCCTGGGCTTGAGTCCAAGGGCAGCAATAAAAACAGGTGATCCCGTTGTTCTTTATCTTGAGGATCCCAACTTTCCTGTAGACCCTTCATGATCTGACCCTGTCTTCTTTGGCATCAGATGTTTTCTCCCCATTTGGAAGGGTCAGTTTTTGATCTTGAGCTACCATATGTAAAATGGATCCTCACAGATTATCCCGGGAACTACTGAGGTGCTCTAAACTAATTTGAGTCTGGAACTATTTCTTAAAGTCATCTCTGAATCAGAGTAGCTAATTATGGTCACGTCTGTAAGGACACATGGAAACGTCAGTTCTCTCTTGGACTGTTGTGACAGTCTCTTGGTCACGTTTCCAGTTTTGTCTTCGTTGGAAGCCATTTTCCATCCTGCTTCCAATGTAGTGTTCCTGGAGATGAAGCTGGGAACACGGCCCTTCTAAACTAGTTCCTATGTTCAGATTCAAGTGACAGAGCATAACTAAGACTGTGCTAAGCTGAAATAGGAATGCATTGGAGTCCATGGAGGTATCTGGAGGGACACTGAAGACAGAGGAGGGGCAGGGATGCAGATGGACTAAAAAAAAAAGAAAATGGAGACTAGCATATTTACAGATTTCTTACTCTGTGGCTTTAGGATTTTTTTTTTTTTCTGCTGCCAGCAGCCTTCTTCCTATAGCAGAAAATATGACTGCCTGATATCTTTCCCCCAAGGGGAGAAACTCACCCAAGTCTCTTGGTTGCAAGTTAAAAATTTCTAGAAAGAAGATCACCTTTATAGATTGGCAGTGTTTTCACTAACTGTGAAGATGAGCTGGGTCAGGGAAGGAAAGGGAGGAGGTCTGAGCAAAGTTGTTCAACTCATACAAACCATTCCGGTGATGTTTGATACACATCTTACAACATCTTTCATGGCTTCCCAGTGCTTGCTGCAAAAGCTCAAACCCATGTGTTACATTTAAATTTCTCAGTTGTATGATTCCTGCCTTCTTTTCCAGTCTCCTGTCCTTGGCTCCACTCTCTCCCGTCTCTCCCCACATGTTGGGAGAGGTCATCCACCTTCCCGATGTCCCATTTCCATGTGTTTACTGAGTTTGCCAAAAATACAAGGCCCTGGCTACCCTTTACTTGGGCCATTTGTCCAGTGTTGTGTTTCTGTTCACAACAGGCAACCTTGAGGGAGAGCTTCTCCCAGGACAGAGAGCGGGATTGTCTCAGCTTGCTACAGAAGTGGCAAAACCACCACCCCCGCCCCCCATGATCCCTGTTCCTCCCCTGGAGTGCAACAGGTGCAGGCATCCCTGGAGAGACCCCCNCCTGGAGACCCCCCCCCATGGAGCAGGGTAACCAGCTCCATGCTCCTGTTGCTGGCTTGCTGTTGGGTGAGTCTCTTGTCTTCTGTCAGCGTCCAGGAAATAGTAACATGCCAGCTTGCTAACTTGCTGCAGGGAAACCTCTAGGCCCTTCCCAGCTCCCCAGCCACCTTCCCAGCCCCTAGCTAAGCACCTCTGGCCTTGCAGCTCAGCCACTCCTCCCTGCTCTGGCTTTCCCCAATGAAACATAGCTTTTCATACTTCCTACCTTCTCCTCCTTCAGTCTCATCTGGCTAATCTGAGTTCAGGTTTGTTTTGTTACTCATTAGCTTTGTGGACTTAGGTAAATTTAACCATAATAAACTCAGCTTCTTATTTATAAACTAGGAATATATTCTGTCTTGTATCTTTTTTGTTGTTGTTGGTAAGGAGACTATAAACCACCTGGTTACAATCTCCTCTGACCCCCTCACTGATCTCGCCACGAAAAGGAAATCATTCTTTCCNTGAAAAGGAAATTATTCTTTCCCCGTGGTCACACAGAACTGAGTATGTACTTCCTTCATAGCACTTTGTCACATTAATTAAATTTTTTACAAATGTACTCATTAGCTTTGTGGACTTAGGTAAATTTAACCATAATAAACTCAGCTTCTTATTTATAAACTAGGAATATATTCTGTCTTGTATCTTTTTTGTTGTTGTTGGTAAGGAGACTATAAACCACCTGGTTACAATCTCCTCTGACCCCCTCACTGATCTCGCCACGAAAAGGAAATCATTCTTTCCCTGTGGTCACACAGAACTGAGTATGTACTTCCTTCATAGCACTTTGTCACATTAATTAAATTTTTTACAAATGTGTTTCCCCTTAGACTGGGCCCTGAAGGGGCAAAACGACATTCAGCCCTTCTTGGTATCCTTAATAGTTATCACAGTGTCTTGTACGGAACAGGTGTTTAATCAATATTTGATGAATTCATTTGACTTATTAATCAAAATAAGGAACAGGAAACTACTCTGTAATTTAGCACGGGAGGAAGGAAGCTCAGTATCTCCTAAACAGCCCTCTGGGAAGGGGGGCTTCGAGCTCGTATCCGCTCTAGCGCTGCCTCCTGCTACACGCATGTGTCTGTCTTTGGGATGCCGTTTTTATGAGCTCTGGTGAAGTTGACCTCAAGGAGAATAACTGGCAAACCCAACCTGTGTTCTGCTGCGTATATTTCTAGTAGCTGTTAATTAGCGTTCTCAGCAAAGTGTCTCACTAGTTTGGGAGGATGCTGCGTCCTAAGCCTGTGTCTTTTTAAAGAGGCATGGTGCAGGTTAGCAGATTAACGCTAAGAAGTACTACCCTTGAGAGAATCGATTTATTTGATTTTTAAGAAAACACATTTATTGTATTTGCATAGGGGAAGGGTTTTTTGACTTAGCTCATTTTTGTCATTCCCCTGAGACATTTTTTACTTAACCCCACTTAAAGAACCCCTTCCTGAAAAAAGTAGATGGAGCAGATGGAGAAAGTGGAATTGTTAGGTACCCAGTCTTTTTTTTTTTTTAAGATTTTATTAATTTGAGAGAGAGAGAACAAGCAAGAGAGAGCACGAGTTGGATGGAGAGGCAGAGGGAAAGGGAGAAGCAGGCTTCCCGCCGAGCAGGGAGCCCAACACTGGGGCTCGATTCCAGGACCCTGGGATCATGACCTGAGCTGAAGGCAGACGCTTACCCAACTGAGCTACCCAGGCACCCCAATGCCCAGTTTCTTAAGTAGCTTTCAGAGTAGAAGACACTCTTTAGGGGGGAAGGTGCAACACTGGGCATGTCAATACTGAGGCTATTCTGGTTTGTTACAGTGTCACACACAACACAGAGTTGGAAGCATGGGCCCAAATATCACTTGAGTGAGCGGCACAGACGAAGATTTGTGGATCACTAGGTGTGTAGATGAATCTTGGGGGCGGGGGTGATGGGTAGAATGTCACTCAGGGCCAGAACTGAGAGGTGGAACCTGGGTAGCACAAATAATTAAAAACAAGGAGAAAGAAGATAACCCAGGTGTTATTGAAGGCAAGGAAAGGGGAGGGTTTTGAAGACTGGGGAGCAGATCGTGTCGGATCCCACGAAGAGGCCAAGAGTGATTAGAAACGGATGAATGTTTCTTGAATTTGACGACTAGGAGTTCACCAGTTATCCAGATGTTTTCTTTCACCGAGAAGGGATGAGGTCAGAATTGAGATGGCAGGATTGGTGGGAGAATGAAGTGGAAACAATCAATTCAGACCACCCTTTCAACTGGGTTACATCTGCAGAGAAGAGAAAAGGCTCGAGTGTAATTGGTCATTCTTGCGTGTATGTTTGTTTTACCGGGTCCACGCTTCGCGAACATGTCTCCCGGTTAAGAAAGTGATGGCTGAGCACAGAAGGAGTGACCCAGTGAGGCAGAATAGTCACAGGGACCTTCTTGGCTGTTAAGGATTTTGAACTTCATCCCAAAAGCAATAGAAAGCCATGTGAAATTTTTCAGCCTAAGTGCCACAATTTGCATGTTTAAAAGACCCTTCTTGTCTGTAGAGTATCCTCTTAAAACTTCTATTCTAGGTACAAGTGGTGGTAGTACAGATGGAAAGAAGTAAATTTAAAAACTATTTTAGAGGTAGAATCAATATGATTTGGATTTCTTTGTTATATTTCTTTTGCAACTGAAATCTATTAAGGTATTTCCCATATATTTTTTAAGTTGTACATCCAGCTGAAATCAGTCTGGATAGACAAGAGGACCATATTGACCTTGAATTCATGGCTGTGTGAATAACCTTAATTATACTGCGTGTTGTGTGGCTGTTCATATGACATATGCTTCTCACTGCATTGTTAATGTATGCTTGTGCTGCAGGCCCCTTTAACAACCTATCTGNATAGACAAGAGGACCATATTTTTTTTTTTTTAAAGATTTTATTTATTTATTTGACAGAGACAGAGACAGCAAGCGAGAGAGGGAGCACAAGCAGGGGGAGTGGGAGAGGAAGAAGCAGGCTCATAGCAGAGGAGCCTGACGTGGGGCTCGATCCCACAACGCCGGGATCACGCCCTGAGCTGAAGGCAGACGCTTAACCGCTGTGCCACCCAGGCGCCCCAACCAAGAGGACCATATTGACCTTGAATTCATGGCTGTGTGAATAACCTTAATTATACTGCGTGTTGTGTGGCTGTTCATATGACATATGCTTCTCACTGCATTGTTAATGTATGCTTGTGCTGCAGGCCCCTTTAACAACCTATCTGTGTGAGTTATACAACTCGTACAGGAGCTAATAATTTGAGTCAGAAGAAGTCAAGCCATTCAGTGTCTTAATTGCTTTCAGTTACCTATAGATTTCTATTTTATGTGTTTGTATCATCGCTCTTCCAATACTAGTTTAAATCAATGCACAGAAGCCCTTATGGGTCTGAAAATAACAGCAGGAAAAGCAATATGAATCCAAGTCTAGAAATAATATGAAAAATAAGAGTAGGAAAAATAACATAAAATCAGGTATAAGGTTAAGACATGAAATACATAACATTTTAACAGAATGAGGCATCAACACTTGTGAGCTGGGCTGAACATTTTGGCTCTGGGTTTCCTGTTAGCCACTATGAAGAATGATACAATTAGTTGCATGGCTTAGAGCGGTTATTGGAGAGAAAGAACAAGTAATGGGTAAGATGTTTTCCACAGGCCCTTCTAGAGTAGATCATGCAATGATATAAGTAATTTAAGCCAGGAGGCAAGATGTTTTTAACTGATGGGCAAGACCTATGTGGAATATTTGAACTGTGGTCTTTCTGGCCAGGAAGAGACTGTACAGAGGAGACTCCTTCCTTTAGTGAGAACTATAATGGTGCCTGACAATAAAGTGTTAGACTGACCTTAAGAAATTGTTGGAAGAAATGATCAGGTCAAAATTTTCTTTTTCATTATGCTGTTAGTCACTATACAGTACTTCGTTAGTTTTTGATGTAGTGTTCCATGATTCATTATTTCCCTATAACACCCAGTGGTTATTGCAATACGCTCCCTCCTTAATACTCATCACTGGGTTAACCCATCCCCCCTTCCCCCTACCCCCTCCCCTCTGAAACTCTCAGTTTGTTTCCGGAGTCCAAAGTCTCTCATGGTTCGTCTCCCCCTCTAATTCCCCTACTTCATTTTTCCCTTCCTTCTCCTAATGTCCTCTATGCTATTGCTTATATTCTGCATATGAGTGAAACCATATGATAATTGTCTTTCTCCACTTGACTTACTTCACTTAGCATAATCCCTGTTAATGCAAATGGTGGGTATTCATCCTTTCTGATGGCTGAGTAATATTCCATTGTATTTAGGGACTACATCTTCTTTATCCATTCGTCTGTTGAAGGGCACCCCAGCTCCTTCCACAGTTTGGCTATTGTGGACATTGCTGCTATGAACATTGGGGTGCACGTGCCCCTTCTTTTCACCACATCTGTATCTTTGGGGTAAATACCTAGTAGTGCAATTGCTGAGTCATAGGGTAGCTCTATTTTTAACTTTTTGAGGAACCTCCTTATTGTTTTCCAAAGTGGCTGTACCAACTTGCATTCCTACCAACAGTGTAAGAGGGCTCCTCTTTCTCCACATCCTCACCAACATTTGTTGTTTCCTGCCTTGTTAATTTTTGCCACTCCAACTGGTGTAAGGTGGTATCTCAGTGTGGTTTTGATTTGAATTTCCCTGATGACTAATGATGTTAAACATTTTTTTCATGTGTCTGTTAGCCATTTGTATACTCTAGAAACTACAGAACCCTTATGAAAGACATTGAAGAAGACACAAAAAGATGGAAAAACATTCCATGCTCATGGATTGGAAGAATAAACGTTGTTAAAATGTCTATGCTGCTCAGAAAAATCTACACTTTTGATGCCATCCCAATCAAAATACCAATGGCATTTTTCAAAGAGTTGGAACAAACAATCCTAAAATTTGTGTGGAACCAGAAAACACCCTGAATCTCCAAGGAAATGTTGAAAAAGAAAAACAAAGCTGGGAGCATCACGTTGCCTGATATCAAGATATATTACAAAGCTGTGATCACCAAGAAAGCATGGTATTGGCACAAAAACAGACACATAGGTAAATAGAAGAGAATAGCGAGCCCAGATATGGACCCTCAGCTCTGTGGTCAACTAATCTTCGACAAATCAGGAAAAAACATCCAATGGAAAAAAGATAGTCTCTTCAATAAGTGGTGTTGGGAAAATTGGACAGCTACATACAGAAGAATGAAACTGGACCATTCTCTCACACCATACACAAAGATAAACTCTAAATGGATGAAGGGCCTCAACGTGAGACAAAATCCATCAAAATCCTAGAGGAGGATATAGGCAGTTACCTCTTCAGCATTGGCCACAGCATCTTCTTTCATGAGATGTCTCCAAAGGCAGGGGAAACAAAAGCAAAAATGAACTTTTGGGACTTCATCAAGATAAAAAACTTCTGCATCACAAAGGAAACAGTCAGCAAAATTAAGAGGCAGCCCATGGAATAGGAGAAGATATTTGCAAATGACATTACAGATAAAGGGCTGTTATCCAAGATCTATAAAGAACTTCTCAAAGTTAACACCCAAAAAACAAATAATGCAGTCAAAAAATGGGCAGAAGACATGAACAGACACTTCTCCAAAGAACAGGTCAAATTTTTAAAGATGCTAATAGATTCTCCTGATGATCATTACCTATGGAATGATTTTAATAGGATATAGCAAGTATGTCTCGGATGCTTACGTAAACAAACCTGGAATTTATGAATTTATGGGGCATGGCCTATAAGTAAATACCATTGCCAGTTGTGTAATTATCAGACTTTCTTGGGACAAGAAGGACTTCTTTTGGTGGGGAGGATGGCAGGAATAGATAAAAAAGCACAGCAGGAGAAGACTAGCAGAATATGGTGTTTTCTAAAGACATGAACCAACTGTTTACTTACCCCTGCCCGATACTGTGGCCATAACTATGCCCCAGGGGCTTGTGAGATGCTGGACCTATTGTGGGGGCTGCAATCTGATAAGCACTGGGGAGAAAGAATTGACCCCTTTGTTGGAAATGAACAAACACTAGGAGTATGATTCAGTTCCAGGGATTCACTATGAGAGTAACTCAAGACAAGGAAAGGTATCAAAATTGTTGAACTGATGCAGGATGAATTTTAGGGACGTAATTGAACCCTTGACTATGATTCATTTGATATAAGAATGTGGAGTAGCACGGAGCCTGTAGGTAGAAATAGGGTGTCTCAGTTGAATCAAGAACAGTCATCTAAATAGATTGCCAATTAAAATGAGGTATTTATTTATCACTTACAAGGGATGTTTCATTATCGTGGCTATGTGAGAAGAGAAACACAAATATCATTTATTGATAGCCTGCTATACGCCAGGTACTTGCTAGGATTTTTTTTTTTTTTAAGATTTTATTTATTTATTCGACAGAGATAGAGACAGCCAGCGAGAGAGGGAACACAAGCAGGGGGAGTGGGAGAGGAAGAAGCAGGCTCATAGCGGAGGAGCCTGATGTGGGGCTCGATCCCAGAACGCTGGGATCATGCCCTGAGCCGAAGGCAGACGCTTAACGACTGTGCCACCCAGGCGCCCCGGTACTTGCTAGGATTTTTAATCCATCATTTGATTAATTTTAATATGTCTGGATATAAGAGTGCAACTTTTCTCTGATAAATGTAACCAATTTTCAAAATACCATTTATCTATTTTCTTCCTCTGGGTTTCAGTTTTGGGTTCGTACTGATGTAGACGTAGCATCTGCTATCCAGAATTTCCCCATTTCCTGGGTGAAATTCATGTTTATCTGCTACATTATTTAACAGTAGGAAGAACTTCCTGTCCCTCACTTTTATTCTCTCTAAATTCAAAAAATTCAGAAGCTTTTTTGTTGTTGTTGTTGATATTAAATTTTAAGTAGTTCCGGAGAAACAAATGCTTATTTGAACATAAAGCTTTTTAAGACATTTTTCATGTGCCTGACCAATTTTGGGTTTTAGAAAAAATTCCTATTTATAGTATATTCAACAATCACCTAATTTGTTCATCTATTTTAATCAAAAAATTTTTAGTTACTCCTCAAGACAACTTACAGACTAAAACAGCATGACCGGTTTTTTTTCCCCATTCTTTTTTTTTTTTTTGTCTGTCTTGGGCAAACACTAATTAGTAGCTGGATAAAGGAGAAATTACAAGGTTCTTGTCTTCAAGAAGCTGAAAGTTTATAGGAAGGAAGGAGGATATGGAATAAAATTATGATAAAATATTTTACATTGTATGATAGTGAATTGGACAGGGTTGAATAGAGGTCTAAGCAGGGACTGGCTAATCCTAACGGGGACCCTCAGAAGACCATGAGTTGAATATTGGAAGATGTGAAAGTTTTTAGTAGAAAGAATAGAGAAGGGGGGGTCAAGGGCATCCTAGTCTGAGGGAGACATGGTGTAAAGGCTTGGAAATGATGGAAAAACATTATGTGTTCAGAGGATTCTGAGTAATTTAGTGTGACTGGAGTTGATGGTGTGAGATGAAGCCAAGTGGGAAATGAGGCAAAGGTCGATGGCTCTCACATTTTAGCCTGCAAACCAGACCTGGTAGTGTCCCTTAGCAATGTGCCTTCTTCTCATTAATGATCTGAATGCGAAGATCTATAGACCTTTAGTTTTTTGTTTTGTTTTGTCTTTTGAGAAACACTGTTTTGAGGAGTAGGGACACACGGATGAATTTTAAACTGGGACGGCGCTGTTGTGTTTGTTGGAGTGCTCACCCTGGAAATGGACAAAGGGTGATGTGAAACAGTGCAAGATTAGAGGAACTACATTCTTTAGGGAACAGGCTAAAGTGCTGCAACAGGGATCACGATATACGCAAAAATAAAGATATTATTATTATTATTATTATTATTATTATTATTATTATTATTATTATTTAATGTAACTCTCTGTAGTCGAATAGCCCCAGGCTGCAGGGGGCACTGCCATAGTAGACAGGTGGCTCCTAAGCCTCCTCTAGGAATCATCAGTGGGAAAGAAGGACGGCGGGAATGAGAGAACGTCTAGCCTATATATTTTTAAAGAGCTTCTTTGAGATTGTATTTATATACCATTGGCCTGAATATGGTCACACGGAGGCTCAGGCCCAGGAGTAGGGTGATGGCTACTCCTTTTTACCCTACCAAAAAAACAATTGTCTGGCCTAAGGGTGAAACCCTCTAAATTTAATAAACTAAACCCTTTCCTTAGATGGTCTCTTTGAAACTGTCCGTATTTAGTACTATTTTGTGTTTCAAATTCCCAGACTCACAGCCTCAATCTGGATCTCCCTCGGAGGGTTCTTGAGAAGCTGCTCCTTCCTGTGCTTTCTGTGCATTCTCCTTTTCCGTTCCCACTACCATGTATGCAGCCAGTTTCTCCGGCCGAAATCTAAGGGTTGTCTTTAATTCCTGTTTCTTACCTGCCACATTCCATCTAAGACATCCAAGTTATCTTCCACCTTCAATGGCTATCTAATCCAACCACTTCTCATCACTTTTACCCAAATCCGAACTCTCATTTTGCAGTACAGAAATACTGATTCTCAAAACAGCAATTAGGTGAACTTGTGAGAACAAATCAAATGATGTCACTCCCCTACTTCCTTTCTTCATTGTGAAAATCCCCCCGAAGTGTGAGCTAGGAGGCGTTGTGTGAACCTACCTTATCGATATCCTGTCTTATCTCCTGTCTTTCTCCCCTTAGTTCACATACAGGGTTCACAAACATGAGGTTTAAGATCCGTTAATTTGTGGTTCTTACCAGATTTGGGAAATTTACAGTTTTTATTTCATGGAGCATTTTATCTACCCTATTTTCTCTTTTTGCCTCCTGGGACTCCAATTTTACATGTTAGATTTTCTGATATTCTCCCGCAGCTCTCTGAGGCACTCTTTATGTCTGTCTGTATGTATTTTCAATTTTTCTCTCTTCTTCAGATTGGATACTTTGTGTTGGTCTCTCCTAAAGTTCTCTGACTCTTTCCTCTGTCATTTCTATTTAGTTATGGAGCCCATCCAGTAAAGTTTTTATTTTGCATATTTTTTCAGTTACCAAATTTCCATTTTGTTTTTCTTTGTAGTTTCTTTTTCCCTCCTAAGATTTCTTACTCTTTAATTTTCAGAGCACATGTTCCTTTTACTTCACTGAACAGAGTTGTAATAGCTCTTTAGAGCCCTTTCCTGGTTTACTCTAACATCTGGATCATTTTGTGTTGGTCTGAATTATTGCCTTATCTCTTGAAAATGGGTCACATTATACAGATTCTTCATATGTCCGGTTATTTTAAATTGTCCCCTGGACATCATGAATGTTATGTTATTGGTGTCTCTGGATTCTATTATATTCCTCCAAAGAGTGTTAATATGTTTGTCTTCAGAGGGGATTACTCTGGTTGGACTCAGACTGTCAATTGTGCCTCTTGGGAAGCTACTGCAGTTTTAATCAAGTCCTTTTCCCTTAGCTTGCCAGTAGCGGGACAACTTAGAGTCGGCCCTGGCCATGCAAGGTGTAGTTTAGGTCTCAGCCAGAGATTTGGGCTGAGTGTACGTATAGCAGTTGGGGTTCCCTCTCTCTGGCCCTCCCTTGGCTGGTGTTTCTCCCTCACTTTCCAGCCACTGTGTTGCCTGGATTTCTGTCATCTAGTGCTTTGGTTCTAAAAAGAATTGAGTTTTTTTTTTTTTTTTTTGATTGGAATTTAGCCACTTTATAGATGGGCTGCCTTCAGACTAAAAGCCACAGAGATGGGAAACAAACCCTATGGCTTTTCCCTTCTTCAAAATAGTGACTCCCTTCCAGAATCTTCCCTCTTTTGTTCACTCTCTAGAGCTTTCAGGTCATCAAATGTTGCACTTTGTCCAGAGTTAATGGTTGCGCTCTGTTGGTGGCACTGTCATACGCAAGTGGGACCCTTCTTCCTGTTTCTTGGACATATAAGGTTATTACCACTTCAGAGCAGGAAACTGGAACAGGCATTAAGCAGGTGCTATTCGACTCTCCACTTAATATCAAGTCCTTTTGAAGTTCTGGAATAAAGCATAAAAGAGAGTGGCATGGCTTAGCCTGCTGTAAACCCGGGCACTATTAGTCGTGCTGCTGTGGCTAGGTCTCTTTATTTGCCCGGTGATAGAAGTTGTGGTATATCCAGGCTTCACTCCGAGCTGGGGAATGATTGTGGCATCTGCAGGCCCTGCGTCCTTGCGTCATTAAATTCAGTTCCAGCAGGAGAGAGAAAGCTTTGTTTTCCTGGAGGCCCCAGCAAGTATCTTTTTGCATTTCTTTCTTGTGACTGGCTATCTATTTCTGAATCAATCACTGTGCCGACAGGATAGGATGCTATGTTTTAATCAGTCTAGACTCATCATTGTATATATGTATACATGTGTGATGCGTATCGATCTCATTTGAATCGCATGTATGTGAGCGAGGGACAGGTGAAACTGACAAGGAAATTCCAGGAGGGGTAACACATGCCTGCCAGCTCCTAGCGGAACCAATGCCATTGTCATTATTCTTGCTGGATTCATGGACTTCAGTATTTTTTATTCCAGCTAGGTGAAGGAATACATTTGACTCAGTCAGAACCCTTTCACTATATAACATTTTACAAACTCCTATCACTTTCAGAATTTATGGCAAGAAGACAATCTCAGAAAAGATAGGAGGAGCAAGTTTACCAGTATAACCTTCCCACTCTTAATTCCAAGGTCCTGTTTTCGTCTGGTGAGCATTTGGTATTTTATGACATGTAACATCTACTCTGGTGATCCTAAAATATATCTTGATCTCAGTGTCTTGGTACCAAGGGCTCTTTTCTATGTCAGCCACCAATAAAGGTGGTTTGGGCTACAAGTATAAAAACCCTGTAAGTTGACTAGGGGAGAATAAATGTTTGAGACAAAAGGAGAATGTATGTTATCAACTAGCCATTCTATTTTAAAAGTCTTTATTATAAAATAAAACACGGAAATAGAAAACCCTTGGATTTAAGCATATTTGATTAATTGCAACTCATTACAATCATTGTTATTGAAGCCTGGATTGTCCCATGTTTTGCCAGTAGGCATCTTTTAAAATTGGCTGCTGTGTTAGACTGAATTGTGTCCCAGCTCCTCTCCACCTCCCCCCGCCCGGAATTCATAAGTTGAAGCACTAGCATCCAATATGGCTCTATTTAGAGATAAGATCTTTAAGGAAAGAAAGAAGGTTAAATACAGTCATGAGGATGGGTCCTACTCCAATGACTGGTGTCCTTATAAGAAGAGAAAAAAGATACCAGGAGTACACCTGCACAAAGAAAAGGCCATGGAAGGACACAGAGAGAAGGTGGCTATCAACAAGACAAGAAGAGACTTCTCAAGAGATACCTAACTTGCCAGCACCATGATCTTGGACTTCCAGTGTCCAGAGCTGTGAGAAAATAAATTTCTGTTGTTAACTGACCAGTCTGTGGTATTTTATTACAGCCCAAGCAGACTAACATAGCTCCTGAATCCTTTTCATGAGACCCTACTAGTTATTTGATGGCTTCTTTGCTCTCTAGTGGACAAGATGCTTTAGGTAGTTTGTCACCTTATATATTTCTTGTTCCAGACCCAGAATGAGGCATTTCTTTAAGAAGCACTGATTTCATCTTGGAAGAAATGATACTGCGAGATGATAATCTGGGCACAAGGGATGCCTTTTGCCACTCAGTTGGTCATTGTTTCTAGGCCTTTTCAGTGAAGGCTAGAAATATATATTTTTAAAGGTAAAAATTTTCAAAATTTTATATTGATACTTCAATTCAAATTCAAGATTACAGAATTTTACTTTACTATTTCTTTATGTCTCTATCTCCTTTCTTCCACACTAAAAAATCCTGATTTTCAAAGATACAGGATAGAATTAGAGAACAGAATTTGAATACTCTATAATTATTTGTCTTATCCCATATTATATCCCTAACAGTTGTAGCATAACATAAAATGTTAGTATTTTTCCTGTTTTCTTCTTCCACGGCTGATATTACTTGCAATATTTGTTGTTACTGTCTTTTAAATCCTTTCATTCTTTCTGATTTTTCAAAATTTCTTATTTTTTAAAATCTTTTCCTTTCCTAAGGCATTACCTTTGTGTGACTGGCTCCTATGTTCCTTCCGTTTTAGTTTTCATCTCAGAATTTTTTCTTTCATCTTTACTTCTTTCCTGAGTTTGGGCCTTATAGCTAAAGTTTTCTGATTCTAGATTTGTGTTATTCTTTCATTACCTTTTTGGTTTTTTAGGTGTGCATCTTTCTAGCACGCTTTCTTTTTTTTTTTTTTTTTAAATTTTATTTTATTATATTGTGTTAATCACCATACAGTACATCCCCAGATTCCGATGTAAAGTTTGATGCTTCATTAGTTGCGTATAACACCCAGTGCACCATGCAATACGTGCCCTCCNTCTTTTTTATTGTAATAACTCTGTGTGAGATTTGACCTCAGTATTTTTTGTTCATTTTATATGAAGTGAGTAGTATGTGAGACTTATTTGTGAGTATTATTTCTGGACATTTAGATTGAGACAGGCTTCAGAAAAGCTTTTCTATTTTTTTTTTAAATTTTATTTTATTATATTGTGTTAATCACCATACAGTACATCCCCAGATTCCGATGTAAAGTTTGATGCTTCATTAGTTGCGTATAACACCCAGTGCACCATGCAATACGTGCCCTCCNATAACTCTGTGTGAGATTTGACCTCAGTATTTTTTGTTCATTTTATATGAAGTGAGTAGTATGTGAGACTTATTTGTGAGTATTATTTCTGGACATTTAGATTGAGACAGGCTTCAGAAAAGCTTTTCTAAATTTACAGAACTACTTCTGTTTCTGTGTAACATTTAAAAATATGGGTGCTTATTTTCTGAAATTTCTTGGCTTTATTTCCCTTCTCACATTTGTCTAGACCTTCTTTATATATGCTTCTTGGATCCCTATTCTGTTGACTTTTGGTCCCACTTCCAGAAGTTTCTCTTCTCTGTGGAGTTCTATCCTGAAAAAGAGCCTGCTTGATCTGTTTTTAGAGTTCATAGAGGTCCGGATTACTCCTGACCATTCACTCCCTTCTATCATGGGTCCTTCGCACGTACCCAGTAATCAAAAGGGCCAAACTTGCCCTGTTTCAGCTGCCATTCTCAAATTGGCCCAGTGTTCTTTCCTGTGAATTCTGTTGGCTATTTTGGGGGTTCTTCTGTACCCAGGTTCTTCAGACATTATCCCACTGCTTCATTCTTCTACCTGCTGTCCAGACTCTGATACCGTGAGGATCTATGGCTGTTGCTAGTTTTTCCCCACCTTGTTTATATTTTAAAATCGTGGGAATAATCTATCATCTAGTTTTGTTACATTTCCTGGATTTATTTTCTAGTTGTTCCATCTGGTTCGTGTGAGGATTTGGAGATAGTGAAAACCATGCCTTCACTGCGGCCATCTTTCCAGAATGCCTACCAATGCTCCTATTTTAACACATTAAAAAAAAAAAAAAGATACATAAGCAAGGAGATCGTTGTAACAGTTTCTCATGCTGCAGAACAGAAAAGAAGACATGTTCACCAATACTGGTTCTTCTGGATGAGAGAAGAGGAAGAGCCCCCAAAATTCTGGTTGAAGGTCCCTACAGCAAGGAGCCTGCTGTTTATTTTTAATTTCATTTGTTTTTAGTAATTGAATTCTTGCAGAGCTTGATTTTTTCGTTCAGAAACGTGACTACTGCCCCTGAGCCTGGGTCATGTCCTCCTGCTGTTTCATAGCATCCTTAGTCCACGCCATGTTCTTTGAAGCCAGGCTTTGAAATATTTTAAAAATGAGTCTTGCTACCTACATGATGTCTGTTTGGGCTCCATCTGGCTTTGCTTTCTTAGGATGCTTGTTCTGTTTATGGTGGGGGAACTGCAGCCTCCCATGTTGGGTGTTTTATCAACAAACAGCTTATTATGTCCTTTGTGCTTATACTGTGAGCAAAATGTAAGACACAGTCCTTTCTNTTACATTTCTCTGAGGGTGTTTCTCTGAGGGTGTTTGGTTCATCTCGTCTGTCTTCTGGACTGATACAGAAAGCAAGGGAACCAGTGTCTTGTAGACTCTTCCCCTCCACGGCTACCCCAACTCTGAACACCGATGAAAATGTCATGCCAAATAAACATAACTAGGTCTTTGAATAACAGTCCTGATTTGGTTTGGAGTTTAGTGTTACATTGTCATTATAAAGTCTGGATTAATTAATGTAGGTCCTCATCAACTCGAGGGATGTATTTGCTCCTGGGTGGTCTCCATTGCTGTCCTTGCTTACTCAGAGCTGTGAGACATGATGGGTTCTCTCCCACATTATGTTTAAGATAGCAGTCAAGGTAACTTGTAGTACCTATCTTTCTTTCTTTTTTTAAAGTGTTTATTTTTAAGATTTTATTTATTTATTTGAGATAGAGAGGAAGAGAGAGAGAACATGAGTGGTGGGGAGGGGCAGAGAGAGAGGGCTGAGTAGGGAGCTGGATGTGGGGCTTGATCCCAGGACCGTGAGATCATGACCTGAGCAGAGAGCAGGTACTTAACCAGCTGAGCCACCCAGGTGCCCTTGGTACTACCTTTCTAATTGTGCTTCCCACCGTTTAAAATTGGGTGGAAGTGCAAATGCCAACTCTATAACTTTATATTTTCACCTATTTTGTTTTTGAGTAAAACTCCTTGGATGGTTCCTGGGGGCGCCTGGGTGGTGCAGTTGTTAAGCGTCTGCCTTTGGCTCAGGGCGTGATCCCAGCGTTTGGGATCGAGCCCCACATCAGGCTCCTCCGCTAGGAGCCTGCTTCTTCCTCTCCCACTCCCCCTGCTTGTGTTCCCTCTCTCGCTGGCTGTCTCTGTCAAATAAATAAAATAAAATCTTTAAAAAAAACCCAAAAAACTCCTTGGATGGTTCCGAACCGAAAACTTAGTTTCTTGGAACTGACAAAGCAGATGACTTCTTATAAGAAGAAGAAGCCAAACAAGAATNATAAAATCTTTAAAAAACCCCCAAAAAACTCCTTGGATGGTTCCTAACCGAAAACTTAGTTTCTTGGAACTGACAAAGCAGATGACTTCTTATAAGAAGAAGAAGCCAAACAAGAATCAAAAATGGCCAGTTATGTCTGTAGACAAACTATTTATAGACTTAAGACTACAGGTTTCTTCTCAGTAGGGTGATGGTGAAGAAGATAGTTTGGGAATCACTGTCATTTTTCAAACACCAGCTCCACCATTTTGTAGTCCTAGGTATGTGACAGTGGCCAGTTTTTGTTCTGTCTCCATTTCCTCATATGTAAAATGTGGCAGTAATGGTCCCTACGTCATAGGGTTAATGTGAGGATTAAACGAGACAATGTATGTGCACAGTAGATCCTCAACTATTGGTTTGATGGATAAAAAATGGAGTATCTGTGATTTTTTAGGCACTGTACTGGTCAACTGGGATATAAAACTGAGCAAAAATTGGGGCGCCTGGGTGCCTAAGTCAGTTAAGTGTCCAGCTCTTGGTTTGGCTCAGGTCATGATCTCAGGGTCCTGGGAGTGAGCCCCACATTGGGTTCCATGTTCGGCAGGGAGTCTACTTGTCTCCTTCTCCCTCTGCCCCTCCCCCTGCTTGTGCTCTCTGTTGCTATAATGAACAAATAAATCTTTAAAAAAATTAGGAAATTCCTTCACTTGGAGCTTTACAGTTAGACGAGGGGACGAATTAATTAGCAATCACATGAAGGAATATAACGGGACCACGATAAATGCAATGGAGAGGCATGAGGTACTTCAGGAGCTTATAATAGGGACAGGAGCTGTCTGGGAGGTTAAGGAAAGTTCCTGCAGGAAGACCGAGTNATAAGGAAATTCCTTCACTTGGAGCTTTACAGTTAGACGAGGGGACGAACTAATTAGCAATCACATGAAGGAATATAACGGGACCACGATAAATGCAATGGAGAGGCATGAGCTACTTCAGGAGCTTATAATAGGGACAGGAGCTGTCTGGGAGGTTAAGGAAAGTTCCTGCAGGAAGACCGAGTTCAAATGTGAAGAAAAATAGATGAGAATGAGTTAGGAGAAGGTGTGTGCTTGTCACATGTATGGGTGAGCACATGTAGGACGAGAGCATCCCATTCAAAGAGATGAGCGTGGGGAGTGGCTCTGAGGCAAGAGGGCACTAGGTGACTATGAAGAACTGAAATAGGCCAGCGTGTGAAGGGAGGGGTACAGTGGGCAGCAGTATTACCTGAGATGGGGCTGGAGCAGGCCGGAGGGAAGGAGTGGTCACAAATTGAGGCCTTTCTAGGCTATGTTTAGGAATGTGGTCAAGCAAATCATGTTAGGTGTTTGATTCTGGAGAGACATTTGCAAAAATCTATTGTTGTTTTTGGGTTTTAAAAAAAGATTTATTTATTTGAGGTGGGGAGGGGCAAAGGGAGGGAGAGAATCTCAAGCCAATTCCCTGCTGAGCATGGAGCCCTCCAAGGGTCTTGATCTCATGACCCTGAGATCATGACCTGAGCTGAAATCAAGAGGCAGCCACTAACTGACTGAGCCACCCAGGCGCCCCTGTTGTTGTTATTATTATTATTTTTATTCCTTAGCAGTCCTTCGCATACTAAATATGTTATATACATTAATGTTTATTTATTGATTCTTTCTTCCAATCTCTATTATTGTTCTTCTCTGAATGCTTAATTCCTCATTCCTTCCATTTAGGAATAAAGCTGAGAAGATAGCTTTGTTTTCTTTCAATCAGCTTTACTATTTGAAGTGGAATTTGCTTTTGTATAACTTTAGGCAAGATAAATGAAAAACAGTTGCCAAAATATTACCTACTGTGACACACAAAAATATTTTATGCCTCCTCGCCTTTGTGAAGTGCTCAAATGCTGTCATTTGTTACTTGTCGAACTTAAACTAAAACCAAAATCATTAGAAATTTTGGTGTCCTGCGTTGGCAGGAAACTCATACTGATTTCACATGTTTTGATCTTACTCAGAACCAACTTTTGGAAATGCGTGACAAAGGGGGAGCTTGACAGGGTCTGTGTGTGTGTGTGTGTGTGTGTGTTTGTGGTCAGTGAAGAGCTAACGTGGATGCTGTGAAACTCCCCAGACATCAGTAAGGCTACAGCTCTTTTTCCTACCCTAAAATAAGGAAATAATGTATTCTTTTTTTTTTTAGTTTTTTTTATTTCTTTTTTTTCTTATAATAATATTTTTTTATTATATTATGTTAGTCACCATACAGTACATCCCTGGTTTTTGATGTAAAGTTCCATGATTCATTAGTTGTGTATAACACCCAGGGCTCCATGTAATACGTGCCCTCCTTATTACCCATCACCAGCCTATCCCATTCCCCCATCCCCCTCCCTTCTGAAGCCCTCAGTTTGTTTCTCAGAGTCCATAGTCTCTCATGCTTCATTCCCCCTTCTGATTACCCCCCTTTCTTTATCCCTTTCTTCTCCTACCAATCTTCCTAGTTCTTATGTTCCATAGACGAGAGAAACCATATGATGATTGTCTTTCTCTGCTTGACTTATTTCACTTAGCATTATCTCCTCCAGTGCCGTCCATGTTGCAGCAAATGTTGAGAAATCGTTCTTTTTGATAGCTGAGTAATATTCCATTGTATATATGGATCACATCTTCTTAATCCATTCATCTGTTGAAGGGCATCTCGGCTCCTTCCACGATGTAGCTATTGTGGACAATGCTGCTCTGAACATTGGGGTGCATATGGCCCTTCTCTTCACTACATCTGTATCTTTGGGGTAAATGTATTCTATTAGGACATGTAAATAAAATTGTCTTGAGCTTTACATAAAACCTGAGTAGCCTTGGGATGCCCTGGGGCTCATACCTTGATACCCCATCAGTGTTATCCTGGATAGGCCCCATCCATGCAGTGCCCCTTTACTTCCTTCTCTAGCACACCTGCTATGTAGAAAGGTGCCTGCCCTGTTTTGTTCTGTAATTTGCATATTATCATTGTGCTGGTAACTTGGCTGGGTTTACTTTTTTTGTATTTGTAAATTATTCTGGTATAAAATGAGGTTTTAGCTCATCTAGGATGAGAGTTGTTAATCATATTATCATTTTTTCTAACCACAACTATTAACATATGTATAATAATTTAACATTTCATGTAATATGCACCTTCCCAGAAGTTTTCTGAATACGGTTGTAAAACTGAAAAGTACTTTAAGGGGTGCCTGTGTGGCTCAGTTGGTTAAGCGACTGCCTTTGGCTCAGTTCATGATTCCAGGGTCCTGGGATCCAGCCTCACGTTGGGCTCCCTGCTCGGCGGGGAGTCTGCTTCTTCCTCTCCCTCTGCCTCTCTTCCTGCTTATGCTCTCTCTCTGTCACTGAAATAAAGAAATAAAATCTTAAAAAAAAAAAAAAGTACTTTTAATGGTAGGATTTGTCTCCAGCAAGCTAGGTGATGAGTAGAGTTTCGGATGGTGGGTTTGGCCCATGGGAATCAATGATCCCCCACTACATTGTTATTGCTGATAATCACTTACTCCACGAGAAGCACAAGCATTATGGGGAGCTGAGAAATTAGGTGAAGGTTTTCCATCTTTATCTGATGTACAAAATTTGATTGTATTTCCTCAGGAAAAATAATTGTCTTAGCCCATATACTTCTGTATAACATATGTAGATCAAATACTTTTGGCTGAATTAACAAAATNGGTGGGTTTGGCCCATGGGAATCAATGATCCCCCACTACATTGTTATTGCTGATAATCACTTACTCCACGAGAAGCACAAGCATTATGGGGAGCTGAGAAATTAGGTGAAGGTTTTCCATCTTTATCTGATGTACAAAATTTGATTGTATTTCCTCAGGAAAAATAATTGTCTTAGCCCATATACTTCTGTATAACATATGTAGATCAAATACTTTTGGCTGAATTAACAAAATAATTGTCTTAGCCCATATACTTCTGTATAACATATGTAGATCAAATACTTTTGGCTGAATTAACAAAATAAGCAAAAATAAAAGTTTCCTGATTTAGCTCTGTACTTATGTAATAGTTAATTTGTTTTCTATTACATAGTCTATTTGTTAGTTAATGGTAATTAGTTAATTGAGTAGCCATACTTAACATTTGATCAATATGTTAATAAAATAGTTGAGTGAAGAGTTAATGGTTTAGAATACTTTGTTTCGTGGTTGGGTTAATGGACAATACCTATATATATATATTATATATATATATAATATATATATATATTTAAATAGCAACTGCTCTAGTAAATCACTTTCTCACATAGAACATGAGCCCCTTATATGCAGTACTGACATGTAACATGTAATGTTTGTTAAATGAACAGGTAATTATTCTGAAAAATATTGTATCTGTTCCAGGACCTGATCTTCAGGTTTGCATATCCAGAAAACCTACATGTTGCACCAGGAAGATGGAGGAGAGATACCAGATTGCAGCTCGCCAAGATATGCAGCAAGTGCTTCAAACATCCAGCTCGACATTGAAGTTTCTAATATCGCGAAATGCCGCAGCATTTCAAGGTAAATGTATCTTGATTTCTGAAAGTAAGGAGAAGCCTAGTTTTCCTCATTATTTTACTGGGAAACTTGGCTGGGTTTACTTAGCCTTGCATACCATTATTCTGGTATAAAATGAAGTTTTAGCTTCTTCTAACCCTCCAAACTTGTTTCTGAGGTCATCCTGGGGCATAAATATTTAGTTGGACTGGGGAAACCATTACGTTAGTGAAATGATCCTTGGAAATACATGCCCTTCTAGGATCCTTCCAGGGCCCCCAGTATTCTGACCTACGATTTTACTTCAACATGGATGGGCATAATTATTAGATTTTAGTAAAGTTATGTAACATAAACTCTCATTGCTATAACATAAAATCTCATTGCTTTTAACAGGGTAATTATAGATTTGTTTTTAAAAATATGATTTGAAGAAATATTTATCTAATTTTTCCTATTGCTACCTCACATGGTTTTCATAAGAACACCAGTGTGATATATCAAAGTGCAGACAAGTCTGATAAACAGTAAAATAGGAAATATTAATTGGATATTTAAGGATCAGCTAAGACCAGAACTCAACCTTAATTCAAACAGTATGTTCAGAAATAAAATTAATGGGTTATAAAATTACAAGGCACATTGGAAAATAGATGATCTTTTTCTTATTTTAATCATCATCTCTATAAAATTCCTTATTACTACAATAAAATAGCTTAATTTATTTTTCCTTTTATAAAGCATTAGCTTTTCTGTATATGATTAGAATGAAAATATCTAGATTAAACTACTTTTCAAACAAATTTATTGCTTTCGTTCAAAGCAAAATGTAACTTAGGTTAGTATTCTTTTTTAAGTATATTCATGTCAATCTGTTTAAATAATTTGTGCTCTGTTTTCATGCATAACTAAAGCACAAAGCTGATTGATTTTTAAAATTATGCTCATTAAATAAAATAAATACAATAAATCAGGATAAAATTTAAGTTGAGATGAAATGTAGTTCATGATGAATTGAGGATTTTTTTTTTTTTGGTGGAAACTGACTTGTCAGATTTTAAGATGTTATTATATTAGTGATTTTTTTTAGATGTCTTAGAAACAACCTTATTTCTGTTATGGGATATATTCATATGAAACTGTTGGAGGAAAACATATTGATACGCCTTTTTAAGCAAAAAATTGTGATTTTAACTGGCTGAACCAGAACCAGAAGACTTTAACTATACACACACAGTGATGTAATGATTTTGTATCATGAAAATGACAGCATGCACAATATGGGTAATACATTGTAAAGATAAAGGGACAGTGAACAAACCAATTTGACCAGAACAGGGATGGGGAGTGTATTAGAGATTCAAATGCTTAAAAAGGTGAGCTGGACTCACATGGAAGGAGATGTAAAGCACCAGCTTGAGTCTGAGAGTCATTGAAGACTTTTGAACAGAAAAGCTACATTATGATTTCTCAACTTTTAGTGTCAAAACTAAATCCCTTCAAGTAAAAATATATGGCCGAAGAAGATCATGACCAAAGAAGCCAGTATTTTTGGATAGCGGTATTAAGTATAGAAGTCAAATAAAGTGCCATGAGTTGCTAATATACTGGCAGTCAATGAATGTTAGTTGAACATTTTCTTCTGCCTTCAAAGATACTGTAACTTGGCACACATTGCTGATCAATACATTGCTTGATATCATTGCTTGATAAATTGATCAAGATAGAGAGATAGAGTACATTATTGAGTGCCTGGCTGGCTCAGTGGGTAGAACTGCAACTTTTTTTTTTTAATTTTATTTATTTATTTGATAGAGATAGAGACAGCCAGAGAGAGAGGGAACACAAGCAGGGGGAGTGGGAGAGGAAGAAGCAGGCTCATAGCGGAGGAGCCTGATGTGGGGCTCGATCCCGCAACGCCGGGATCACGCCCTGAGCCGAAGGCAGAAGCTTAACCCCTGTGCCACCCAGACACCCCAGAACTGCAACTTTTAATCTTTCTATTGATAGATTGATCTACCTATCTCTCTATCTGTCCCTAGATCGATTGATCTATCTCTCTCTCTCTATATCTATGTATCTATGTATCTATCTATGTATCTATCTATCTATCTATAGAGAGAGAACATTAAGTTCAAATGATTGGGAAAAATACAAAACCTGAATTATTTAGACGTTTAAGATGGGTTCAGGCTGCTGAAAAACTTTGGTGATACTGCTAGAAGTTTGGTTGACAGCGAAGTGGTAGAAATACATGGCATTGCTTCTATCTACCAGGGTGTGAAGTAATTTTATGTACGTTAGAAATTTTTCTCTTTAATTCATTATGTTGTATTCAATAGGTTGAGTTTTGCTGTTTACTTAAACATTNAGAGTCATTGAAGACTTTTGAACAGAAAAGCTGCATTATGATTTCTCAACTTTTAGTGTCAAAACTAAATCCCTTCAAGTAAAAATATATGGCCGAAGAAGATCATGACCAAAGAAGCCAGTATTTTTGGATAGCGGTATTAAGTATAGAAGTCAAATAAAGTGCCATGAGTTGCTAATATACTGGCAGTCAATGAATGTTAGTTGAACATTTTCTTCTGCCTTCAAAGATACTGTAACTTGGCACACATTGCTGATCAATACATTGCTTGATATCATTGCTTGATAAATTGATCAAGATAGAGAGATAGAGTACATTATTGAGTGCCTGGCTGGCTCAGTGGGTAGAACTGCAACTTTTTTTTTTTAATTTTATTTATTTATTTGATAGAGATAGAGACAGCCAGAGAGAGAGGGAACACAAGCAGGGGGAGTGGGAGAGGAAGAAGCAGGCTCATAGCGGAGGAGCCTGATGTGGGGCTCGATCCCGCAACGCCGGGATCACGCCCTGAGCCGAAGGCAGAAGCTTAACCCCTGTGCCACCCAGACACCCCAGAACTGCAACTTTTAATCTTTCTATTGATAGATTGATCTACCTATCTCTCTATCTGTCCCTAGATCGATTGATCTATCTCTCTCTCTCTATATCTATGTATCTATGTATCTATCTATGTATCTATCTATCTATCTATAGAGAGAGAACATTAAGTTCAAATGATTGGGAAAAATACAAAACCTGAATTATTTAGACGTTTAAGATGGGTTCAGGCTGCTGAAAAACTTTGGTGATACTGCTAGAAGTTTGGTTGACAGCGAAGTGGTAGAAATACATGGCATTNTTGATCTATCTCTCTCTCTCTATATCTATGTATCTATGTATCTATCTATGTATCTATCTATCTATCTATAGAGAGAGAACATTAAGTTCAAATGATTGGGAAAAATACAAAACCTGAATTATTTAGACGTTTAAGATGGGTTCAGGCTGCTGAAAAACTTTGGTGATACTGCTAGAAGTTTGGTTGACAGCGAAGTGGTAGAAATACATGGCATT